>NC_040090.1:56649963-56952993 GCF_003369695.1 Bos indicus x Bos taurus | reverse complement strand
GCTGTTATCAGGGTGAACGGCAGCGGCTCCAGGTCTCCTGTAGGTGGAGGGTCATCAGACCACTGGACAGGCATCATGACCTCAGCACCCCAGGGACAAGGAAGAACTAGGATTGGTCTCAGAGGACTGAGGTTTGGAGGAATGCACGGCCATTAGTAGTCAGGAGACCTAGAAATCATACAGTCACTCTGAGCCTCAGTTTCCTTGTCTATAAAATCTAATAACATTTGTCCCCCTGGGTTGCTGTGGAAATTCAATATAGAGGTAACAGGTAAGAGAGCACTTGGCAAATGACAAGGGGCTCTGTGATACTGGGTGTTATTATTGGGCAGGCTGGGAAGCCGAGCTCCAGAGCTCCTTCTGTATCGCCAGTCCACCCCCATCTCCCTGTCACACAGGACCCATTCTCAACGGTGATGCCAGGAAGACGGACACACTCCAACTCAATGTGGCAACAAAGTCCAGCTGAGCCCCTCGGCAACTTGCTACCTGACCTCGGGCTACTCCACCTCTGGGCCTCCATACCTTCTTTATACCAAGGTGGCTGGACCACAATATTCAGGACGTCTGTCAGCCCATTCTGTCTTCATGTAGACAGCATGAAATCAGCCATGGTGGGAGTCCTTACACCATAGAAATGGGCAAACACTTCAAATCCAGGTACCACTGTTGAGACTGGCGTTCCAGAAGCCCCTCCTCCTGGTGGCTGCACACAAACGGGGCAGCTGGCCCCGACAGCTTGCCTGGCACGCTCGACATCCACGGCTTCCCAGGGACTCGCCCCTGATAAATATGGATGCACACCTGGCAGCAGCAGGCTCACTCCCCTCAGACACCCCCACCCTCCACCAGGTGGATCGCTGGGTGCAGACAAGGAGGGGAGGGAGGGAGGAAGAGAGGCGGCCGTGTGCTTGTCACTTACAAGCTCTGGGCCCCGCCTGGCTGAGTATCACATGAGCCCCTTTCTCCCCCTGTATTCCTGATCTCGCCTCTCTTCTCAGCCAGCGTCAAGACAGGAAGGGAGCTGGCCAAGCCTGCAGCATCCTACCTGCTCTGTGACTGAAAGGTGTCACCAAACAGAGCCCTGTCCCCGCCCTGCTGTCCCCCTCAGGACCCCCACACTGTGAACGAGTCGTGCTCAGAAGGCGTCTCCTACATTGACTGCAGTGTGCCTGCTGCTCCTAGAGCTGGACCAGAGACACTTTGTCCCCCTCGTGTGTTGTCCCACACCCCCCACACACCGTCATACCCCTAACCTGGAAGGCAAACCAGCTCCAGGTGAGAGGCAAAGGAAGGGAACTGCAGCAGGCGGAGACCAGGCTCAGCCTCGACTCTGTTTCCTTCCAAGGTTTTGCTGGGGGCGGGGCGGGGGGCGGGGGGGGACTTTGTTCTTGCTGCTCTTTTCTGAATCAAGGCCTTGGGCACTTATTCACTCCCTGTTACGCATTGAACTGTGTCCCTTAAAACTGCTACATAGACATTCCAGCCCCCAGTACCCCCAGAAGGTGACAGTATTTGGAGATAAGCACTTTACATGCATGCATGCTCAGTCACTTCAGTCATGCCAGACTCTGTGCGACCCCATGGATTGTAGCCCACCAGGCTCCCCTGTCCATGGGATTTCCCAGGCAAGAATACTGGAGTGGGTTGCCATTTCCTCCTCCAGGGGATCTTCTCAACCCAGGGATCGAACTGTGTCTCCTGCATTGGCAGGCTGATTCTTTACCACTGAGCCACCTGCTCTACAGAGATAAGTTAGAATAAGGTTGCCAGGTGACTTCCCTGGTGGTCTAATGATTGAGGGTCCACCTGCCCATGCAGGGGACACAGATTCGATCCCTGCTCCCACATGCAGTGGAGCAACCAACCCCAGGCACCACAACTCCTGAGCCCGAGTGCTGCAGCTACTGAAGCCCAGGCGCCTGGAGCCGGTGCTCCACAACCAGAGAGAACACGCTGCAGTGAGAAGCCCACACAGCACAACCAAGAGCAGCTCCCCACCCCGCTGCCCCAGTCTCCACAACTGGAGAAAGCCCACAGCCAGCAACACAGACCCAGTGCAGCCAATAATCAGCTAACTAATTTTGAAACACTGAGGTCACTAGGATGCGCCCTAACCCAACAGCACAGGTGTCCATATAAAGGACACAGAGACACACACTGACGAAGAGGCTGTGAAGACACGGGATGAGACGGCGTGGATGTCAGTCGGCCTGGAACGGCCCCCCCAACACACACACACACAGCGCCCTCAGAGCAGCCAGCCCTGCCAACACCCTGATCCTGGGCTTCCAGCCTCCAGAGCCGGGAGACAGCACATTTCTGAGTTTAAGCCACCCCGTCTGCATTACCACAATCTTAGGAAACTAATTCACTGCTTTCCTCTGAAAGGGGAGCGAGAGAAACCACGTCTTGGTTTTACGGTTTCCAAGCGTGCTCACTCTCATGTCCATGTCGGATCCTCACGTCACCTGACTCCTTAGGCCCAACAGGTGCTCCTCGGCCCATCTGATGGATGAGGAGTCTGAGGCCAGGAGGCAGGGGGCTTCCCAAAAAGCCTGCACCAAAGTTAACCACCAAGCTGCGAGTACAACCCAGGCCTCCTCACCAACACCCAAAGGGCTTCCCTACATCAAGACAAACATCTAAGTTTATACAGAATTCTGGGAGGCTGCAGGGTTGAGGGGCAGGGAGCACCTCCCTTCACCTGGCCCTCCGGCCTGCACTCACTCTCTGTGGCATCACCCAGGCAGCCTTTAATCACCATGATGCCCGGACACCACCCCAGACCAAGCGAATCAGAACCCAGGGGGTGGGGTTCAGGCAGTGATAGCTTTTACAGCACAGTAACAGGATTCTCATGTGCAGCTGGGGTGGAGAAGCCCAGCCAGAGGGTTCCAAGGTGGGTCCTGGGTCAGGGACCACTGGCTCATAGAGCGGGCAACCAACGATGTGGCAAGGGGGATTTGGACCACTCCATGGCCTCACTCCATCCCAGAGGGGCCCCCGGGGGCCCACTCAGAAAAAGTGAGATAAATTAAGGTTCGAATTTACACTCACTCATTCTGTACAAAGGTGAGAAATGGTCAGGGTTGGTAGAGATTCTTCCAACTCTTTTACTTTACTGGGTCGTGGGGGATCCTTTAAATATCAACAGAAGGAAAAACCGTGTTTTTGCTTTAACTCTGAGGCCTTTACTCTTCCATCTAAATCAAACATAATTGCTTGTTATGAAAATGAAAGAGCTGCACTGGAGTGCATGCTGGGCACGAGCTCAGTGGCCTTACAGTGTCTCTTCCTCCAATAACCCTACAAGTTTGGTACTATATAATCCCCATTTTACAGAAAGGGCAACTGAGGCTTGGAGAGGTTATTTCACCAACCCAAGGTCACTCAGCAATTAGATGGTGGGGCTGGGATTCCAACCAGGAGGTCTGGCCCCAAGGCCCATGATATTGACCACTAGATACATGATATTCTACAGTCTTTTAATGTTCATACCCACTTTCGTAGAAGATACTAAAATAAGTATCATAAGTTTAAACAAAATGCCTTTTTCCCATTTCTTCAAAATTTCCAGAGATTTTTTTCTTCCCTAACTCAGGACTGAGGAACTCTGGCACTAGTAGGACCCAACCCAGAGAGGCAGCAGTACAGGCACCCCCACGCACAGCACTAGGAACCGAGTATGTCACCCCACCAGCCCCAGTTCCCATCCCTACCTGGACCCTTTGCTGTCTGGAAAAGACGGAAACATGGGCTGGCACTGCCCTCTAGTGGCTGTAAGGCTAACTGCAACCAACACTTTCACATTTTCCAGGTCAGGTGCAAGCGCCCAGAGCCCCAGGGAAAAGAGGAACCTGCACACCCCACGTGGCAGCACTGGATTCCCCAAGACTCTACTAGGGACTGGAGCTTGGAGGCCTAGATGATGCGGTCCCAAGAGGCCAAACCGCGCCAGACTCCCACTCACCCCATCTGATGTGAGCATTAGAAGTCTGGAGGACGGCTCCCCTGGAGGGCAGGATTCTGGCCCCAGGGCAATGACAGAAACCCTGAAGGGAGGTCCACAACATTCCCCAAAGCGCCTTGCCCTCTGTGCAATGTTCTCAACCACTCTTCTCCAGGAGCGAACTCAACCCCTCACCTAAATCCTGCTGGCCCAGCACTCCCCGCTCCAGGACACCTGCTCTGGGCCCTCCGTCTCCCACCCCCGCCCCCCAGGCTTACGGTTATCTCCAGAGAGGACACCAGGTACCTCTTGGTAGCAGGCCCAGAACACTGTTAATGACATCAGTCTTTCCCACCCCCGAGCCCTCCTCCAGCAGACTGGGAGCCCCTGAGGGCAGGCTTGAGACTTGGATGTCTCTGGTACCCACCTAGCCACAGAGGGGCACACCAGGTCCATGGGCAGCCACACGGGAGGCTCCTGCCCACTCTCTCCATGACCCAAAGCAGGGAAGGAGGGTTCCCAGGAGTGCACACCATGAAGCTGGAGGAAGGGCTGGCTCTCAGGGCTCTGCTCCCTGCTGAGCTGGTGGGGGGGAGCTGTGCCTGGGGGGCAGTCCCCTCACAGTTTCCAGCAGGGGAGGGGAGGAGTCCCAGGCCACACCAGCCCACCTGAGGCAGTGGGGACCCCCCACCCCAGAAGCAGACAGACTCCCAGAGTGTCCACTCCCACTCGCCAGCCTGAGGTCCCTGCCATCCCACCCCAAGGCCTGAGTGCAGGAGCGGCCTTCAGGCTGTCAGGAGCAATGCCAAAGGCCCCATTTATATTCCTAAGTAGAGGACTTGTTAATACGGAGCCTGCCTCTGGGGACATGGGAATGCTGGGGTGAGAGATGACAAACCATTGCCCAGTGGCCAGGCTGAGAGCATGATATTCACTTACATCTCATTCATCAGGGCCTCCTCCACAGGCCTCCCAGCCACTGGGGCCCCGGCCATCTTAGGGGCCGTGAGGGTCGGGGGGTGGGGAGGTGTCGTCAGCCCTGAGAGGCCCCTCTGGGCTCCAGGAAGCCCTGGGATGATGGAGGTGGCCAGGGAGTCAGTCCTACGTGCAGCCAGGGACGGGCCCTGCAGCAAGAGGGAACAGGGGTGTGGGGCAGAGTGGGACCCAGGCCCCTACGCAGACATGTGCATGCATGCGTGCTAAGTCGCTTCAGTCATGTCTGACTCTTTGTGACCCTATGGACTGTAGCCCACCAGGCTCCTCTGTCCATGGGATTATCCAGGCAAGAACACTGGAGTGGGTTGCCATGCCCTCCTCCAGGGGATCTTCCCAACTCAGGGATCAAACCCACATCTCTGAAGTCTCCTTCACTGCAGGCGGATTCTTTACCGCTGAGCCACCAGCAAAGCCCATGAAGACAAGAGTGAGGCTCAAACCTGAACACTCCTTGGGACAAAACCCCTGCTTCTGGTTCCTGTGAGAGAACCAAAGAAAGCCACCAGGCCCGTCTTAGGCCCAGCTGCTACCTAGGGAAGGACATCCAGTGTCCTGGGTCTAAAGGGGGTCAGGATGGTTCCTCCTCAGGTCCTGGCCCACAGGACAGGCTCAGAGCTCTGCACACACACTCAGACACACACGAGCACACGCACACACCATAGCTCAGACACTGGGCAGGGCACACAGCCGGGCACTGCAGAGCGGCAGGCGGGGGTGCGGGTGAGTAATGGCGGGTGCAGGATGCACCCGAATCCTGATAAGGGAGAATAATAACTTGTCAAAGATATATATGATATGTGTTTGCTTTCCCGACGGAATATCTATGGGGCTAATTCATCAAGCCGGCGGGCTGGCTGGAGACCCACGGAGGGAAGAGAAGAGAAGCACGTGACCGCAGGCCCCAGAGTGCCGGGTGCTGGGGAGGGGAGCTGGCCTGCCCAGGCTGGACTCCGGCCAGGGCCCTGAGAAGCACTGAAACCTGCCCGTCCACGGGTCCCCCGGGGCCTTAATGCTAACCCCCGGGACATTTGGGGTTGGAATCCAGAGCAGATGTCCTGCACTTGGCAAGCCCACTGTTTCTCCCGCTCTCCTTCTCTCCTCCCTTCCTCTCTCCCTGCTGTGCAGCCTGCGGAAAGCCTCTGGTCTGAGAAGTTGGAAGATGATCAGAAAATGTCTCCATTCTTGGAGAGGAGAAGATAAACAGAAAAAGCTCTCGGGGAAAACAGAGCTGAGAGGGGGTGGTGGTCCTAGCTGGTTCTCCCTGCCCTCCTCATTACCCGCCTCCCAGCCCCACACTCCCCCATAACCCTCACACACCCCCACACCCCACCAACTTCTCTAGGCTCCCACAGAAAGAGATAAAGAAAGAAAGAAGCCCTGCTCCCTTTACCCAGGTCATTTCAAGGACACTGAGGCCAGAAAACCCACCTGGAAACACAGGATGCTGCCCCAGGAGGCAGAAACCTGCTCCCCAGAGAGGTCTTTCATCCATCTACGCCTTCACATCCCTGGGGATTAGGGCTTCCTCTCTAATCCCATCTCTTCCTTTCCTTCCTCCTCTCTGTCACAATAATTTTAAAATCTGAATTAGCATGCCCCATGGAAGGCCTCCCCTGGGCCTCTGCCCAGCCCCTGCCCCCACCCATCCTCTGCCCTGCAGGCCCTGGGGGGGCATCTTCCCTGACTCACTGTCACAGGGCTGCGTTCTGTCATGTCCCACTGAGGTCTGCGCCCTCCCCAACCCCGTCAGCTCCAGGCTGACATTCACCTTCCCCGTGTACCTACTCACTCAACAAAGACTAGAGCAAACAGACCGAGAGCCCGGCCACTGCGGAGCTGCTGCTGTGAAAATACTGAAACACCTCACTCGGGCTGGTGGACGTTTACCAACACCGGCTCTTCTCTCCCCTACCTCCCCACAACCCAGCAACTGAAGGGTTAACTTCTGGTGCCCTCAAGGACCCTGCCCAGCTCCTGGCCTGCATCCATCCCAGCTAGCAGGGCTGCTGCTCAATCCTGGTAAACACTGTGGCTCCCAGCCTGGAGAGTGCACCTGTGGTCCATCCTGCGGGGATTATGACCCGAGAGTTCGAGCAAGAATCTCCACTGGCCTCCTCCCTGCCTCCCTCACTCCCTCCCTCCTTCCTTCTCTCCCCCTCCATCACTCCTTTCCTCCTGCTTTCTTCCCTCCGTCTCTTCCTTCCTTCCTTCCTCTGTTGGAAGCCTGAGGTCTTCCTGCTGGCACCCCCTCCTGGCCCTCGGCTGACACAGATCTGAGAGGCCTCCGAACAGTGCTTACAACAGCCCCTCTCCTGTCCTTCCCAGGACCACCCTGGCAGCGGCTGGCATCTCCCACATCCCAGGGGCCAGGAAATATGGGGACCAGGCTCCAAGAGGGCCAGCCCCGCTCCACTTCTCCCTGATGGACAGTGATAGCCGGCCCCCTCTCTGCTCCTCGGACCCACTCCCCAACCCCCAGCCCTGTCCACAGAGGGCAGGCCCTGGGCTAGGGATTGCTGGCCTGTCCCCCTCCCAGGGCGTGGGGAAGGGTGGAAGAAAGCGGGGGGCCAAGCCCTTGCCAGTGCAGCTTGAAGCTGGAGAGCAATTAACTTGGCGTTTTCAAACAAGGGCAGAAGAAGCGGGAGCCACAGGACTGAGTCAGCACATCAGAGAGGCGGGTGCCAAGCGGCTGGCTCAGCTCGTTAGCAGGACAGGGCTGAACAAGGTCAGGGAGGTGGGGGTGGGAGTCCCCCAAATGGAGATGGGGGGGCGAGCGAGGAAGATGGCTGCAGCCCCTCCCTATACCCACCTGCAGCCAGCCTGGATAAGTCCTGGCTGCCAAGGCCCTAAGACGGCCCTCAGCTCCTTTCCCCACCCCCACCCCCGCAGCCCCGCCCACCATCCACAGATCAGCCAACCTTCTCCATGCACTGTATGCGCCCCATGACTGGGAGTAAAAGCGACAGACACTCCCCTCCATGCTCCCCCAACAACACAAACATACAAGCTGGCTTCCCGGGGGGGTGCCACCAAGGGCCTGGGGCTGAAGAGCAGCACAGGGCTACAGAGGATGACTTCGTGGAGGAGGTGGACTTTTTAGCACCTACATTTGAAATACAGTCTGCACACCCAGTCTTTTTCCGAAAAGGAAACAAAGCTGCCGAATCTGGCCATCTGCTGAGTGCTCTCTCAGATGCCAGGGGCACGTACCCGCATCACCTCTGAGCCTCAGGTTTTCCTGCAAGGTTCCTCTCACCTACGGGGAAGCAGAGGCCAGGGCTTACGAGACTCGCCCAAACTCGTACAGAAAAGGGCAGAGTTGGAGATTTGTACTTGCATTCATCCACTCCAGAGGCTGTTCTTTCTGACTCGGTGCTTCCACAGGTCGGACTCAGTTAAGCTCAACAGAGGAATGTACTGGAGCAAAGGCCCAGATGCAAGAGTGAATAAAGTGAGTTCTAGCAACTAGGCAACCCGATCCAGTATTCTTGCCTTGAAAAACCCCATGGACAGAGGAGCCTGGTGGACTACCGTCCATTGGGTCGCAAAGAGTTGGACACGACTGAGTCCTGAGCACACACAAAGCAACTAGGCTGCAGGCCAGGCTGGAAGTGGGGCTGAGCATGTGTGATGGTTGATTTTATGTGTCAACTTGACTGGGCTAAGGAATGCCCAGATGGCAAAACACTGCTCCCGGGTGTGTTTGCAAGGGTGTCTTCGGAAGAGATTAGCATTTGAATCAGTAGACTAAGTAAAGAAGATGCCTCCACCAATGTGCTGAGGACCTGAATAGAACCAAAGCGCAGAGGAAGGGAGAATTTGCTCTTAGCTTGAGCTGGGACATCTGCCAGCGCTCCCGGTTCTGGGGACTAGATGCAGACTGGGACTTGCACCATCGGGTCCCCAGTCCTCTGACCTTCTGACTTGGCCTGAATTACACCACTGGCCCTCCTGGTTCTCCTGCTTGCTTATGGCAGATTGGGGGACTTCTTGGCCTCTGTAAGTACATGAGCCAATAAATACAATAATTAAACAGATACATTTCTATATCCTATTGGTCTGCTTCTCTGGAGAACCCAGACCAACACAGCATCCCCAGGACAGGGTGCAGCTCTCAGAGTTATTGACACTGCCCTGTGGGTGTGTCACAATCTAGGGGGAGGCAGATCTCCTAAGCCACCCAGCAAAGCATCCTTGTAGACAGGATCCAAGAACTTACCAGAACACCACACACGGCCATAGCACCATGACTGCCAATTCTACTGGCCTTGACTAATCTTGACCCTTGAGAGAGGGGCTATTTCCAAGAGACTGTGTGTAGTTCTCTCTGGCCCTGATGCTACTGCTCTTTTCAGGACAAGGAAGGTTTAGGGAGAAGGCTCAGGGGCCACAGCCTGGGGGGGAAGGAGAGGCCAGTGATGGTCAAGAATGGGGCAAAATCTGGAGTCAGCCAGGCCACAGCCATGTCAGCCATGAGGTGCAAGGTCCCAGCTGGATGAAGGAGCAAGAGCCAGGGGGAAGGGGACCTGCTGCTCGGCTGAATTCCTGGCCTGAATTTCCCATTGGCATCAAGCTAAGAAACGGCCTCCTCCAGGGCTCCCAGCAGAGCTGGGCCCCCTGCTCCAACACTGCGCTTGGTCTCATGACTCAACCTGTCCCCACAGCCCATCTCTCCTGATCGAAATGTGGATAGATTTTCCCTTTCCTTCACAGTCTGCCCAGGCAAGGTTAAAACATTCTGCAAAAGACTTTTACTAGAAAGCACAGGGCAGGTAAATACAAAATCATGCAATGGACAAACGCCCTGAACATGTGTTGAATGATGAAGAAATCTCACAGGGTTTTGGCAGAGTAAGTGTCCGTGTCCGGAGCACTGTGAAGGCTGAGTACGCCTTCGCTCAGTGAGCAGGTGCATGAAGCGATGAGCAGGCCACCTGAACATCCTGCCTGATGCCAAGCATGGCTCTCCTCTTCACCCAGGCTCATCCTTCTCACTCTCAGCTCCACACAGCACTGACCTGATGACCCCTCGCTGCCCTCCACCTGACTGACAAACAAGCCTTGCCACAAACCCGCCTGCCCTCCTGCCCTCCACATTCTGCGCTGCACCCCTCCCACCCGAGTGACCATACCACCCAAGCCACCATGTGCTGTGGACTGAGCAGTTCCTGGCATTCACTACGTGCCAAGCACAGTGCTGGGTCCTCTACATGACCATCTCATCTGATCCTCATGTGCTGTACTCAGGCACCAAAGACACTCAGTTTGCAGATGAAAAAACTGGAGATGAGAGAAGGCCAAGGTCACACAGTAAATGCAAGAGCCAGGACTCAGACCCCTACCTGTTTCCAAAACCCATGCTCTCTAGCACCAAGAGCAGCGATGGTGGACCCCTGACACCACCAGCCTGCCTCCTCAGATCTTCACCAATCATCAGATTCAATAATACCAATCACATTGAATTTGCCCCAGACACACTTGTTCAATAAATACTGAGCACCGACCATGTGTTCAGGGCTTCCCTGGTGGTGTGGTGGTAAAGAACCGTCCTGCCAAGCAGGAGACTCGGGTTCAATCCCTGGGTCAGAAAGGTCTCCTGGAGAAGGAAATGTCAATCCACTTCTTGCCTGGAGAATCCCATGGACAGAGGAGCCTGGTGAGCTATAGTCCATAGGGTCACAAAAGAGGTGGACACAACTTAGCAACTAAACAACAACCACCACGTGTTCAGTGCATACACAAATGACAGGCATCAACTCCCTCTCCTGGAGTTGTCATAGTCCTTGAGGTGGACACCACCTTGCCTGGGGCGGGTGGTCTCTGATCGGGCACCTCCCATCTCCAATGCCAGGTTCTCAGCATCAGTCAGGAGAAACCCCTCTTATTTGGCCCCACCTCTGGTAACCTGCCATCCCCAGCTTGCTCACAAAGCTCATCTGCCCACCAGGTCCTATCCACCAAGAACAATCAAACACAAGCAACCCTGCTTCCCCAGGGTCTCTCCAACAAGTCATCATTCAGGCAGCCCCCAGGAAGAAGGTGCTCTGAAGCCCTGACACTGTCCTTTTGCAACATCAAAAGCATTTCACTCACTTCACCACTGAGACACCATCTTCACCAAGACAAAGCAGTATGGTTTCCTGAGAATGGTACCCAGCAGGTGAGGGTCAGAGGTGAGCAAGTCATTCCCCTTGGAAGGGGCAAGCTGTTCTACGTGGAACATTCTTGTGTGATGACTGTTCCACCCCTGACTTTGGAGACAAGGACACCTCAGACCCACCAGAGAAGGCTGGAGACTTGTCCCTCCTCCAAAGAGATGGAGCCAGGATGTGGACCTAGCTTCTCTGTTCCCAAGTTCAGGCCTCCTTCCCTTATCATCACGCACTCAAAGTTACAGGGAACAGGCCAGTGTGGAGGCAGGGCAGGGCAGGGTGAGGCCGTCCTGATGGCCACTAGAGACATCCTGGCCAGCGGTGTCCTAGCCCCAGGAACTTTCCAGAGGGTGTTGCTGCCACACACACCTGTTCTGGCAGCTGGCTGGGATGGGGCTTGTCTGGATATGAGTGTGGGGCGGTGGGTACCTCATATGCCTGCGGCCCAAAGGCTTTCATCTGAGGGAGCATCTTTTTCTCACAGCCTGCCCAATGTAGAGGCCTGGGGCTGGGTGGGAGGGCAGGGGCGGTATGTGGCCCAGATTGTCTTGAGAGGCCCACAGTCTTGAGCAGCAAGGTCTTGTGGACGAAGTGGTCACCTTTCAGGACAGGGCGGGTTAGCAGCAGCACCTGATTCACTCCCCCTCCCTCTGCCCCACCCCTGCCCTCAGCTAGGCCAGCTGTCCTCTTCTCCGGCCCAGTCTGGGGAGTTTCTCATTGTAAATATCATGCCGCGGCCATCCTCCACACACACGCTTCTCCAAGTGCCTCTCCCCTTGACAGCACTGAGCCTCCCCTTCCTCACTTCCTCCTTCCCTGTCTCAGCCACCGGAGACCTGGCCCATCATTTAAGAACCAATTCAAAACACGCTTCCTCCATGGCCATCTCTCCCCCAGCTCTGACCACACCCCCAGGGCCTCTCTCATCATACCGTGCCCTTCCAGGGCACTCACCTTGCTCCATCCTGAGCTTCCGTGACATCTGTCCTCCGAGCACAATGTCCCACACAAAGAAAGCTCAAAACTAATTTTCACTTGAATAAGTCTAATGCATTCATCGTCATGTTACAGACAAGGAAACTGCAGCTGGGAGGACTTGAAAGGCTCCTCGAGGTCACATGTTGGCCAGCCGGTGCTAGAGGCAGCTTCGGAACCCATAAAAGCCTGATTCCCACCCTGTCCTCTTTCCTTGACCCCACACTATCTCTTATTACCTACTCGAATCAAGCCAGGGCCTCAGGCTCAGCATGGGTGATTTGTGATCGTAGGTACAGCACATACTGAAGAGTATAAATATGTATGTGCTTGAAAAAAGCAACAGTCACCTGATTCTCCACCACCTGGGTTAGGGTATACAATATTATTAGTGCCTTAGAAGCCCTCACTTCCCCAGCCCCCTCTCTTGTGACCCTCCCCACTAACCACTGGAGTTAAGCACTATCCTAACTCCCATATTAATCATCCCCTGGCTTTACTTTATGGCTCTGTCGCTTTCATGCGTCTCCCTAACAATGCACTGCCCTTTGCTTACACAGCTAGGTTTGTGCTTGCTCCTCAGTTTTTCAAAACTAAACAGGATCTGTGATCTCTTCTATGCTTAACAGTGTTATATTCAAGTTCTCCCAATGTGGTGAACTCTGAGAAGATGCCTATTATAAAAGTAGACCACACACACACACACACAAAATCAGACCACAAAAGCATGTATAGAGTTCTATCAGATGCATCAGGTCTCTCCTAAAACCCACTTTATTTTAGGCACTGAATTAGTGATATACAAACGACATTCAGAGTAATACGGAATTAGCCTATGTCTTGAATTTTTTTCAGGATTTTGTATGTGTGTGAAAGAGTCAACTGCTCAGACCCTTGCCTAACAGGGCTGTTTTGATCCCAGCTGTCTGACAGCAGGGACCTGCTCTTGTGTTTGGAGACAGAAAAGAGGCTCCAGAAGGATGTCGAGAGAAACAGGCTCAGAGGGTCCCCCAGACCTCTCCTCGCTTCCCGCACAGCCAGCCCTCACCACAGTGGCTTTGGCCCACAGCTGCCCTAGCCCAGGGACCTGGTGGCAGGCAGAAACAGACCTACTTCGGTTTCCATGGCAACTGCAGGCATCGGGAGGCTAACTGAGTGAGCCGCAGCCAACGAGGCAGCTGGTTTGAAGGGTGTTGATCTCTCTGCGGACCAGCAAGGCAGAACCACCAGGGACCAGAGGCAGCAACCAAGCCAGCAGGAGCCGCAGGAGCTGGGCATTCAGAGTCTGCAGAGACCTGTCTTCAGAGCTTGCACATTGGGGAGCACACATGTGTCCACTCACCCGTGACCCTCTCTCACCTACGACCTCTCAACCCACCCACTCAGGCAGAGGCATGTGCTGAGAAATGCACATCCACACTGCACTGTGAACACAGGCTCACAAACTCAGACACCTGTTCACACGAAATACGCCCCACTTCCACCCTGCACCATTTCCACACTCAAAAACATTGACCCCTGCATACAAACGCACATTCGTCCACAATATATAAGCTGTACCCCTGGAAAGATCCAGACTCACCCCAATGCACATTCTCTACACACACCCACATGCACAGATGGCACACACACACTCACCTTTAGACACACATAGACCCACATTTACAGGGAGAAACGCACACTCACCTGTATGCTCGTGGGGACATTCACAGCACATACACGTGGACTGAGATCAGAGCCTCTGGATGCTAAGACTCAGAAGCTGAGGAGCCCAAACTTCAACTCAGAAATGAGATATGGTTCCAACTCAGCAGCATCACAGAACCCCAGCCACAACTCTCCTCACTTGTTGTCTCCTAAATGGTGCCCCCCACTGAGGAAGCCTCTAATCGTCTCTGTTTATTTACTCAGAGTAGTTCTTTTTTATGTACTCCATAAACACCAAAGGACAGAAACCCAACAATCCTCTTGTCGTGCAGACTTGACATAAACATTCTGATGACAGACTCAGAGATGCATGTTCCTTGTTGTGCTCAGCTCTATGAAGGGGCTGCCCATTCCTGGTTCACTGCCCACTGGCCCCAGAAGGCAAGTAGAAGAGGCCTGCTGGTTGCACTCCTAGGAAAAAGGGACACATCTACAGAAAAAGGGACAAAATCACAGAGCTACTCGGGGCTTAGCTCCTGATCTAGTGGGGAAAACCGACAACCACAGCCTCCATCCACTGAGGCCCTTGACAGCCAGAGGTCATGTGGTCACTTGGGGGAAGGGTGGGGGACATTTTGTTGAGAATTTCTTGAAGTATATGTGAATATTTGTGGCATTATTTCAATACTGTCCTAATGATCATTTAAATAATATAATAGAGAATTGGAAAAATTATATACCTGTGTATATATTTCTGGCTTCCCAGGTGGCGCTAGTGGTATAGACAATGCAGGAGATTTAAGAGACTAGGGGTTTGATCCCTGAGTCAGGAAGATCCCTTGGAGAAGGAAATGGCAACCCACTCCAGTATTCTTGCCTGGAAAATCCCATGGACAGTGGAGCCTGGCGGGCTACAGTTCACTGAGTTGCAAAGAATCAGACACGACTGAAGTGACTTAGCACAGCACATATTCCTATTATAATAATGATAGCTAATGCAGGCACAAAATGCCAATAAATGCTAAGCTATTGTTATTATTGTGATTTTAAATTGATACTGAAAATCATCTAGAACTTAAAATTTGGGGGTTGTGGAGATGAACCTCCTTATTTCATAGAGTTTTAAACACTTTTCAGTTTTAGCAGCAGCAGGGTTGGCGCCATGTGGTACTTCACGAAACAGTTTCACACACACCATCTCCTTTGTGTCTCGGAGCCTCTCCTGCGGGACAGGCATCAAGCTGGAGTGTGCACAGGGTGTGTGGGGGCGGGGGGGGCGAGGGGACGGTGCTGGGGGAGGGTCACAGATTAGTAAGACACAGACCCAGATATTGAGAAGCCCACAGTCTGGCAGGGAAGGAGTGGGGGAGCCACATCGAAACTGCAGACTATGCAGCCTTGTGCATCACAAAGGGCATTGAGCATAGGGAAAGGGATCATGTGTTGATGGGGAAGAATCAGGGTGAATCAAAGAGGACTGAGGGGAGGAGGTCACACTTGAGCCAGGCTGACCTCACAAGCGGGTTTAGACAAGTCACATTCATGGCTGGAAAGGAGGACTGAGGCCCGGGCACAGTTGTAGAACAGCGGGATGGTCGACCTGGGCAGCTAGACTCAGGGGCCCAGGAGGGTATGGAGAAGAATGGAGCCACAAAGGTGTCAGCAGTAAAGAATCTGCCTGCATTGCAGGAGACACGGGTTCTACCTCTAGGTCCCAAAGATCCCCTGAAGGAAGAGATGGCAACCCACTCCAGTATTCTTACAGGTAAAAGCCCATGGACACAGGAGCCTGGTGGGCTACAGACCATGGATGGGGTCACAGAGTCAGACAGGACTGAAGCAACTGTGTATGCACAAAAATAGACTTGGGTCAGATTCAGAAAGGCCTTGCACCACAAGCCAAGGAGTCTTCCCAGCGAAGCATTACCTGCATGAACCCTCCAGACCTGCGCAGGTACCTGGGTGTCCGATGCATGTCTGACGCAGGGTTGTGGGGTATGACTGGGAACCTCGGGGCCAAACAGAAGGGTTCAAATTGCACCCTCCCAAGAACAGAGCCAGAACGCAGATCTGCACCCCCGCACCCAGCGCCGCGCCTGACCCATACAAGGCCCTCCATAAATGTTTGCTGAACTGCACGGCGCCGCGGGTCACGCGAGGAAAATGGAATTAAGAGTCGGGTGACCTGGAGGGCTGGTTCAGGCCCATTATTGACTGGCTCCGGGACCCTGGACCAGAGATTTAACCTCTGGTTCTTGATTTCCACGCTGGTAAAACGAATCCGATAATGCCCTGACCTCCCTGGCTTAGCTGTTCTGAAGCTCACACGCAGGAACCGGCTGAAGGCGCAGGAAGGCGCAGAGCGTGGGCCCAACGCGGGACCATGCGGGCCGCTGCCGCCGCCTGGGAACCATATCCGGGAAGAGCTAGCTCAGCCATCAGCAATTACCTGTGCCCCAAACCCACACCTGCGCTGCATTTCCGTTCAGGCAGACGGTGTGATTTGGCCGCGCGCCAGCGCGTAGCTCCGACCTGGAAGCTCGCGAACGTGCCCTGCAGCCGGATGGGCGCCGATGGGAGGGGCCCCTGCGGGAGCGGCTGGGCGGGCACTTGGAGAGGACTAGGACCAGCCAGACCACGGGATGCCCAAGGCACCCTTTCCCTTCCTGGAATAGCGCCCCTCTCCCACGGCCAAAGCAGAGGCAAAGCCAGCCTTTCCCCAGTTCTCTGAAAGGTGAGCAGGGAGTGAAGCTCTCCGTTTCCCCCCGGGGGAAACTGAGGCTTGGAAAGATTAGGGGACTTAAGGCTGGACACAGAGCTGTTAATATATGGAGCCAGATGGAAACCCAAGTCTTCCGAGCTCCAGGCCCACCGTTGGCTGGCACTGCCCCAGTTCCTCAGACCACTCTGGCCAATATCTGGTGAGGACAGGAATTCTTCCTTCACCCAAGGCTAGCTTTGCCTCCTTTGAGCACAACTGCCTTGCCGTTTCCCGTGCCACCCGGCCAACTCCTGAACCACCGTACCACCTCACATCCCCCAGGGTTAGTGGGGATCTGAGCCATGGGGTCGCACAGAGTAGGACACGACTGAAGTGACTTAGCAGCAGCAGCAGAGCTAAGCATAAATCAATATGTTCCCAGTAAACTACCCAAATATTCTTGTCCTGTTACTGGAAATGATTGGGAGCAACCCTACTACTATGGAATTTTAGACTCTGCTATTTGGAAAGAACATTTAAAGAAATCTCATCTAAATGCCGAGCCTGGGCAGTATCACCACCACCAAGGGCTCAAAGGGCCTCAGCCTACATAGCTCCCAGAACCCTGAGCTCATCTTTTCCCAAGGCTGGTGATTAGAAAGTTCTTGCTTCTCTTTAGCTGAAACCCACCAGTCTCCCTAAGGATCCAGCTGTCCCTCTTTGAGGCCACAGGGCACAAAGCAAATCTCCCTTTCTTTTCACAACCCAGCCTCCATTAGGAGGCCGCCTTCTCTCCTCCTGATTCAGGGGCCCCAGTTCCTTCAACCATTCCTCAAAAGGCATGGTTGTGAGTCTCTTTCTCAGGCTCCAGACATACACCTCTCTGGTCCTGTCCTTCAGAGCTCAGCACAAACATGTGTTCTCATCACATGTCAGACACCATGCTGAAAGGGCTATCAGTGTCTTTCCTACGGCATCTCACTTACTCCGTCAGTCACCTCACTAAATCCTGAGGACAACCCCATCATTATCCCCGTCTTTGCAGATGAGGAAACTGGGAAGTGAAGAACTTGCAGACACAGACAATTGGCAGACCAGTCTCTGCTGCTCTCTGTTGTCCTTGCAGCTCCAGCGAACGAGAGCACTGGACCTGGGGTGGGGACTTCTGGCTTTGCGTCCCACTCTCCCACTTAGGACTGTGTGCCCCAGGCAAGCCATGCATATGATTCTCCTGGTCTGTAAAATGGGGGTCATTACAGTGCCTACCTGCTAGGGTGTTTGGAGATTAAAACAGATTTCCAGATGTGATCCTAGGCCTGATACTCCCCACTACTCCCCCCACCCAGGAGTCCTGTGTGGGGACTCACAGGGACCATAGCAAGTGAGGGAACTCATGTCCTATCTGGGGGTGCTGGGGCCGCTCTCCAGGAGGGAGCCAGGTTCAAATCTCCAGGTCCCCCACCCGGCCTGGAGTCACTCTCTAAAATGATTTGTCAAGTGACAAGCAAAAATATATTACCAATTTAAGAGTGTGATTTGCCTGCAACTTTTTAATCCTCGGGCTGTTGTTGAATAGATTAAAGTGTCTGCTTTGATCCATGCATTTAGATGGAAACATAAATATAGCCATCACTTATTCTCTCAGCCACCAGGATGGGTGTCACGCTGCATCACGCCAGCTTCCGAACCAACCGGGGTAATCTATGAGAATGACCTTTTTGCCATTCAAATCCCTCTTGACTTTTCTGCTCTGACCGACCTGAGCTGGCCGCTGCTGACTACCGTGACCACTGCTCAGCTGGGAAAGGGTGGAGCAGCAGCTGCCCGGACGCCCCGACGCCCAGAGCTTCCCCCAGCTCGGCAAGAATAAATCTCCGGAGAAATAGATTTTGAAGAGGAATTTGGTACATAGATCTTCTGTCAGCGGAGCAGACTCTGGCTCAGCCGTTTTTCAGGCTCGCTGCTTATCCAGAAATACATCTATTTCTATGTGGATCTCTAGCGAGATTTCCTCTTCCCTCCTGGGGTGGGAGGGGGCGCAGGCAACCCAACAGGTCTGGGCGTGTGGGGGCGGGGCCTGCGGTGGCCTCAGGGGGCTGGCCAGGCCCAGGATCTGTCTGGGGAACACTGGGGCTCGGGCGGAGGGAAGCAGTGCTGAACCCTGGGCCTCCAGGCCTTCCTCCAGCCATCCGCAGGCATCCTGCCCCAGCCCGTCTTGGAACGTGAGCCGGCCTCCCAAAGCCTCCACCACTGAACCAGCCCCTCTGCACCGCCTATGCCCACCTCCCTGACCCCTGATCCTGAAGTCCACTGAGACCTGAGCTATGGACACCTCCCAGGCCCACAGGTCCGCGCAGACTCGCAAGGACATGCACACATCGAGGGCCCGCAGCCGGCGCCTGCAAAGACTGCACCCGTCCTTTGCTGCTGGTTTATTCCGGGCCTGCCTGTTGGCATCCGGCCACCGCAAACAGTGGGAGCCGGCTCTGAGCAGCCCCGCGGACCAGCGGGTGACATGGCTGGCGGGGGCTTTGAGCGGTGTGCTGTGGCAGGCAATTAGGCCTCAAACAATGGCTCTGGAAATGTCAGAAGTAGCGGGGAGGCTGGGATTCACATGGGCGTTTGGCACATGGAGGGCCCCAGGGGCTGACACTGCACTGACGGAGCTAAGAGGAAGGGGGCTGACAAGGGTGCTCTCCATCTCCCAGAGGACCCTTTGGCTGGGGAGACACCCTTGTGCCTCCTTTCCCCAGACCCCTGGAATCAGATAACTCCTTTCACTCCAGGAGCTTTTGTGCTGTGGAGAACCAACCCCTCACACACACCAGATACTCGGGAGGGAAGATGGTTCCAAAATAAGAAGGACCCCAGGTCCCCCCCCACTACTTGGCCTGTCCTCTGTCCCCAAATTCTGTTCTAAGAAGCCCACAGCCCGTGCCCAGCCAGGCCCACCCAAGGCCCCGGCTCTGGACTCCAGCCCCTGCCACTTTGGGGACCTTGTTCTGGAATCATGCCCCTCCCTCTCCTCCAGCAGTGCCAGTTACTTCCTCTGCTGTTTTCCTGGCCTTGCCCCCTCCCTCCATGCTGACATACAGTGCCTGTGGGCCCCACTGAGCCTGGTGGGTGTCCCCACTCTCTCCCTCCACACCACCAAGTCTCTCCTCCCGGTCTCACTGAGAAATACCTGTTCCCCATAGAGAACAGACTTTGGTTGGAAAACGGGAGAGGAGGCAGGGAAGGGAATGGATTGGGAGTCTGGAATTAGCAGATGCAGACTATTATACATAGGATGGATAAACAAGGTTCTCCTGTACAGCACAGGGAACTATATTCAATGTCCTGTGATAAAACAGAATGGACAAAATATGAAAAAGAATGTGTGTGTGTGTGTATAACTGAATCACTTTGCTGTACAGCAGAAATTAACACAGTATAGTATTAGAAATAAACTGTACTTAAAATAATTTCTTTAAAAAAGAAAACACCTGTCCCCATCACCACAATCATCCCATCACCGACTGCCCGGCCTTCATCCCACGCTCCTGCCCACCCTCTGCCCTTTCTAACCCTGAGCACCAGTGCCGCCTGGCCCCACAGATGGGCCCTCTCCTAGCTCGTCTCCTTCCTCTCCAGCTGCCCAGCTGTGCCTGCTCTTTCACTCTCTCCAGCTCTTCTTCCTCCCCCCATCTCTTGTCTGGTTCTAGTCCAGCTTCCTTTCTATCCTGTCTCCCTTAGACATGACAATCTACCCCCACACCCCCTCCCCAAGCCTTCAACCACTGCTTTCATGGGAATCGTTCACAAATGAGTATCACCTGGTCTAACATTGCTGGTGAGTGTTCCCTCCTGCTCACAGGGCCTTCCAAGTGGGCAGGTGCTGTCATCCCTGAGTCACCTGCCGGGAACAAATGCATCATCTGCCCTCCATAACCAGGGCCTCTCCTAGAGTGACCGACGAGTACCACTTTGCTCCTATTTCCTAGGCTGGTGGCTCAGTCACTCAGTCATGTCTGACTCATCGCAGCCCCATGGACTGTAACCCACCAGGCTCCTCTGCCCATGGAATTTTCCAAGCAAGAATACTGGAGTGGCTTGCCATTTCCTACTCCAGGGGATCTCCAAGGATAACTCCTCCTCTCCCCTTCACTCCCTCCCACCCATCCACACACATGTAACCAATCACCAAGCAGCCTCTAGTCTCCTTTGAAATGATATTCCCCTCCCTGCCTTTCCATTCTCATTCCACCCAGGTTCCAGCCCTTATTTCCATTTACCAGGCCTGATGCAGGAACCACCTAATCTGCCTTGCCCCATAGAATAGGTAGAATAATCCCTTCCCCAAAAATGCCCATGCCCTAATCTATGGAACTTGGATGGTACGTTACATGGCAAAAAGACATTGCAGATGTCTAAAATTAAGGTTATGAACCTTAAAATAGAGATTATCCTGGATTATCTGGGTAGGCCCCCATCTAGTAATATGATCCCTTAAAAGCAGGAAACTACTCAGCTGAGGTCAGAGAGATACAACAAAAGAGAAAGCAGGAAAATGGTCAAAGAGATGCAGCAGAAGGGGAAGTCATTGAGCTTCGGGAACAGAAGGATTTGAGACACTTGCTGACTCTGAGATATAGGGGCCCATGTGCAAGAACTGGGGAGGGGCTTCCAGGACATAAGGGTGGCCCCAACTTACATACAGCAAGGGAATGGAAGGGGGCAGCTCAGTCCTACAACCACAAGGAACAGGATTCTGCCTACCACCTGAATGAGGCTAAAAGTGAATTCTTCCTAGAGCCTCCTCATAGAAGCCCAACCAGCCGACACCTTGATTTCTTGTATAACCCAGAGCAGAGAAACCAGTCAAGCCAACATGGACTTCTGACCCATAGAACCATGACATAATAAGTCTGTGTTATTTTAAGCTGCTGATTTTGTGGTATTTTGTTACAGTAGCAATGTAAAACTTATACACCCCACCATTACCCATTTAGCAAGCCACTGCTATGAGATCACCCTCACACTGGAGTACCTTTCAGGATTCCCAACCAGATATCACATATGTCCCAAATCTTGAGATGTTCAAGAGTCAGCCTTCAACTATACACTAGCCACACTCACATCCTCCAAAACTGCTTCAAGCATTCCTACCTCTGGGCCTTTGCTCACACTGTGCCCTAGTGAGGAATTCCTTCTCCTGTCCTCTCCCCTCTGTTATCCAGATCTGAGTCCCCCTCCTCCATGAAGCCTCTGAAACCCCCCCTGAGAAGCCTTGCTCCCCTGAGGCTCTCTCTCTGCCTCACCCACTGGGCACTGGTACACACTGCCTTGTGTTGGTGTCTGTCCCTCCTCCACAGCCTTCCCAACCTGATGGCAAGACCACGCCTGTCCTTTCTCTTAGACCCCCATGGTGCCCGGTGCAGTTCTGAGTATAGAGTAGAGGTCAACAGAAACTTGCTGAGTAACAAATAAAATGGAAATGTTCCAGCCACTGTCCTATTGAGCACTTAGATCCCAGGTGGGAGGACATGAGGGACTGTCCAGCTTGGACCTAACTGCCAGGGACCAGGAGAAAGGGGCAGAGCCCTCAGGCCAGGAGGCGCCTCTGCCTGTGGTGAAGTGGTAGAGGGGCAAGAACAATTCCAAACTGCATAGAGCCAGGCAGAAATGATCCTGTGTCAGGAGCAGGTGAGCCAAAAAGAGGTCCCCAGGTCAGACTGGGGAGGTCTAGGGACAGGTGAGGAGAGCAGGAGGGAATATCCAATCCGAGCTCAGGACCTGCAAACTAGCCATCACCTACCTGCCTGGCAGTGCAAGGGGACAGTGTGGGCTGTCACCAAGGGCCAGTCAGACACCCACGGAGACCATCAAAAGGCTGAGGGAGGGAGGGAAAAGAGAAAAGAAGAGATTAAGAAGGCAGGGAAAGAGGGGGCTGCTCAGAGGAGGGCTGGAGAGGGAAGCGGGAGAGAAGACAGGGAAAGGATGTGAGGAGGAGAGAGAAGTGGGAGGAGAGACATGGCCTTCTCCCTCCATGGCCACTGTGGAAACACCACCATCCCTAGAACACCCCTAGCCCATGGGGTTAAGGTGAGGTGAGGAGAGGGCAATATCCCACCCCCTTGGCCACCACAACTAAGAAATTATGTGGAGTAATTAATCAAAAGCTAATGAGAAATGTGTTTTCTCTCCCAGCCTAGCCCCACATCATATTCTTATTAGCTGAGGTTATTACAATAGTAATCATGCATGCTCCAGGCGCAAATTGGGTTTTTTGCTCCACTGCCACCAATTTAGAAAACCATTAATGGCAAGATAAAGCCCCCATGGCTCACACCAGGCCGAGCTCAAAGAACTGGCTGCCAGTTCCTGCTCCCACTGCCACACATCCACTGTCCAGAGAGGGTACCCCCCCACCCAGGGGAGCACCAGGAATCAGAAGGTCTGACCCACAGACAGAGCCAAATATTGGTGGGCTGGGAGGGGTTCTGGGCCTGGAATGAGAGGACCTTGGACTTTACACACACACCCTCCAGTACAATCACTAGGGCAGGGACAGTCCTCATGAAACAAAGCATAAATCTGAATTTGCCTCTGGGGTCCAGGTCATCCCAGGTCATCACCATTAACAACTTGTTCTCTAGAAAGGGTTTACCACATTTGTGATTCTGAAACATATGTAGACAATCAGGTATGGACTGTTAATGAAGTTTCCTCTAGTAAAGACAAGGGTAGTGCCTGGACTGGCTATTTTTCATCACTTACGATTTAAATGTTTGAACCTGTTGTCTGTAGAAGTCCCCTCAAGTAATAAACTACCTTAAAACAAATCTGACTTTTAAGTCTCTATCTACTTCTCATTATCTGTTTGGCTTTGAACAAAAACTCTTTGCCTCTCTGATCCCCAGTTTCTTCATCTGTAAAATACACCTTCAAAGACATTCTTGCATCTTTTGGTGAACTTTGTTGAGCACTTACTAAGTGTCAGGCATAGTGTGATGTGCTAGTGATGAAGGGAGTCTCCCTAAGAATGCTGGGAGACAAAAGAAACACCCAACATGTGTGTTTCAAAGGAGAACAGAATGTGTGTCACAAGAGAGGTATGAACCAAGTACTAGGAAGAAGGTACTCCTTCCAACTAGGAGGGAGGCCAGATGTGTTGCAGAAGGTGTCTGCTGTGGTTTGGAAGGACAGATGGAATGCAGAGATGAAAAGATAGGGCATTTCCTGCAGAGGAGATGGCCCAAATAGAAGTCTGGAGACAAAAACACTAAGAGTGAAAATGATACAATAGACCAGTTGGACTTAATTGGTAACTTTAGGGCATTACATCCCCAAACAACACAATACACATTCTTTTCAAGTGCACGTAGAATGTACTCCAGGATAGGTCACACGCTAGGACACAAAACAAGCCTCAACAAATTTAAAGTGACAAAAAGAAATTATATCAAGCATTTTTCTGACCACAACAGTATGAAACCAGAAATCAGCTACTGAAAGAAAAAAGAGAACAGGACAAACACATGGAGACTAAACAACATGCTACTAAAAACCAAAAGGTCCATGATGAAATCAAAGAGGAAATCAGAAAATACCTTGAGACAAATGAAAATGGAAACACAACTTTCTAAAAGCTATGGGATGCAACAAAATCAGTTCCAAGTGATATAGTCCTTCCTCAAGATACAAAAAAATAAAATAAAATAAACAACCTATCCCACCTAAAGGGAGCTTCCCAGTGGCACCAGTGGTAAAGAACCCACCTGCCAAAGAAGGAGACATAAGAAAAGTGGGTTCAATCCCTGGATCAGGAAGACCCCTGGAGGAGGCCATGGCATTCCACTCCAGTATTCCTACCTGGAGACTTCCATGGACAGAGGAGCCTGGCAGGCTATAGTCCCTAGCATCATAGAGATTCAGACATGACTGAAGCAACTTAGCATGCACACATGTATATTACCTAAAAGAATTAAAAAAAGAAGAACACACAAAACCCAAAGTCAACAGAAGGAAGGAAATAATAAAGATCAGGGAGAAGTAAATAAAACAGAGATCAAAATAGAAAAAAACCAATGGAACTATGAGCTAGTTTTTTGAAAATTAAACAAAACTGATAAAACTTCAGCCAGATCAGATCAGATCACATCAGTTGCTCAGTCATGTCTGACTCTTTGCAACCCCATGAATCGCAGCACGCCAGGCCTTCCTGTCCATCACCAACTCCTGGAGTTCACTCAGACGCATGTCCATCGAGTCAGTGATGCCATCCAGCCATCTCATCCTCTGTCGTCCCCTTCTCCTCTTGCCCCCAATCCCTCCCAGCATCAGAGTCTTTTCCAATGAGTCAACTCTTCACATGAGGTGGCCAAAGTACTGGAGTTTCAGCTTTAGCATCATTCCCTCCAAAGAAATCCCAGGGCTGATCTCCTTCAGAATGGACTGGTTGGATCTCCCTGCAGTCCAAGGGACTCTCAAGAGTCTTCTCCAACCCCACAGTTCAAAAGCATCAATTCTTCAGCACTCAGCCTTCTTCACAGTCCAACTCTCACATCCATACATGACCACAGGAAAAACCACAGCCTTGCCTAGATGAACCTTTGTTGGCAAAGTAATGTCTCTGCTTTTGAATATGCTATCTAGGTTGGTCATAACATAGAGTCACTAAGAAAAAAAGAGAGAATGCAAATAAAATGAGAAATGAAAGAGAAGAAATAACAACTGACACCAAAGAGATACAAAAATCATGCGAATGCTATGAATAGCTATATGCCAACAAATTGGACAACCTAGAAGAAATGGACAAATTTCTAGAAATATACAGATTTCCAAGACTAAGTCAAGAAGAAACAGACAGTTTGAACAGACCAATCACTAGAAGTGAAGTTGAATTTGTAACAAAAAATTTCCCAGCAAACAAAAGTCCAGGACCAGATGGTTTCACAGGGGAATTCCACCAAACATATAAAGAAAAACTAATGCCTATCCTTCTCAGACTATTCCAAAAAATTGAAGAGGAGGGAACACTCCCAAATTTATTCTACAAGTCCACCATTATACTGATACCAAAACAAGACAAAGACACTACAAAAAAAGTTATAGGCCAAATCTTTGATGAATATAAATTACTAGCAAACTGAATCCAACAATACATAAAAAGGATTATACACCATGATCAAGCTGGATTTATTCCAGGGTTACAAGGATAGTTCAACATTCACAAATCAATCAATGTAATGCACCACATTAACAAAAGGAAAGACAAACATCACATGATTATCTCAACAGATCCAGAAAAAGTATTTGATAACATCCATTCAGGGTAAAAATTCTCATCAAAGTGGGTATAGAGGGAACATATCAAAACATAACAAAGGCCATTCATGACAAACTCACAGCCAACATAGTACTCAATGCCAAAAGACTGAAAGCCTTCCTGCTAAATTTAGGAATGAGATAAGAGTGGCCACCCCCACCGCTTCTATTGAACATAGTAGTGGAACTTCTATCTACAGCAATCAGACAAGAAAAAGAAGTACAAGTATCCAAGTGGGAAGGAAAAAGGTAAAACTGTCACTATTTGTAGATGACATGACAGACACAGACACTCCTAAAGTCTCCACACAAAAACTATTAGGACTAACAAATGAATTCAGCAAGGTAGCAAAATAAATATACAGAAATCGGTTGTGTTTCTTTATACTAGTAAAGAAATATCAGAAAGAGAAACTGAAAAAAATCCCATTTTAACATCAAGAAGAATAAAATACCTAGGAATATATTTAACCAAGGAGGTTAAAAACCTATACTTTGAAAACTATAAAACATTAGTGAAGAAAACTGAAGATGATTCAAAGAAACTGAAAGGGATCCTGTACTTGTGGATTGGAAGAATATTGTTAAAATGGCCATACTACTCAAAGCAATCGACAGATTTAATGCAGTCCCTATCAAAATACCCATGACATTTTTCATAGACCTAGAACAAATAATCCTAAAATTTATATGGAATCACAAAAGACCCAGAATTGCAAAAGCAATCCTGATAAAAGAAGAACAAAGCTGGAGGTATAACCCTACCAGACTTCAGACTATGCTACAAAGCTACAGTAATCAAAACATCATGGTATTGGCACAAAAACAGACACATAAATCAACAGAACAGAATAGACAGCCCAGAAATAAACCTACACACCACAACTATGGTCTATTAATCTATGACAAAGGAGGTAAGAATATATAACAAAGAAAAGAAAGTCTCTTCAACAACTGGTGCTGAGAAAACCTGGCAGCCACATGTAAAACAATGAAATTAAAACATTTCTGGGGGAAAAAAAATTTTTTTCCTCACACCATATACAAAAATAAACTCAAATGGTTTAAAAACCTAAATATAAGCCCTAAAACTACAAAACTCCTAGAAAACAAGATAGGCACAATATTCTTTGACATAAATTGTAGCAATATTTTCTTGGCTCAGTCTCCTCAGGCAAAAGAATAAAAGTGAAAATAAACAAATGGGACCTAAATGCATTTAAAAGCTTTTGCACAGCAAAGGAAACCATCAACAAAGCAAAAAGACAATCTATGGAATGGGAGAAAATAGCTTCAAATGAAGAGACCAAAAAGGTGTTAATATCCAAAATAGACAAACATTCATACAACTCAATATCAAAAATAAAAAATAAATTAAAAAGGACCCAATTTTAAAAAGGGGCAGAAGACCTGAATAGACGTTTTTCCAAAGAAGACATATGGATGTCTAACAAGCACGTGAAAAGATGCTCAACATCACTAATCATTAGAGAAAAACAAATCAAAATCACAATGAGGCATCACCTCACACCTGTCAGAATGGCTATCATCAAAAAGTCTACCAATAACAAATGCTGGAGAGGATGTGGAAAAAAGGAACTCCCTTACACCGTTGGTGGGAACGTAAATTGGTACAGTCACTATGGAAAACACTATGGAAGTTCCTTAAAAACTAAAAATAGAGCTACTATGTGATACAGCAATTCCACTCCTGGGTGTATACCCAGGAAAAATAAAACCACCAATTCAAAAAGATATATGTACCTCAATAGTCACAACAGCAGAGAAGGCAATGGCCACCCACTCCAGTACTCTTGCCTGGAAAATTCCATGGACAGAGGAGCCTGGTGGGCGGCATCCATGAGGTCGCAGAGTCGGACACGACTGAGCAACTTCACTTTCACTTTTCCCTTTCATGCATTGGAGAAGGAAATGGCAACCCACTCCAGTGTTCTTGCCTGGAGAATCCCAGGGACGGGGGAGCCTGGTGGGCTGCCATTTATGGAGTCGCACAGAGTTGGACATGACTGAAGCAACTTAGCAGCAGTGGCAGCAGTCACAACAGCACTATTTCCATAGCCAAGACATGGAAGCAACACAAGTTCCCATCAACAGACAACTGGATTAAGAAGATGTGGTATGCACATACAATATGGACTGTAAGCCATAAAAAAGAATGAAATAGTGCCATGTGCAGCAACATGGATGAACCTACAGAATATTATGCTTAGTGAAATAAGTCAGACAGAGACAGACGAATACTGTATGTTATCACTTATATGTGGAATCTAAAAAACAATACAAATGAATACATATGCAAAACAGAAATAGACTCACAGATACAGAAAACAAACATACGATTACCAAAGGGAAGAGGGGAGGGGAGAGGGACAAATCAGGGGTATGGGATTAACATATGCAAACTACTATATATAAATATATAAGCACAAAGAATATACTGTATAACACAGGGAATTATACCCACTATCTTTTAATACCCTATAAAAGCAGAGACATTACTTTGCCAACAAAGGTCCGTGCAGTCAAGGCTATGGTTTTTCCTGTGGTCATGTATGGGTATGAGAGTTGGACTGTGAAGAAGGCTGAGCGTCGAAGAATTGATGCTTTTGAACTGTGGGGTTGGAGAAGACTCTTGAGAGTCCCTTGGACTGCAAGGAGATCCAACCAGTCCATTCTGAAGGAGATCAGCCCTGGGATTTCTTTGGAAGGAATGATGCTAAAGCTGAAACTCCAGTACTTTGGCCACCTCATGTGAAGAGTTGACTCATTGGAAAAGACTCTGATGCTGGGAGGGATTGGGGGCAGGAGGAGAAGGGGATGAGAGAGGATGAGATGGCTGGATGGTATCACGGACTCGATGGATGTGAGTCTGAGTGAACTCCGGGAGTTGGTGATGGACAGGGAGGCCTGGCGTGCTGCGATTCATGGGGTCGCAAAGAGTTGGACACGACTGAGCGACTGAACTGAAGGGAGTATAATTTGCAAAAATACTGAATCATTAGGCTGTACACCTGAAACTAACACAACATTGTAAATCAACTTAATTCAAGTATTAAAAACATTGAAAGTAAGTAGGCTCCCTCCCCTGAATCTGGAGAAGATCACTGTTGGAAGGGTCTTCCCTCTGGACCATCCTCTTCTTCTTCTACCATAGCTCTGCCCTCTCCACTGTTCATTCACAAGTGGCACTGGCTGGACACAGCCAAGAGTGGCATGAGAGAGGGGTTACATCAGGACCAGTTCCTGGAGAATCTATGACACCCTCAGCAAGAGCACCCTCAAACTACACACACACACACACACACACACACACACCCCTCCCTTCATCTGCCTCTCCAGCTTGGCCAAGGTTCAGTACTGCTCATCAGTATCAATCAGCTCAGCTCTCCCCCATACCCCTCTGCCAGGACTGGGACACAGCTGATCACCAAGGCTTCCTTTCCCTCCCACAGGGACAGCACAGCTGGAGTGGCTCCAGGGCTTAGCTGAGGTGGATAACAGGGTGGGAATGGAGGAGTATGGGACTAAACACTTTGAATCATAGGCTCAATGACCTGAAGGCCTCTCTAGCTCTTGCGCTTCCCTGGTGGCTCAGATGGTAAAGAATCTGCCTATAATGCAAGAGACCTGGGTTCGATCCCTGGGTTGAGAAGTTCCTCTGGAGAAGGAAATGGCAACCCACTACAGTATTCTTTCTTGGAGAATTCCATGGTCATAGGAATCTGACAGGCTACAATCCATGGGGTCACAAAGAGTTGGACACAGCTGAGCGGCTAACACTTTCACTTGCACTAGCTCTTGGCTGGACTGAACCTCTGTAATAACAAGAACTCCTACCAAGAAAGCGCTTCATGATACAAAGTCCCTTCCCACGGTATCTCATTACTTTAGTCTCCAAACAACCTGGGAGACAGACTTTTATCCCCCCCCCATGTGTTTCTTCTTTGGTCTACTCTAACATTCACAAGGGAAGGGACCATGGCAGCTCTGTCATTCCTGTATAAGCCCACTGCTGCCTACAGCACCCATCCTAGAGCTGGCATTCAATAAATGTTGCTGCCTGGATGGATGGATGGATGATGGATGGGACAATAATGGGTGGACAGGCAGATGGATGGTGGATGAATGGATAATTATCCCATTTACAGTTTAAAAAACAGAGGCCTTAAAGAGAGAAAGTAACTCACCAAAGACCTATCAGACAGCTACCAGCAGACTAGCACCAAGCCCCAGTTCACCAGCTCCCCATTTGGTACACTTCCCAACACCCAAAACTGTCTCTCTTATTTGGTTTCTTGAATGTGCTTAGCCAAGAAATGCCATCCTTCTGAAGCTCTTATTCTAATCCTTTCTCTGGCAATTTTTCAGAAACCAAGCTACTGCCAACTGGGCACCCACAATAACAGCAGGGTCCCCAAAGCCCAGTGACCATGGATTAGAGACAAGGAAACCCTCTGACCATCGTTCTGAACACACCTGACTGCTGACTGTAGAGGAAAGATAGACAGTGGCATCTGGAGCATGAGGCCCCACGGAAGAACCAAGAACCGAGTACAGACGGTGTAGGGCGGACAGAGCAGGGCTTGCAGTCACACAGACTTGACTTGAAATCCTGGCTCCTTCCCTCCACAAGTGTCTCCCCTACATCTCACTGAATCTGGTTCCTAACCTCTCCACGTCCATCTACCTGTCCACACCTATTGCACGTTTCTCTGAAGTGTGCATCAGTGAGGAGATGAAGGCATGGTCTTGTCTCAGTTCCCTGGTTCCCTCTAGACTCCTGGCCTCTTCACTCTGAACACTGTAGCCCAGGTATTAACTTTCCAGGCCTTCCCTGCCCCACTCTGGAGGCCTTCTCACCGCAGCCTCATGGCTCTGCCTGGGGTTTCACCACCATTCCAAGATGGGGCATTCTTCCTTGATCTTGCTTCCATCTCCACCCCTGCCCCCACGGGCCACATCAGGGCCCTTTCTCCTTCAGCTCCTGTGTTTCTTCTGCAGCAGCCTGCTTGCCCTTTACCCCCAAGGGCCACTCCTTGGTCTTCAGAGAAAGCTTCTTCCCACGGTGAATTCTGTCCCTCTCCAGACCACTCAGACCCCCACAGAGACCCTGGGCAGGCCCTCTGGCTCCCACTGTACCTGTTGTTCCCTCTGGTTTTCTAAGAACCCCAGATTTTTTTTTGCCAAGACCAGAGTAGAGTCCTTTGCCTCGGGTCCAAGAGCCCCAAGAAGGCCCTCAATATACTTTTGGGCTTACAGGAACAAATACACATTTTGTAGGAATAGAAATCCATAGCTGAAGGGTTCCCTGATCCCAGAAAGCTTGAGATTCACTGCCTGGAAACCCCAAATTCTCTTCCATCTTCCATGATAGCTCAGATTCCATTCTTTGTAACTCAGTGTGAATTTTGCCCTTCCAAAGCCCACTTGACAAGATTCCTCCTACCTGGCCCGACATGTACATGAATTTCGGGGACATCACAGACTCTTGGTCCCTTCTCCATGGCCTTGGCCTCAGCACAAGCCATGGCCTCTACCAGGGGCTTAGTCCATGAACCAGACCATTCTTCCTACTATATCTCCCCCAAAACAGAGTCCTCTGGTGTGTGGGTGCAAGGCCCTGGAGGGTCTCCTTGTTGAGGACAGGATTCTAAAATGGTGGATGCTGCATCAATGCTGTGACCATTAGAAGTTAAAGGGCCTTTGGTTACAGCAGGTGGGAATGGGGACTCTGGCACAAGTGGAGATCCCATGGAACCCTGGAGTAACATCTTAAAGAGATCCCAAGATCTGATCCAGCCAATCATTCAAAAACCCACTTCAAGTAGCACTGTTCCTGACACAGGAGATAGACAGACACACGAGATATGGCCCATTGGGGTGGTGTTAATCTGGCTCCCACTTTACAGAAAAGGCAACTGACATCAGAGGGGTTGATGGCTTGTCTAAGGCCAAACAGTTGGTAAGTAAAGGAGAGCAGCCAGGTAAGACCCAAGCACCCCATCTTCTTAGGTTCAAGAGTTCACAGCACATACCCCCACCTGGCGACCCCAACTGTGACCCTGCAATCCAGCCTCTGCCACCCACTGTAGATATGGGGTGATGGGAGGTTGGCCTGGGAGTGGGCAGACACTGGAGTTACCAGGTCTCCCTTTTGCCTGAGACTCACAGAGGGCTCCTGCAGAGGAGGGTGGGAGAGAAGCTGGAAAGCCACAGCCTGTGCATGCAAATGAGGCAGCTGCATAATTAATCAACATCAAACAGTTTCATTAAGAGATGGAGCTTTGCGGCTGTTTGTCTTGAAAAAAAAAAAAAAAAACTGAAACAGCAGGAAGGCGGACAAGAGAAGGGAGGCTCAGACTGTTGAGGCCCTACTCAGAAGATAATGATGCTGCCCTCCAGGGGCCACGGGGTCTGCAGGTGGTGACCAGGTCTGTTGGGAGAGCAGGCTGATGGCCCCCAGGATGGCTTTAGCCCCCAAATCTTAGGGTTGGAGCTCCAAAAGGTCATCTTACTCCTCCTGGACAGGGGTGGTATCCCTCAGCAGTCAACCTGCTAAGAACTGCACCACCCACCTTCACCCAGACCTCTTGCAGGAGCTAAGGAAAGTGGGTATCACCAGACCAAGCTCAGGGACCCATCTTGGAATAGCAGATTCTCTGGAAACAGAGAGTCCCAACTTCTGAGCAGTGGGTTCCCCAGGCAGGGAGTAGAGGCCCTCACACACCCTGGGACTCACTGTTCAAAGTCTCCAAATGATTGCAAAGCACTGTGGGACAGAGAGAAATCAAACCAGGGGACCTATTTACCCTGAAATCTCTAGCTGTCCCCTCACCCCACGCGCCAACCTCTTCTTTAACTCTAAAAAAAAAAAAAAAAAAAAATGGAAAGAGGAGAGCAGGGCAATGAGAACTCCTTGCCAAACCTTCCTGGAGCTAATGTCACAAGGCTGGAGTCTCCCTAGGCATCCAGCTGTGGCTAAGTGGCGCCCCCTGGCTAAGTTCCCACGGGCCAGGAGGTCACCTCTCAGAAGAAATCCTACCAACTCTTCATGATCCGGCTCTGCTTCTCTTTCCAGCCACTTCCTCATCCCTATAGTCACTGTTCCATCCATATCAAAGCATGTTCCCCCAGGAGCCATGCCGTCTCCTTCCATGCTATTCTTTCTGCTGGAATGGTCCTCCTGTTCTCTGTGTTCCCCACCTAGCAGACTCTTCCTCACCCGACAAGGTCCAGTTCAAATACCCTTTTCTCTGTAGAGCCTTCCAGGATTCCCATACCCTTATATACGGTCAGGTATCTTTCTGCCTGCGCTCTACATAATTTATGTTCTAATTATGTGTTTATTTGTCAGATTCTGGCCATGAAACCACAAGGTCCTTGAGGACAGGACTATATCTTTCCTCATCTTTGTATCACTAAGACCTGGGCTGCACTTGGTAAGTTGTCAAATGAATACATCTTTTGAACTGAAAAAGATCACAGATTCCTCATCCAGATGCCTGACTTTTGACAAATGTTTAACCAATCAGAATGAGAAGCTTATTCTCTTTCTGAATAGATCTCAAATCCCTAAGATTGGGAAAAAGTGGAGGTGGGAGAAGAGACCATCACTTAGCAGGCTGTGTTTCCAGGATCACGAGTGACGGTTCCTAAGAGGTCAATGCCTTAGGCTGAGTACTGGACCATAATAAAAGTCCAGTGTGCTGGGCCCTCGAGCTCTCTTCCCAAGCCAAGTGCTGCTTTGGGGTGACACGGGGTGTCATCTGGGAATGTGTTGGGCGGAAGTGATTTCAGTGCCCCTGGACTCCCACGGCCATGAGGCCTCTCCCGGTAGTCTCTCCTCTCCTGCAGGCTGGAGCTCTGACCAGGAACCAGCTGTGTACACCCTCCCAGGTCTTCTTACCTTCTCTTCTGCACCCCCGCCACCCAGTCCCCTTTCCTCCAAACTGCTGACTCCTTGTGACTTAAGTCTTCCTGAGATGGCCAAAAGGGAGAGGATCCATTTTAAATTAACAAGGTTATTAGTAGTTAATTACCTGAGATATCATTGTAATTGAAAAAAAAAGAGAAGCAAGAGGTTCATAAACATTCCCAGGCGCCTGTTCTCCTCACTCTCACTGAGGGGAGGGGGAGGCGGGAGCGGGGAGCAGAGCCCCCTACCTGACGCGGGCCCTGCCCACACCATGGCCTTTCTTTCTCTCAGTATTTCCCCATGTGCTCCCGCCCATTTTCCAGGGGTATTTGGTGAGGGAACCAGACTTGGGGGAAGTAAGCTGCCTGCCCCACATGCATTTCTTCCATTGAGAAATGCTCAGTAGAAGCTATACAAGTACAGAGAGATTTATTTTATATTGAGGGTGTGGGAAGGGGGCACAAATCTGAGGCCCCTGGTCAATATTTTTAACGATTTTTAAAAATAATTTATTTATTTCTGGCTGTGCTGGGTCTCCATTGCTGGGCAGGCTTTTCCCTAGCTGCAGTGAGCAGGGGCTACTCTCTACCTGCAGCACACGGGCTTCTCACTGCCTCAGCTTCTCTTGTTGTGGAGCACGGGCTTAGTTGTTCCACTGCATGTGGGATCTCCCCGGGTCAGGAAGCAAACCCATGACCCCTGCATGGCAGGCAGACTCTCTACTACTGAGCCACTGGAAAAGCCCCTTTTTACTGAATTTTTAATCTCAGATTGTCCTTAGTTATTCTGTAATTAAGCATGGCTGGCATACATCAGCATTATTGATTTTTAGTCCTCAATTCACTGTCACCAGAGATACCACTGTGGTTAGGGATCATCTCCCTTCTCCCCACCTTCTCCTGTCCCTGTCAGGGCAAAAGGCCGCAGGGAGGAGTAGGGCGCAGAGAGGACACAGAAGAAGGAGCCCGTCCCTCAGACTGGCCAGCCAACCCCAGCTCCTGAGGCCAGGATGCCCCACCCCAAAGCCTCTTAGCAGAGAGGCCTCTCCTGCAGAAGCTCCCAGAGGCCATCCTGTCCCTGATACCTCCCGGAAGGGGCAGAGACCCACAGACTCCATCAGTGCCTGCCTCACAACTGTCTCCCATTCTCACCAAACTGTCCCCTGTTTAGGGTAAACCAGCTGGAGGAGCTCACCTGAGAGCCCAAAACCCCTCTACTCCTGCCAAAAATCTCCCCCAGAGGCAAGTGGCAGGGCAGACGCCCACACACTCCTGGGCCAGGGCCCTGACAGAGGCACGGCTGGGTCTTCTGCGAGGAGGATGGATGGGTGAGCTCCAGCGGGAAGGCAGCCACCCAAATGCTTCAAGCCTCTGCAGTCTTGAGATGCAGGGCCTGCTACACCCCTGGCCACCCTCCCAGTCCTCCTTCCTCCCCACCCGCCCCCCAACCTCCCTGCCAGACTCTGGCTCCCCTGCCCTAGGCTAAGCTCCCTCCCCTCTGAACCTGACTCTCCTGAGCAGCACTTAGCACCTCCAGCCCCCAGGAGCTAGACTGGTCAGGAGATTCCCCACCTCCACCCAACCCTCTAGAGGCAACAGGAAAGAGCAAAGCAGGGAAGGGCAGAGCACAGGGAAAGCCCACGCACCACATACACATGCAAGTATGAGTATCTGAAGTGTAACATCCATGCGAAAAAGTGCACCTTCCACCAGGATTTTTTTAACTGAGCATTTACTATGTGACAAGTAAGTAACATTACTGGTTGCCTTTAAATTGGGGATCCCAAACTCTAATGGGTCCAAGGTGAGAGAGAGAGAGATATGAACTGAGAGATATGAACCTAGCAATCTATCTCTAAACTGCCTGCTGCTGCTGCTGCTAAGTTGCTTCAGTCGTGTCCAACTCTGTGCAACCCCAGAGACGGCAGCCCACCAGGCTCCCCCATCCCTGGGATTCTCCAGGCGAGAACACTGGAGTGGGTTGCCATTTCCTCCTCCAGAGGATCTTCCCAACCCAGGGATCAAACCCGAGTCTCCTGTGGCTCCTGCACTAGCAGGCGGGTTCTTTACCACTGACCACCTGGGAAGCCCAGCCCACCAGCACAGAAACCCCCCAGTCATACTCTCAACCTCTGGCTCCCTGTCCTCTCTGCCCTTCCACCCATGCTTCCAAGGGCAGAGGGACCCAGTCTGGCCCCTGTTTCCCTACCTGCAGGGCTGCTCCATACCCGCTCCCACTGAGTCTGCACTGTTCAAAGTCACCTTGCAAGTGTCTCCCATGCCGGGGAAGGCGGCCCGTGGGAGAGAGGCAGACGGGCCACTGATATGGGCAGCAAGGAAGGAGCAGCTACAGCGAGCAGGGGGAGGAACGGGGAGGCCGCCACACCACCTGGAACCTGGACTGTGGGCAGGTTCCAAGAATGAGCCCAGAACCTCAGGCTGACCCCGGGACTGGCCTGCGGGTGTGGTGGGCCATGGCTGTAACATCTGGAACCTGAAAGGGCTTGGGAAACTGGAAGGGTGGATCTGACACCTGCAGCTTGCCTGAGAGCATCGATGCTCCAAGGAACCAGAGCTTCACTCCAAAGAAACTGTAGGCCCCGTCCTTTCTTTCCTGGGAATGAAGACAACAAAGTAAGGACAGGAAGGAGCCTAGAGCCCACCTGTCTGGGAGGCTGCCCCACCTTGCCCCCACCCCCCACGGATCTCTGGTCAGGAACTGCCTCCTCCCTGGTTCTCTGAGGCTCTGGACAGGCAGCAGTGGAGTCAGAGCCCACACATCTGCCTTCAGATCGCTCCCTGCCTCTTACTGACTCTGAGAAAAATCACTGAACTTCTCCAGGTAACAGTTTCTCTAACATGGGAAACCACCCACCCTGTGGTTTATGGCGGCAGACAAAATGCTTAAGACACAGCTGGCACTCAGCAAATGTTAGTTTCTACCCCCTCTCCTTCCCACCCCTTCCCACTGGAGAAACTCTCTCCCCCTTGGGGGGCAGGGCTGGGCAGTGGAGGGGCCACAGACCCTCCTCTCGGCACCATCCCTAGCTGGCCCTGGCACTCTGGGAGCAAGAGTCTACCGGAAACCCTGCAGGAACAGTGGGATCTTGGGGCCTTGTGTCGGCACATTCTTGGGAACATGCTGGAACATTTGGGGGGAACACCGCATCCTCCTGGGCACACGCTGAGATACTGTGAGGTGTCCAGGGTGGGAGCATCCTGGGCACAACTGGGAGCTACCTGGTAGGTACTGGAGTGTTCCTGGGATCCCCACCACGAGTGCTGAGGGCCTTACAGGGTCTCCACTGGAGAGATACTAGGGCACAATAAGGACACAAAGGGGCCACTGGAGACACTGAAAACGTTACTGGGAAACTCTCTGGGTGTCACTGGGAGCAAAAGCACAGCCCCAGGCATCCCCAGGGCAACCTGGGACTGCAGGGCACAGTGCCCACTGGGGCCCTCTGGGGGCCACCAGGGGCTCCTCATCACAGTTTCCACAAGGCACTCACTCTTAGCTGCTCTTCTCTTGATGGGGAGCCTGGGGTAGGGGGTGGGGGAGGGAGTCTACCCGGGAGCCGAATTATGGCCCACACTGCCCCAGAGGAGGGAGTAAGCAGCTGGACCTTGGGCAGCGGTCACCGACTTGCTCTTCTGCAGTGTGGCAGCAGCCTCAGGAACTGTGCAGCCTGGTTCAGAAAACCAGTCCTGAAGGGGGAGCAGCTCCACTTGACTGCTGGGACCCTGCCTGCTGTCAGGGCCCCAGAGTCGGACCCCTACATCCACCCCCAGGTGAGAGAATACCCAGGGCTCTGGGACGTGGGACTGCTGGCAGCAAGGACCCTCTCAGGGCTGAAGCCGTGAGACCTGCAGCGTGGCTGGCAGGGGGCTCATCAACCACAAGGCCTCCTCTGTGTTCCCGGAGCTGGAGCACAGGGATCTGGAAGGTACTTATAGAGAACGACCTCCCTCTCTGTGGCTGCAGCACTGGAGGGAGGTTAACAGCAACCCAAGCCAGGCCACAGGCTCTTGAGTGGGAACCCACGATCCCACAGGAGCCTGCAGAGGAGGCAATGGGAATGCAGGCACAACTGAGTGTCAGAGGCTAGCTTCAGAGTCCTGCTACACGCAGGCACGCAGTGCAGATGCCCACTACAGCAAGGTCGGAAGCGGAAGGTTGAGGTCAGCCTCCAGGAAAGGGTCAGGCTCCTTATAAAGATCTAGATATGATCAGACAGAAAAAAAAAAAAAGACAAGACAGACAAAGCCCCGAACTTGAGCACGTTCAATATCAATGAGCAGATTTTCAACATCTTCTACGTCCCAAGTGACTTCATCAAACACAGTCCTCACCCCCAAGGTGTCCCCAGCAACACCGTCATCTCTCCTTCTGCCCCATATCCCTCCTCTTCTCAGAGAACAGCACCCCTCCACACCAGAAGCCTGGACCCAGCTCTGCTCATGACCACTCAGGAGGCCAGATCCCACCTTTTCTGCCTCATGACATGTCCATCTCCTCCTGCTCGGGCCCCATGACACAGCTACAGTTCACTTGCAGGCAGATCGCCGCGGGGTTGGGACCCTGCCTCTGGCCTTGCCCATCTCCACAGTGTTACTGAAGCGGTCTTTCCACAACCATTCTGGTCATCCCTGCCTCCTGCACAAAGCCCGCTCTTGCCACCTCAGAGCCCACAAAATACTATCAAAATTCCATGGAACACAATGCCCTTCAGCCCAGTGGCTCCCTAACACAACCTGTCCTCCAGTCCCTCATAACTCCTTGTCAATCTCTAAATTTCTGTTCCTCTCGCTCCCCTGGGCCTCTGCGCATGCTCCTCCCTTGTCTGTCTCCCACGAATCCTAGAGACTGTCTGCAGCTTTCCATCGCCAGCCCTTGGAACATGGAAGTGACTGAACGAATGAGTAGGTACTCATGGGAAAGGATAAATTTTAAAACTCATGAAAGGATAAACTGATCTCTCAGGAGGTTGTAGTATCGTCCCCATCATGACAACGAAGAAACAGATACAGAGAAAGTAGAGCAACTTGCCTGAGGTCACACAGAATCAGCAACCTCATCAGAAAATCCCTGATGGGAACACCCAACACAAAGAAAAAAACAGAGTAAGAACCCAGGATAGGGGACTCCCCTGGCGGTCCACTGGTTAAAACTCCATGCTTTCACTGCAGAGGGCAGGAGTTTGACCCCTGGTCAGGGAATCAAGATCCCACAAGCCATGCTGCTGCTGCTGCTGCTGCTCAGTCGCTTCAGTCGTGTCCGACTCTGTGCGACCCCATAGACGGCAGCCCACCAGGCTCCCCTGTCCCCGGGATCCTCCAGGCAAGAACACTGGAGTGGCTTGCCATTTCCTTCTCCAATGCATGAAAGTACAGCCAAAAAAAAAAAAAAAACCCAAGCTCGGTTCAGGAGCATCACAGACAGGTGTCAGTAGAGGTCAAGGAGACAGGGGGCAAGGGTTGTGAAAGGTCAGTACCTGGTGGTCAAACAGCTCCCAGTGAAGGAAGGGGCTTCAGAGACTAGGAGGTTTCAGGAAGTTATCATTGGAATCCCAGTAGGAAAACAGTGTCCTTCTCCAGGAATCAGAATAGGGATGGAGTGAAGACAGGACACCAGGATGGGGGACATCAGCCAGTGCTGCCCATGGTGACAGGGCTGTGTGCGGGCAGTCACTAAGCCTGCACTAATGGAGGCTAAGCCCATGGGGGCTGGGGGGTGGATATGTATTCCAGACTTAGGAAGAGAAATTTGGGGGCGCACAGACTAGACCTCCAGCCTGTGCAAAACAAACTTCAGCTTCTTAGCCCTGCCTGGTAAAGGCTACTGGGGAATCTGGGATCCTTGGGAGGAAATGAAAACTTGGATGACCCTGCTGTCCCTTTTCCCCACTTTCCACCCTCTTTTCTGCATCCTCCCAACCCCAGCCTCCCCCAGGAGCCTTCCCTGTTTCCAGCATGCACTGCCCCTTTGTGTGATCAGAGCCCCTCACCAGGCCCTTGACCTGCTGACCTGTTCTGTGGCCTTCTTTGGACATGGAAGACCACCTCCTTGAGGCCTATGGTGACTTGGGGAGAGCAGCGGGATGGATCAGCCACCTGCCCCAGGCCTGGCCACAGCCCCGCCCACACCTGCTCAGGGCTCTGGGCTCCAGAGGCGGTGGGAGGCGGCTGCGCTCCAGCTAGTGGACATGTTTTGTTAAAGAGAATCCAGCTGCTGCCCTGTTTCAGCCGATGGAGAGTGGCCCGCCCTAGAAAGCCCCAGCAGTGCTGCCAGGCCAGAGAAGCTTGGCCAATGAAGCAGCTGTTACACATGCCCGTCTAGGGAGGTGTGGACTTGGGGGAGTCACTCAGCTCAAGGCTCCATGCCACACCCCCTAGAACTGGGGAACCCTGGATCCAGGCAACACTGTGCCCCTGTCCACCCTCACTTGAACTTCCAGGGCTGCTCTGTGTGTCCCTTCACCAGGCCTGTGGCTGACCCAGGATATGCCCAGCACCCAGAGGCCTGCTCTCCATCACCGCCGACCCAGACCTGAGGGAGCAGCTGGTACAGGCAGCAGAGGAGCTGTCGACACCCATCCTTCAGGGTGACTGGCCTGTGTCCCCAACCTCCACCCCTGTCCAGCCAGTCCAGTGCGGCCGCCGGGCACTGAGGAGGAGCAGGAGGGGGCCTGCAGATCAGCACGGCCAGCCCCCACTCCTTCGCCCCTAGGAACACTGAGCCCCATCATTGGCGCTAATTTAATCCTCCTAATGAGGAAATAAGGATGCAGGAGCCGGCTCCACCATGGCCTCCCCAGCCCACCGCCCTCGCCTCTCCAACGGACTTATCGCTCGTCACAGGATGTTTACAATAATTTTTAATTTGTGCAATTATTAATCACTTTTCTATCTGCCTCATTTGCATAATAATTAGTCATCTCACTGTTTGGCATGCCTGTGAATGACAGTGCTTTAAATTGAATTAAGATTTTAATATTCTATTTTCCTGCTTTCTTCCCCCTCCACACGCTAATCAAAGTCAGATTTGGCAGCCAGAGGGAGGGTGGGGAGGAGGTTGGCAGGCACTGGACTTGGCCCACTCTGCGCTCCTGAGAACAGTCTGGGAGGAGGGCTTGTCTGGAGAAGGCAACGGCAGCCACCCCTCACCACAAACCCGACACTTGAAGGGTTAACCCAGTCTTGCCTAAACTACAGAGGTAATGAATGAGGAGTGGGCAAAGACACCGTGGAGGGAGGGGTCTCACTGGCCCAGCGGCTCCAGAGATCAGAAAAGCATTTTCATTCCTTTTATTTTTCCAAACAGGCTGCTTTTTGTTAAGGGGTAGTTGCAAAGCATGTTACAGGCATGTAATTGATCCCCGGTTGCTAGTCTAGGTTAACTTTGATGGCTCAGGGTCCCCCAGATAGGAAGCCGGCTGGAGCAGTCTAAAACCCATGGCCATTCTTCAGATGGATCTAGAAAACAAATGTCCGCTGCTGAGTTTGGTTCTCCCACTCCCCTCGAGAGCAGCCACCGCTCCACACACCAGCAGACCCGTTGCCCCAGCTCAGCGGGGTGCCTTTGTGGACCATGCCAGGAGTGTGGGTTCTGACGGAGCAGGGACAACAAGCAGGGGCACACTGCCCTCTGTCAGGAGGCTTTGGGGGGTTTCTCTCTCCTTCTTACCCTCTAGCCCCTCTCTGACCACCCCAGGAATTCAGCTCCAACCCCGCCTCCCCACCACTATCGCTTGTTGCCATGGTAATCCCAAGGCTGCCCTGGATACCCATTGCTGCTCCAGAATTCTCTGCTTAGGCTGGCAGCGCACCCCACAGCCTGCTGAGAACGCCTCCCCTTTGCCGTCACTGAGCACAAAAGGGCGAGGAGCAGGGGCATGATCACCCACCCGCGATCTGCAAAGTCAGACACTGGCCTCTGCCTTCAGGTGGGTGGGAAGGGAAGATGGAGTCAGGTGGGGCTGGGAGGCCTTCCCCAGGCCAGAGTAGGGGGAAGGACCCTGTCCCACCACAGAAATTCCTTCCTCCCAAGGAACAGGGTCTCCCAACCCTGCCCTTGGGGTGCAAGGGAGGGAAGTCCCCCAGATGGAAAAGAGGGAAGTAGGGTCTTGCTGCCAGATTTCAAGCTGGGTGAGAGGAGGGAGGGCTGCATGTTTCCAGGGGAGCCCTTCTCCTTCTCGGGATCCCACGCTACTCTGTGTTCTCCAACTGCAGGTCAGTCAGGCCGACCTGGCAGAGAATTCCAGACATCCCAGGGCCCCCCCAAGCAGCCCAGGGTATCCATGGACCCTCCAGTCAAGTGTTCATCCACCTAGGAGGGCACCAGTCTCCAGGACTGGCAGCTCCAGAAACCACTTGCCCAGTCTTTGCCTGAAGGGGAAGGATGAGAGTTGCCAGGACTCAGGGGAGGTAAAGTCCAACCCACGAACTGCAGAGAGAAACCAGGCCTCGGGGCTTTGGGCTTCAACCCCGAGAGGGTGCACACAGCCCTCTCATCACATTGTAAATCTGGCTCAGATGAGCCGGATGGACTTCGCTCTCTGTTACACTGTCACTCAGGGGACCCCAGCCTTTACCACACCCAGCTTCACCCACCATATCCAGCTCTCTGCTCCCCCACAGCCCGAGTGGCCAAGAGGGAACCCCAAAGACAGCGAGGCCTGCACATACATCTAGTGCTGCAGCGGCCTCTGCCGGCCACCCTCACCCCCCACACCCGACCTTGGCAGGAAAAGAAAGCCCCTCAGAACCAGGCCCACCGTGAATGCCAGTCACTGACCTGGGAGAGGCCTGGTTTACACCCGCTGTCTCAGCACAGTTATTAAGAGCTCACATGCCGTTCACTCTCACAGTGGTCCTGGCTGGGATGATAAACTAAATGCTCTACCTAATCACAGCCAAGTTCAGGTTCCCTGAGAGCCTGGGAAGAATAGAGGAACTCCAAGTATGGAGATAAGCAATCTCTCCACCCTCTCCCAGAGTTACTCCCTTTTTGGCTACACAGGAGCCCTGTCCTGGGCCAGAGCAGAGGTGTCTTTTGACAGCCCTGCCTGGGGAGAGAGGCAAAGCAGGTCCTTTCCATCAGAGGAAATGCTTGACAAAAGGAACCTACAGAAGATACTGTAGAAAACTCAGCAAAAGGGTAGGTAGCCCGAGGGAGTAAAGTGTTGTTTCCACATGTGCCCAGCAGGTGGCAACACAGAGCAGTCTGCATCCACCCATGCCCTGGGCAGCCTGACCCAACGGATTGCCTTCCCTGGTTCTGAGGTGTGGCCTCTGCCCTCTACAAAGCCTCTCTCTCCCCTTTACTTTACACCCGCTTTTCCCCAGCTGACTCCCTAGCCTGAACTGCAAAACTCAATAAACGAAGACACAACACGACACACACACACACACACCCCTCAACCTAAGAAATGAAGGAGGGGAGTCAGAGCCTAAATTGGGGGTCACAGAACTCCTGGATCCCTTCCTCTCATGCCACTGCCTGGTTGATGCAAGGTTCCTAGGGAAACCCTTCTTCTCTACCCATCTGGGTTAGGATACCTATGCACAGAGGTATAGAGACCATTGTGTTTCTTTGGGATGGGAGTGGAGTCAAGGGGCTTCCCCAGTGGCTCAACAGTAAAGTATCCACCAGCAATGCAGGAACCACAGGAGACAGGGTTCAATCCCTGTGTCGGAAAGATCCCCTGGAGGAGGAAATGGCTACCCAGTCCAGTATTCTTTTCAGGAAAATCCCATGGACTGAGGAGCCTGGTGGCCATAGGATCACAAACTGTAGTGCATAGCGTGACAAAGAGTCAGACAGGACTGAGCTACTAAACACAATGGAGTCATAGAAATCAGGGAATTCCTATACCTTCTGTCATTTAGAGAAGTTAATACAAATTGGGTATAAAGTAATATACAACCGCCCACTATCTACACCAGGAACCAAGAGTGGTGGCATGAGGGGCACTCGGACAGCAGTAACTACTCCACAGAGCAGTGTGAGATCCGTGGGAAGAGAGAAACCGGCAGGCACACAGGGCTCTTCCTGCACTGCCTTCCCAGGCTCAGGCGCCTGCCGCCTGCCCCCATGTGAAGCACATGGCCTGACCCTGCTGAGGCAGCTGAAGTCACGTCCTGCGCTCAAGGGGCTCCTGGTCTGGTTGGTTGGCCCTTGGGCTCAGTCCCACGCCTCCACCACTTCCCCTCCAGCCTAATGCCAAGGCTCTCCCAGCACGTATGTGCGTGCTAAGTCCCTTCAGTTGTGTCCGACTCTGTGACCCCAAGGACTGCAGCCTGCTAGGCTCCTCTGTCCATGGGATTCTCCAGGCAAAGATACTTGAGTGGGTTGCCATTTCCTCCTCCAGGGGATCTGCCCCACCCACATGTCGAACCCGCATCTCTTACAGCTCCTGCACTGGCAAGCAGGTTCTTTACCACTAGTGCCACCTGGGAAACCCTGGCCAAACTGGGATTGTTATCCCCCTTTGCCTCCCGCAGGAGAGGATTAAGATGAAAAGGAAAAATATGAATCACAAAATACAAAGATTTCCAAAAATGCTCTACCTATACTTGCACATCACTTGTTGAATTCTGGAAGTTCACATTTGCCCAGGTCTTACAAAACCTCAACTACGCATTTAGTTGAATTCAGCAAATATTTATTAAGTGTGTTTCCTATTCAGTAAAGCCTAGGCCAGGTTTCGTGTTGGATGCTGCAGACTGTGGTATCTGACTTTAGAAAGCTCTAAGTTGGGCTGGGGGGAAAAGCCACGTTCACTATCACATAAAGAGGTTAACGCTAGAGTCAGATATGAACAAGTGTTATGGGGGGTAAGCTGAAGAGGAGGCATTTCATTCTGCCTCTCTGCCCATAGCTAGGAGGCCAGGGAAAACTCCACAAAAGAAATGACGTCTGAGCTTGGCCCTGAAGGAAATTAAGGGAGGAGGTTCTGGTTGGGGAGGAAGAACAGGCAGAGACGGCAGCTGGAAAAGCACAGAGGCCTGAACCAGTGGCACTGGACGAAAGGATGTGACAAGTCCAGACCGTAAGGGGAAGGGCTCACAGGTCAGGTCCCAGGGGCCCTGACAGAAGACTGAGGAGACTGGACACATCCTGCAGCCAAGGCTTCGTCCTCAGCCTGCCTCCCATGTGATCCCAGTATCCTCCATGTTCCCTGCCAACAATGGGAAAACCATGCTTCCCATCCCTGGTTCCCACAAAAGCTACAAGCTCCCTGCCCCTGGGCCTGGGATGGCTGGCAGAGCCACTCCATGAATACGTAACAGGAGGTCCATGTGTTAATTAGGCATTCACCTCATGTTGCAGACATGATAATCAGTTAGCAAGCTGGTCAGAGATTAAGCTGAGTGGGGGTAACTGAAAGCACTGAGCCAACTTTGGCCTGTTCTCACCTAGAGCAACTCCCTCAAGACTCATTCATTCAACTGGACAAAGAGCATAGGCTTTGGTAGCACTGTGGTCTTTAGCCTCAGCTTCCTCATCTGCAAAATGAAAATACTAGCATCAGATTTGTTCAGTTTTTATGAGATTAATGTATGGAGAGGCCTGGCGCATAGTAGCCCAAATTAATGAAAGCTATTAGTTCTGAGGTGTAGTGCCTCAGGCTACAAGCTGGAGATTTGAAAGTGAGTAAGAGACCTGAATAAGCAAATAATAAATAATAATCAGAAAATGAGTAAGAGTTCTGGCCATAGGAGCTCACAACTCATAAAACAGCATGATGAATGTTGGGTCCAAAGTGCCATGGAGACCCAGAGAAAGGCTGAACAGGCGAGCAGCAGCGTGCCTGGGAGTGGGAGTGCAAGTCTGTATTCTTTTATTTTTAATATTTTATTTATTTGGCTGTGCCGGCTCTTAGTTGCAGCATACAAGGTCTTTGATCCTTGTTGCGGCATATGGGATCTTAGGCTGAGGCATGCAAACTCCTAGCTGTGGCATGTGGGATCTAATTCCCTGACCAGGGATTGAACCCAGCCCCCTGCCTTGGCAGCATGGAGTTTCAGTCGCTGCACATCCAGGGAAATCCCGTGAGTCTGCATTCTGAGTTCTGAAGCAGAAGTGGGAAGACAGGCCCTTCCAGCCTGTGCCCCATAACCTGGGGGTCTCCCAGCACCTCAGGAGGTTGCTTGAGTTTGCCTTCGTCAGCACTTTCTCCTTAGTCCCCATAAAAAGGCTCCTCACATTGTGACTCACAAGTTAACTTCTCTCCAGCATGAGGCCATGCTGGCCGGGCTAGTCTGTTGAATAGTTCCTCCAACCTATTGTGCTCCCCCTGCTCTCTATTTATTGAGTAAATAGTTCCTCCAACCTATTGAATTGTCCCTGCTCTTTATTTATGGCTCTGACCCAGCGTGAGACCACCCTTCAAGCTTAACTTGAGCAGGCCTCCAGACCCCTCCTATAACCCGCTTGATCCTCTCCTCCGGTCCTTCATCCTCTTCCTCCCACCTCCTCCTCTCCTGTCAGCCTCTAGCTGGGTGGTCATGCTTAGTTCTGCTGCTGGATTGGGTGTGAAGGGAGGGAAGAGTCCCTGTATAAAGCATCTGTAAACACAATTAAACCCTCTAAGTATGAAGAGTAATTTCCTACCATCTTATTATATAAAAATTGTTTTGTTTCCTTTCTTATACAAATTTCAATACATAACTCTCTGGCTATTACCTTAAGCTTATGGCTCCAGGGAGGGAAGCAGGTAGAGTATGGGAAAAAGGGTGTCCCAACACATTCAAAGTGCTGTCAGGCAGAGAAGGGGTTTTGAGTCTATTTCTGTAAGCCCCAAGACGGAGAACGCAGACAAATGGTGAAGCCACAGGAAACACACATGAATGTTGCTGGAGCTGCCCACGAATGGAATACATTCTGTCCCAGGAGGTGGGGACAGGGAGGAAAGTGCTTAAACACGGGTGGGTGTGGCCCTTCCCACAAACACGACTTGCCTTTGAACTCTGGCAGTAGAGTGGGTGTGATGGTTAGATCTCTTTATAACACTTTCCAACTCTGATTCTAGGATTAAGACAAATAGCACTGTCCCTCCATGAGACCAGAAGTTGGGACAGCAGTTGAGCTAATAAACTGAACTGATGGAAAATACTTTTAAGTTAACTGGTGTGATAGAGGGTAGTGTATGAAGTCCTTTAAGGTATCTTCCAACTCTGAGATTACTGTTTTGTCATTACAGGTTCTGAAAGAGTGTCAGCCACTGGCAAATCTATACAGCTAAGATGCCAGTCAATCTTCTGTCTCAAGACAACACCTGGTAGGTGTGTGTGTGTGTGTGTGTGTGTGTGCACACTGGGTGGAGAAGAGAGCAGGAAAGGACAGGCATCTGAAGGGCCAGAGCTTGGGCTCATACACTTCATACACTCAGTGGAGATCCAGAGTGTGTGTGTGTGTGTGTGTGTGTGCGCGCGTGCAGAAGGTGGCAGGAAAGGACAGGCATCTGAAGGGCCGGAGCTTGGGTTCATATACTTCATACACTCAGTGGAGATCCAGAGTGTGTGTGTGTGTGTGTGTGCAGAAGGAAGCAGGAAAGGACAGGCATCTGAAGGGCCAGAGCTTGGGCTCACACACTTCACACATAGAGTAGAAATCCAGAGTGGGACTTGAGGCTGGCAGCAGACACCAGGCCTGAGCAGGCCCACGCCCCAACCCCCCACAAGCTACAGCCAGAGCAGCCTGTTTCTGTGTTAGGAACACAGCAGCCCCTGCTTCCCCTGCAAAGCCAGTGCAGTCCTCTCACATTCACGGAGGCAGACACAACACTCTAAGTCACCAGAGCTCAGAACCATGACAATATGCCAAAGCACGGGCACTCAGTCGAGAGCGAGGACAGGGTCAGGCACAGAAGCTGGTGGCAACACAGCCCAGAAAGCCAGTGGGCCCAAGTGCCCACCTGAATCCTCTCTGTGGGCTCATGTCCCTGGGGGTGAGGGTCCAGTTACCTGCCCCAGGACTGCCATCCAACTCCCATACCTGTCCCCAAAGCGCCCGCCTCTCTTCTGCACTCTGATGTAAGGTTGACAGAAGAGGACACAGGATACTCCCTGTCCTGGGTATGGTTCTGGCCCAGGACTCACCCGGACCTTGATGGTTCGAGGGAAGTCCTCTCACAGAGTTCTTACTACCTGCTCCCCACTACCTACCAGAGGTAAAACGGCCCTTTAGCAGCCTTTCTCCATCCTAAGGACACCACATACCCTGCCCTGCCTCCTCCATCTCACGCTGGCCAGTCAAAAATGTTCTTTCTTCACCTGTCAAAAAGGTGCTTAGAATGAGCAGCAGCCCACCCTCTCCCCATCTGCCACCCCCAAAATTCAAATGCTGAGTCGGTGTAGCCGGAAAAGAGGCCACCTTCTGCCATCTCTGAGGATCTGGAGGGTCTTCCAGTGGCCCCATGGAGGTGTATCCTTACTCACAGCTTTAGAAGCAGGCAAGGAACAAAACCCCTGGGGCTCTCACCTTCCTGGGCTCCTAGACCGCTCTTTCCTCTGCCCCTTAGGAATCACAGACACCACCACACACACACCAAGCCCTGGAGCTGGGTAGCGGCCTATCTGGGGCTCCACCCACCTTTCAGTGAGTCCATCCCTCCAAAGCCAGCACTACTCCCAAGGCCGAAAAAAAAAACAGAGAGTTGAAATACTAATTAAAAAGAATTGCTTTTGAAATGCAATGTCCTCATATGCAGAGAAAGCCCCCCACCTAGTTCTTACTGATCCAGCCACAAATAAACTAAATCTGGGTCCTTCCTGGACATACTACCAGCAGCGGCCCGCTCCTTCCCTGAATGCAGTAATGGGTGAGGGAAGGCTGCCAGGTGGATGGGGAAGAATCATGGGAACAAGTCAATCACGACTCCTCCCCTTGCTCTAGACACTCCCTCTCCTGGGGACAGAAGACCTGACCCATTTCAGTACCCTGCTTCAAATGGCCTAGCCCTCAACCCCACCCAGCAAGAGATGCTGACTCACCAAGCCCTGCCGAGGAAAAGCCATCCTGCTGCTCAGGTAAGGCCAGGAGTGAGGTGACAGCGGAGTCAACAGGGGCACGTGCCACTGATGCAGCAGGCACCTCTGGAAATATCTTAACAGTAACATTTTAAGAGAAAATACTATCTATGAAGCACCTACTACACGCCAGGCACTATGCTAGGTACTTTATTTCAGATCCTCTCAAATAAGGACATTGTGGCTCAGAGAATTTAAGGAACTTGCTAGATGGGAGCACCCACCTAGTTTCTGCCAACCTCTCACTCTAGGAGACACATTCCCACCAGCTTTCACTATTAATGAGGGGAAGATATAAGAAGGACCCTTCTGAACAGAGGCGGAAGTGAACTTCCTGCGATGGGGAAGCAGCAAGAGGGGGTTGCTTTGCAGGAGTCAGAAGCCCAGAATGAAATAGCCCCAGAAGATGTTAAATACCGCCTGGAGACCCTTCCCAAGGCTCCACTCCAGCTACAACACCTAAGCTACTTCAGTGAGCCCAAGCCTCCATGGATTCCCCTCAGTACAACCTATGGAGAAAGCCACAAGCCCTGGACTTACCATGGAGAGGAGCCCTCCCATTCAGGTGAGACTTAGCATGGCGGGGTGCAAGGTAAAAGGGGCAGAGTGGCACTCTGCATAAAGCAGAAACTGATCCCTGCGTCCCCAGCCTAACCAGGGCACTCCTGTCCCCCAGGTAGATCCCAGGTGTGGGAAATACCAACCCAGCAGAACGCAATAAGCGGCAAGTGACCCTGCAAGAGGCTTGCAGGCCATACCTAGCTACACTGTTAGCCAGGACCCCTCTGGAAGGGCACCCACTACCCTATCCCAGCCGACCCTCCTCATTCCAGTTTGGGCTGGACCAGCAGCAGCTCTGTAGTCCAGGCTGTCAAAGCTCAAATTACCTAAAAGGGGCTGCAAGGCCACTCTGGAACACTAAGAACTCTATTTCTGGTCTCGGGGAGATAACTCTAAAGGTCAGAGGGGTAGAGGGAGCAATGTGGGTATATCTGGGATCTGCTGGTGCTTGTGCTCAGTCACGCAGTCGTGTCTGACTCTTTGCGATCCCATGGACTATAGCCCGCAAGGCTCCTCTCTCCATGGGATTCTCCAAGCAAGACTACTGGAGTGGGTTGCCATATCCTCCTCCAAGAGATCTTCTCAACCCAGGAATGGAACCCAGGTCTCCTGGGTCTTCTGCATTGGCAGGCAGATTCTTAACCCCTGAGCCACCAGGGAAGCCCTCTGGCATCTGCAAGTTCCATATAAAAGGCTTGGCTCAGTTGCCCAGCTGGCGTCCACATCCCTGCCTTTCATCTCATGCCCTTCCCACAGACAGGAGGTGCTCTGCACACTCTCTCACTCCCCTTAGGTGACCACCACCTGACCACTCCTCATCAGATTGCCTTCCAGAACTCTCCCCTTGGTCAGTTGATATTCCCAGTTTACATCCGGGGGAGAAAAATTGCATCAGTAACGCATCCAGACTACAGGGACTGTATCAACCAGTATCAGAGAGACTTCCAAGCTCCAGAGTGCAATCAAGTCCTCAAACCTGACCCAGACAAGAGCAACCAGGGGATCAAGTGAGTGACCCGAACTATGAGCAAACTAGTAATTTTGCTATGGGGGAGGGGCCAGAGGAGGGCTCTGTTTCCCATAGGTGGGGGAGGGGCCAGAGGAGGGCTCTGTTTTCCATAGGTAGTAACTTGGGAACTTCTTCTGCCAGTTGAGAGACATAACTGGAGAAGGCAATAGTGCAAAGGACTAACTGATAATCTTGCAGCTCCGTCTAGTTCGACCTCTAACCTCAAGTAAGTGTTGAGCAAGGACAAACTGCATGCTGTTCATACCCAGGGGTGGTCAGCTCTTCTCTTAGGCATCTTGGGAGATGTGAACTCTAATTGCAAGCCAGGAGGCAGGGCAGCCAGGCTTATCCAGTGCCTGCGAAATTACTGAGAATCGGACATTCCACTTGTCCAATCTTGTCTTAGCTTCTCCGCTATCAAAGCCTGATTCTCCAGGTGCTTGGAATGGCCCTCTACATACCTCTGACTCACTCCTGAAAGTTAGAAGGCCCAGCTCCAACCCAAAGCCAGTAACATGCACACAATGTTATACAAATGTTATAGAAACAGCCATCCTATTCTAAGGTGGTAGTCACTTCGGTCTTGTCCGACTCTTTGAGACCCCATGGACTGTAGCCCACAGGCTCTGCTGTTCATGGGATTTCCCAGGCAAAAATACTGGAGTGGGTTGCCACTGCCTTCTCCAGGCAATCTTCCCAACCCAGGGATCAAACCCACGTCTCCTGCACTGAAGGTGGATTATTTACTTGCTGAGCCATTGGGGACGTCCTTCTAAGATGGTAGATGAAAATATAATCTTCACCCCAAAGTGATCAGGGACACCAGCCTAGCAACAGAACCCCCACTGCCCTGCCCCCTCCAGCAAACATACTTCCAAGCTCCTGTTTCCCAAGACCACATTCTCTAAGCTGTAGCCTCAAGCTACCTAACAGAGTGATTCAGAAATTCCCTCTCTTGCCCTATCCTTCAGCTGCAGGTCTCACATCCTCTCTGCCGGGTCTCAGCCTGATAACCTGGGAGTGTGAAAACAAACGGAGATAAAATAAATTAAATTTTTGTTTTCAGAGAAGAAATAAATTCTCATTTGAAATGACCTGAAAATACACTGCATCATTTAGGCAGGCACACAAATGACCAGCAAAGCAAGCTTGCAAAGGCCCCACTGCCTTTGTATCTGGCATCACGGGACTGGCTCAGAGTTACAGACTCAGACCGACAGAAATATTTTTCACCCCATGTAGCAAATACATCCAGACTGTGCAGAGGCTCCTGGCTCCTGTCTGGCAGCCCACTACGCAGAGGCATGAGAAGCTGAGCTGGCCGAAGCAGGAGACGCCCATCCTGGGTGGGAAGAGGGCTGCCAAGTCTGATGGAGACACAGTGACCAGGGTAAAGTGCCCAAGCTCTCTGTCAAAGGGAATCACATAAAGATCCTAGCAACTCCCTCATCCCAAGATGGTGTGCAGGGAACAAAAAAAAGAATTTACCCTGCCAAGATACCCCCATGCCACTTTTCTTGGGAAATCCAGAAACTTGGCCTTCCCAAATCCACAGCCACTTACAGACTCTGAATTCTTCCTGACCACGGAGGTGAGGTATGTATGCACTTAACATATGCCTGACATATGGTAAGTACTTAACAAAAGATAGCAATTAAAATCATTGTTGCTGCTGTTATTATTTCCCCAGACATACACTCCTCTCTTCCCAGATGTCTTATCCACCTCCTCTCCAATCCCTGGAAAAAAGAGTCAAGGTTAACTGCCCCTCTAGTACATTCAGGCTCTTCAAAGCCAAGCTCCAAGCCGAAACTTGCAGCAAGCAATGCTTCCAGGACTGTGGAACTCAGCCCAGAGTACACCATGGAGACCCTCGTCGCAGAGGCGATGAGAATGCCCTGGTAAGCGCTCCGTCGGCAGAGGACTGTCCCAGGACTCTCCCTTGACCTCTTACCTGGTCACTAGGGTGAGGAGGGATGGGGGAAGAGCTGCTGAGAGAGGAGTCTGATGTTTAAGTCCAGGGTCCTTTGCAGTTCAGAGAGATTCTGAGCGAGACTCCCTTGCCAAAAGAAAGAGGAAGAAAACAGGCCCTGCTTACTAAGCACTAGACATTGCATTTTGACCTGTGACTCCTTTCAGTTCTCAGCTGACAGAGGCTGCTGAACATAATACGCAGGAAGAAGACTGACTCCTTTTTTGGCTCACTGCTCTCTGTCCCCTCCCAAGGGTACGGCTTCACAAGCACCAGCTGAGGATCAAACGACCACCAGGACCTCCTACCTGCCCTTATTTTCTGAAAGGGTGAACCTGTGTAAGCCCAAGGTCAACAGCATCAAATGTGAGACACACACACTTCCTCTACTGAGCAGAGGAAAATATTCAGGTACAAAGGAGACACTGAGTCATTCCCAGGTAAGTAATGTCACTGGCATGTGGCAAAAAGGCCAGCGCCATGGGGGAGACGTGACTCGGCTCCAGCCTGGCCCCATGATCTCTCTACGTGTTTTCACAGGTCAGTCCAGCTGCCCGTGAGCCAGTTCCAGACATATTTATGCCAAAAACAGGACTCAACACTAAAAAAAAGAGGGAGAGAGAGAGAGAAATTGGAAGAAAGAAACTACCCAAATAATCTATGCAGAAATGCACAGTTCAGAACACACACGTCTTAACAAACTCAAACATAAATCTCAGGCTTCAAGATAGATACCACACAGCCTAAACTCGGCCTTCTCACTGGCATTTCCCATTCAAACCCTAACCCCAGTCCCGCTCTTTGACTAGTGTGAGTAACCTCTTTAGACAGGAATAATGCCCTCTGTGTCTTAGAAGGTCAGTGCATTCCAAGAAACTTGAGGGAAAAAGAGATCAGAGTTTTTCCCTCTTGCTAATGAACCAATGGCAAAGCATTAAGGCTTTTCAAATCAGTATCATCAATTAATTATACTCTATTTGAGACACAGCCTCTGCTCACTACTGTTTATTTCCCTTCATATTTTTTGAGATATATTTCACATACCATAAAATGTACTCTTGTAAAGTGTACAACTCTAGTTTTTAGCATTGCTCACTGCTCCTTAAATCTAAACTTCAAACTGAAAGACTAGGAAAAGAAAGAGAGCAAGAAGATCTGAATATGATTAAAAACTTAAAAAACAATAAGTCTTCCATGTAAAGAAAGGTTTCCAAAGCTCAAGTAAGGTAGATTCTGTTCAAAATCTAAATAGTAGGTTTGTCTCTTGAAAATCGTTACCAAATTGAAGTCAGGATTATATTTCTGGATCTAAGGTAGGGATAAGAAGTAGAGGAATCTGCAACTGAATTTAGCCATCTATATCCTTGAAAGATTCTGTGTGTGTGCTTAGTCGCTCAGTTATGTCCGATTCTTTGGGCTCCTACGGACTACAGCCCACCAGGCTCCTCTGTCCATGGGATTCTCCAGGCAAGAATACTAGAGTGGGTTGCTATTCCCTTCTCCAGAGGACCTTTCTGACCCAGGGACCAAACCCAGGTCTCCTGCATTGGAAGCAGATTCTTTACCATCTGAGCCACCAGGGAAGCCCCTGAAAGATTCTACGGCTTATTATTTTGAAAAAACCTGCATGGACCCAGGGCCCTGCTTCCCTAGTCCAGAAAACATGTATCACACTGCCCTCTAGCAGCCAGCCTAGGGAATCACATCCAGCTTTCAGCCAAACAGGATCTCTGCCCTAAGGATGTACTGTGCTCATACATGTAAAGGCAGAGAAACTGGGGGGAGGAGGAATTCACACATTTTCACTCATGTCCACTAAAAATAAAGCTTATCTGGGATAGACTCTGCTTCCCTTCCCACCTCAGTCTCTGCTTGAAAACAGGTGATAAATTCTTTTGTTAAGAGGAAAAAATTTGATTGTTTAAGATTTTCAAAGTATCTGAACCTCTTAGTCCATTCATGCTGCTGTAACAAAAATACCATAGCATGGCTTTAATAACAAATATTTCTTACAGTTCTGGAAGCTAGGAAGTCCAAGATCAAGGCACCAGCAGACTTGGTAACTAGTGGGGCCAGTTTCCTGGCTCACAGACACCTAGCTTCTTGCTGTGCCTTCACATGACCAAAAAAAGCCAAAAAAGGCAAGAGATCATTCTTCAGTATCTTTCATAAGGACTAATTCCATTCTCAAGGGTTCCACCCTCATGACCTAATCACCCGCTAAAGGCCCCACTGCCTAATACCACCAACTTGGGAGCTAGGGTTTCAACAAATGAATTTGCGGGGGAGGGGGAATACAACATTCAGTCCGTAACAGCCTCTTAAAGTGAGTTCTTCCCAAGAAACAGTGTAGGGCCCCACAAAACTGAAGTTAAAACCTGAACCCATATGGAAATAAAAGCCAGCTGCAGACAAGAGATGTGACAACAGGCTGGAAGCTGAATGTACTTGCTGCCACTCAGAGGAAAGGGGCTGGCTTCAACACAGCTTACTAAAGGATAAACTCAAAAGGCAGTAATTTGAGTGGGATCCAGTGTCCACAACCTATATTCCCTGGGGTCTTTGTTAAAAATAAACTTTTTATTCTGGAAAAATTTTAGACTTACCGAAAGTTGTAAAGACAATACAAAGTTACTCGTTACTCTTCACAAAGACTTCTTGATGGTAAACTTACGTGCATTTTTCAAAACTAAGATTAACAGTGGCATAATTCTATGAAGTAAACTGCAGACTTTATTTGAATTTTACCAGTTTCACCACAATGTTCTACCCTTGGGCCTTTTAAAAACAGGTTTACGGCAAGGAGCCAGAGGACCAGATAGGCAGCTTAGAGCCTAGTGTAACACTGGATCCTAGCTCCAACTCTGCCCCATGCTAACTACAGAACCTTCACATTTATTTTCTGAGCTGTTTCCTCTCTAAAGTACCTTTTCTCACAAATGCTGATGCTAGTCACAAGTTTATCCTTCATCTCCCTGCCTAACCTCTTGTCTGACAGCCACCAACCAACTAGAGAAGAGATATTCCTCACTTGGTAGTGACTTCAGCTGAGACTCCCCAGTTAGAGAATGGAGTCCCCCTGGGATTTTCAGATCTTAAAATTCTTTTAATAAAATCCATGCATCTCTCAAATGCCTGGGGGGCAGACAGCCTTTCTTCAGGACTGCAGCAGAGAGAATGGCTGTCCCAACAACATTCATTTTCCCCTTCTTGCTGGGTGAACATTTCTCAAGCTCCTTTGCATTAACGGGCAGCCATGCAACTGAGCTGCAGCTAACCGTATGTGAGGGGCAGTATGCCACTTCTAGAGCTTGCCCATAATATCGACCAAGCAACCCTCCAAGCTCTGCTCAACTCGCCAAAATGGCAATGCCCCAAGCAACCTCGGAAGCCATGTTAATGTTGACATCAGCCTGGTCCCTAAATGACTGCATGGAGTAGGGATGCCCCCTCCGTCTGCCCCAATCTGAAACTTCCCTGGACATGAGTGAGGAGGGAGAACAAACTTTCATTGTATAGGCCAGTCCATTTGGCTGTCACAGCAGTTTAGCCTATCCCAACTGATACAGGTACTAAACGTCAATTCCATTAAAGCACGATCTTGCTTCTGGATGTGTGCTTAGAGCCGCAGGCACACAGAACAGAGTGGATCGCATGCCGGAGTTCAGCACACATTATCTCATCCTCCTCTGTTTCTCTTTCCCTCCTTCATTCCCCACTCTAGTCCCATTCTGTTCCCTCCCACAGACCCCATTCTAGTGAGTTAAGGTATAAATTCTCCTTTAAAACTGCCTTCTGTGTTTCTGTTGTTTTCTGTGTTCAATTCACTTAAATAATTTTTGCTGTAAATTCCATTATTCCCTCCTCACCTGGAGTCTATCAGGTCCTAGTAGCTGCATCTGACTGCTTTTTATAATATTTCATCATATGCATATACCACATTTTTACTAATCAGTTCCTTTAGTGACAGGCATCTAAGTTGTTTTCAGCTTCTTGCTACCCAAACTACATATAGATAAACATCCTTATACCTAACTCCTTGCAGATCTGTGCAAGTTTCTCTGAAGGATAAAGCAAGGAGTGGGACTGCTTTGATGAAGGGTATGCACAAACTTAATGAATCAGTTATCTATTGCTGTGTACTATTACTTCAGAATTTAGCAGCTTAAAACTAATAGCCACAGAATGAGAATATTTGCAAATTATCTGATAAGAGAATTTTTACCAGAATATATAAAGAATTCTACCTAAGAGTGTGTGTGCATGTATGTGTCTGTGTGTGTGATAAACAACTCAACTGAAAAAATGAGCAAAGGATTTAAATAAACATTTTCCAAAAAATATATATAAAGATATTCAACAACATTAGGCATTAGGGAAATGCAAATCAAAAATACAACAACATACCACTTTTATCAATACTTACTGTCTTTTTGGTTACAGCTAGCTTTATACCATTAGGATAGCTATAATCAAAAAGACGGAAAGTAAGTATTGGCAGGAATTCCCTGATGGTCCAGAGGTTGGCACGTGGCGCTTTCACTGCCATGGCCTGGGTTCAATCCCTGGTTGGGAACTAAGATCCTGAAAGTCATGCAGTATGGTCAAAACCAGAAACAAGAACTGGCAAGGACGTGGAGAAACTGGGGCTTTCTTACGCTGCTTTGGATGTTTGGTAGTTCCTCAGAAAGTAAAACTGGAGTTATCACGCGTGCATGTGCGCTCAGCTGCTTCAGTCACATCTGAATCTTTGTGATCCTACGGACTGAACCCCACCAGGCTCCTCTGTCTGTGGGATTATCCTGGCAAGAATACTGGAGTGGGTTGCCATTTCCTCCTCCTGACTCAGGGATTGAAGCTGCAGCTTCTCACTGCAAGTAGATTCTTTACTGCTGAGCCACCAAGGAAGCCCTGAAGTTACCATATTGAACCAAAAATTCTACTCCAAGAAAAATGAAAACATAAGTCCATACAAAAACTTGTATGAGTATTCATAGCAGTATTATTCACAAGAGCCAAAAAGTGGCTACGCATGTATCAACGCATGGATAATTAAAGATGTGTTATACCCACACAAGGGAATACTATTCAGCCATAAAAAGGAATGTAATGTTGATACATACTACAACACAGACGAACCTTGAAAACATTATGCTAAGTGAAAAGAGCTACACACAAAAGGCTACATGTTGTATGACAGTCCATGCACACATTATATGAAATGAATCTAGAACAGAAAAACTGGCGGTTGCCTAGAGCTGGAGATGGGGACACGTAAAGAGTGACTGCTAATGGATATAAAGTTCCCTGAATCCAAAATGTTTCAAAATTAACTATGATGAAGTTATAGTTCAACTCCACAATCTACTAAAAACCACTGAATTGCTGTACACATCAAACGAGTAAACACTATAGTTATGTGAATTATATCTCAAGCTATTAAAAAATAATAAACAACTACTACCTCAGTTTCTCTGGGTCAAGAATTTGGAGGTGGGTGATTCTGACTCAGGATCTCTCATGACATGGTGGCCATGTTGTTGATCAGAGATATGCACAGCTAAAGGCCTGAACAGAGTTGAAGGACCCACTTCCACAGCAGCTCACTCACATGGTTGATAACCTAGTGGGTCTAGGCCTCAGTTATTCTCTGCATGGGTCTCTCCCAAGGGCCACATAAGTGTCCTCATGACATAGTAACCAGCTTCTTCCACAAGGCAGAAGCCTTCAGTGTCTTTTCCTGACTCAGTCGCATGTTTCCAGGACATCCTATCGTGTACCTAGGTCAGCCCTATTCACCGTAGGGAGGGGACTACACAGGGCTTGACTACCAGGAGTCAGGGATCACTGGAGGGCCATGTTGGAAGCTGGCTATCAACACATGATGGCTAGGAAGACAATGACAACAGCTAGCAATTTTGTGACACATACTATGTTCCAGGCACTGTTCTAGGCGCACAATAAACCTGTAAGGTAGGTAACATCTCCATTTCAAAGATGAAGAGACTAAAACACAGAAAAGCAGCTTACTAAGGTTGCACAGTTTTAGTAAAAGACATACCTGGGATTCAAACTCAAGACAGCATTCGATCAAAAATTCTGCAACACTGCATCCCAGATATTACTTATTTTCAGTTAAGTGCTGCCCATTTGTTGTCCAGAATGGAGGCCCTAGTTAAAATCTCCCATAAGTTTTGATTTCCCATGAGAATCCAGTCTCTTGCTTACTTTTACTAATAGATACAAAGTAGAAACTCATTAATGTTTTGATTTCTATTTCTCTAATTATAAGTGGTAAGATACTTATTAGCCATTCTGGTTTTCCCTTTAGATTTCACATATTCACATCCTTTGCCTATTCTTGTTTTGTGTGTTTTCTTTCTGATTTGCAGTAGTTCCTTCCATATTCAATCTCTAATAAATGTAATCCTTTGTCGGTTTTAGACATTGGTATATTTTCTCCTAATCTATACCTATCTTTAGCTTTGACTATGGGGTGATTTGGTGACTAGAAATATTTAAATATGAATTAGGCAAAGTTATCAAACCTTATGGATTGTGATTTGGAGATCTAACTTAACAGATTTATCCTTATCCCAAAGTCACAAATACATTCTCCATTTTTTTTTCTTATTGGCCTTAGTATTTTACCTTTCACTTAGGTAAATTCACTTTGGACTCTGTCTTTGCTTTATGTGGTTAAGGGAGATATCCAACTTTATTTTTGTCCATATAATAAGCCAATTTTCTGAGCACCATTATCCACCTCTTCCCCACTAATTTGTGACACTACCTCTTATCAGATACCACCATGTCTCCAAATATCCATGTCCATTCCAAAGTCTAGTTTAGCAATAATTCTTATTTTCTAAATGGAATGATCTATCACTGTGAAAGTTATTACTCATCCTGCCTCCTACCATGAATGAAAAATCCAACTACCAATCCCCAAAACCCCTGGGGGATCAATACTAGTTTGTATTCTTCCCCAAAACAGAATATCCAATTAAGAAAATTATTTTAAAAAAATAAATGTGTGTTTATTAAAAAAGAAATACCCTAACCAAGAACAAGCCCTGGGACACAGAGAAATCAACACTTCCTCTGAAAGCCAGCATCCGGCAGTGTCAGCACACCTGAGATGTATGGATCCTTCGTCCGGATATTACGTCTCAAATATTCTTCTGTAGTCAAAATTGGTATTCAACAAGTTGCCGGTCTGGGTGGCCCTGATTATTAGCATAGACGACCGTTACAGCTGAATGTCTGTAACAGCTGCCCTATGTCCACTACCACAACCCACGGTCACTCCCACAGCCTCAAAAAAGTTACATATCCTCAACACTCCACTTGTAGGCAAGTTCCTCCACCGCCTTCTTGCTGGCAAGCCTGGCAAAGCGCTTCTGTTCAAATCCATTGGATCTGCAATCAAGAGATACTGATCAGCCAGAATCCTGAATTGAACATGTACATTTGAAATAAAGAACTCACAATCTAATGAACAATCTAATGAAATCACAATCTAATGAAAAAGGAAAGTGAAAATATTTAAGACATAAGCAACAGAATCAGAAAGACAAAATACACACTCCACCTTTTATTAGTCCTTGTTCAGAGCCTTTCCCCTCTCATTTTGACAACTGTTTCAAATATTTACCACTCTCTAAAGGTCCAACTCACTCTCAACTGATGTCTACATATTATACTTTAACCATGCATTACACACACATTTAGTGAATTCTTACTATACTAGGTACTGTGTCATGAAAACAAGTATAACATAGCACCTGTCCTGATACACTCATAGACTAGTGGAGGAGACTGACATTTAAACAAATAATTAAAACAAAAGGCATAGGTTATGGTAGAAATATGCAATGGGTATCAAAGAAGCAGAAAGGGGACCTTGCTCAGCTTGGAAGCGGGGTGGACAAGAATGATCAGGAAAGGTTTCATGGAGGGGGTCCTTATGCTAAGTCTAAAAAGACAGAGTGAAGCAAAGAGTCAGAAGGGTTAGGAGGGCATTTCAGCATACAGCACAGCAGAAGCAACAAGAGCAAATGCACAAAAATAAGAAATGGGATGGTACACGCAAGGAACCAAAGTCAAATTATATGGCTGGAGCTAAAGTACAAATAGAGTAGCACAAACCAAAGTCAGAGAGGCAGGCAGAGGCCACAACATAATAAGCACTACAGGCCAGAATACGAAGCTCAGATTTCACACAGTAAGCATTAATTCTTTTAAAAACTTTTCACTGGCGTATAGTTGATTTACAATGTTGTGTTAGTTTCAGGTATATAACAAAGTGAATCAGTTACACATATACATATGAAATGAAAAATGAAATGAAAGTCACTCAGTCGTGTCCAACTCTTTGTGACTCCATGGACTATACAGTCCATGGAATTCTCCAGACCAGAATACTGGAGTAGGTAGCCTTTACCTCCTCCAAGGGATCTTCCCAAACCAGGGATCAAACCCAGGTCTCCCACTTATGTATCATGTATCACCTCCTCGAGGTAGCATTCATTCCCTGATCACAATCTCCCAGGGCTGAATCTACTCTTCCTTTGTGCTCCCAAGGCACCTTGAACACACTCTAGTGTGTTCAAGTAATACTTAGCAAGTAGCTAAGTATTATAGCTTAGCTTAGCAAGTAGCTAAGTATTATAGTAATACTTAGCAAGTAGCACTGAAAGTATTTACTCGTCTGTCTTCTTCTGTAGATAGAAAGTGAGTTGGCGTGCTCCAGGACCATCTTTTACTAATTGTGAGACCCTGGCGCCTAATACACAGCTGCTTATGTTATAACGTGTGCTAAGTATTACTGAACTGATAGGGATGACAAGTTTCCCCCTTTCTTCAGGCCTTACCTAAGGGATGAGTTGGGTGAGTAATGAAAGGCTCAGTAAGAAGCGAAGCTTCTTAAGAATGGCATCATCTCCAACCTTAGAAGCATGAGTGGTGTTCTAGAGCCCAAGGAAACCACTGCTTCTTGCCTGAGGAATAAGTGCTTAAGAGAATCAACACTACTATGATCATACAAAGGTCCTATGAATAACAAACCAAACCCTAAATAGAATCAGAAAAGCAAACTGCAAAAGAACTTACAGTGGAAAGAGCTTTAGACTAAAGAATCAGATGTCCCAGGTCTTGTTCAAGCTTTTTCAGGTGAGCTGAACACTCTAAGTAAGTTGTGAAATTTATCAGAGGCTCAGTTTCTCTTTAAATAATGTTAAGTTAGATTAACTGACCTTATGGGTTTTTCTAACTATAACATACTATAGATTTATTCTAGAAATATTCACTTGCCAAAAATAGACAAGAGTAGAAAAGGCAAGGCAAGAATTAATAATCAGAAATAAAGCAAGGATGAGAAAGAAAACTAAAAAGGAAAACTCTAGGAGAAAATATGAAAAATGTAGGAAAACTACAGTGAGAGATGGAGACAAATTATACCAGTAAAAAACCAGGTCAAGGAGAGTTCTAAGTTTGGGGTCCAGAAATTTGAAAAAAATAGAGAAAAGAAAGAACTCGATATAGCAGGGAATATCTTTAGGGTTGTGGCTATAAAAAGATCTACTTCTGGCTATACAGCAAATGAGTATTCTGAAAAATCCTGCTACCAAAGAGCTGACATACCATATCCTGCAAACCAAAGCAGGAAATAAACCTGAAGCCACAGCCAACCTGACAATACCTGCCAATATCAGGAACTAGAGCTCTGGGCTTAGATGGCAGCTTAAGGGACAGAAGATAATGCCTTAGGCCCACATACAGCAGCGCAGTAGATTCCAATCATGGCAGAGAACTCAAGCAAACTAACCTACTCTCAGGGAACAATTATAAAATCTGGACAAAATACAGTATGTGAAATATTTCAAGGCATGAGTGACCAAAAGCAGGCAGAACTTGAGTGGGAGTTTACTGTGGGAGGAGATGTGTGAAGCTTTTTGCTAGAGGGCACTTCCCAAACTGCACAGCTCATGGAGGCAGAAGGCCACAGGCTTACTGGCTTTAGGTATGAGTGCAAAGTGGGCAGAGCAGCCAAAAAATCAGGGACAAAACACTGAACGGGAAGAAGCTTCAGAAGGGAAGAACCCCCAAATCTATATACAAACTGCACCCAAATTTTTGGCTAACTGCTAACCTGTGCTTGTTCAGGGGAAATCCAACGGGCCCACTGAAAAAGCAGCAGCTAGAAACTAAAAGAACTGAGCAGGAATTCAGTTGCTGCCCACTATAAAGTAGATAAGTGTTTGGAGTTCAAATACAATCAAGTTAACTGTCTACTGCAATAAAAATCAACACACCTCAAAATTAGAATTCAAAGTCTCCACAATGTATAATGTCCAGTATAGCATTTTTAAATGACCAGATATGTAAAGAAACAGTAAAATGTGATCAAACTCAAGAAAAACTATGAATAGAAACCAATGCTGAGATAACCCAAATGTTGCAATTAGCAGATAGGACTTCAAAGCACCAATTATAAATATTCTCAAGGGAAAATAAATTGATTCACAATGAATGAATAGGTAGGAAATCTCAGCAGAGAAATATGTCAAATGGGAATTCTAGAGTTGAAAAATATAATAAACTAGCTGAAACAAAAACTTCAGTGTATCAGTCTAATAAGCTGAAGATGGCAGATGAGTCAATCAACTTGAAATGAGATCAACAGAAATTATTTCATCTTAAGAACAGAGAGGAAAATCATGATAAAAAAATGAGCAGGACTTCAGACAACTGTAGTATAATATCAAATAGTAGAAATAGTAAAATTGGAGAAGGGAAAGTGGTTTTAAAAAAATAATAACTGGGCAAAAAAATAGCCAAATGTGAAAAATATGGACTCATAAATCCAAAAAGCTCAACAAACTCAAAAAAGGATCAACACAAAGAAAAATCATACGTAGGTACATCACAATCAGACTGCTGAAAACCAAAGACCAGAAGAAAATTTTGAAAGCTGTCAGAGAAAACCAATATATTATAATGTGTGTATGTTGAAGTTGGGGGGAGTGGGACAATGAAACAAACTGACTTCCAATTGGAAACAATGGTGGCCAGAAAGTGATGAAAGATCTTTAAAGAGCTGTCATTGAAGTCTGGAACTGTCAATCCAGAGTTCCATGTGTTGGTCTGAAACCTCAGAAGTTGCCTGGGTGTAATCTGAAATTGGCTCCCATACACAGAGGACAATGAAAGACCAAAGAAAGAGGCAGACCAGTCCAGACTGGCAGGTGACAGGTTTAAAAAGCAAGGGAATTTACATAAAAGGTTTTTTGTCTTGGGCAACCCCACAAAAAAACAGATCTCTGCACCTGCCTCTCAGAACGTTAAATGTTTATATAGAGCCCTTATGGGTTCAGTCACACATTCAGTCCAGACGATCTCAACACCCTACTCTCTCAAGGCTGCGTCCTTGAAAAAGCTGCAGATGGGAAGAATAGACATGATGCACGTTCCAAGGACAGTGAGAGACAAGGGCCTTCAACTGCCTGGGTCCAGTTTAAGGGTCAACCAATGGTCACATCCTCTCAATAATCTCCTCCAATACTGCTAGTAAAACAATCCTTCAGAAACGAAGGTGAGAAAAAGTTCTCTGATTTAATTAACAGAACTATGCCAATGCCAACTCCTGGCTTTGATAATGTACTATGGTTATATACAAGATGTTATCATTGGGAGAAACTGGCTGAAGGGTACACTAATAATATTTTTTTCAGGTTTTTCTGAGTCCAAGACTATTCCAAAATTAAAGCTTTTAAAAGATAAAGGGTGAAGTAAAGACATTTTCATTTCAACAAAACTGTATGTGTTGCCAATGGATCTGCACTGAAGGAATATTAAAATTTCCTAATTTCTTTAACAAAAAAAGAAGAACACCAGAAACGGTAATTATATGAGTAAATACTAACAACTACAATTTTTTTCTTTGGTTTTCTTAGTTTCTTTAAAAATACACAATTACAAAGTAAAAATTTTACCACTGTTATTACGGGATCTATTATATTTTTTAAGTAGTATGTATGAATATATGTATTTTTATGCACAGTTTCAAAGAACAGCAAGGAGAGATAAAGCCTTCCTCAGTGAACAAAGCAAAGAAATAGAGGAAAACAACAGAATAGGAAAGCCCAGAGATCTCTTCAAGAAAAATTAGAGATACCAAGGGAACATTTCATGCAAAGATGGGCACAATAAAGGACAGAAATGGTATGGACCTAACAGAAGCACAAGATATTAAGAAGAGATGGAAAGAATACACAGAAGAACTGTACAAAAAAGATCTTCATGACCCAGATAACCATGATGGTGTGATCACTGACCTAGAGCCAGACATCCTGGAGCGTGAAGTCAAGTGGGCCTTAGGAAGCATCACTACGAACAAAGCTAGTGGAGGTGATGTAATTCCAGTTGAGTTACTTAAAATTCTAAAAGATGATGCCGTAAAAATGCTGCACTCAATATGCCAGCAAATATGGAAAACTCAGCAGTGGCCACAGGACTGGAAAAGGTCAATTTTCATTCCAATCCCATAGAAAGGCAATGCCAAAGAATGTTCAAACTACCATACAATTGTACTCATCTCACACACTAGCAAAGTAATGTTGAAAATTCTCCAAGCAAGGCTTTAACAGTACATGAACCGAGAACTTCCAGATGTTCAAGCTGGATTTATAAAAGGCAGAGGAACCAGAGATCAAATCACCAACATCCACTGTACCATAGAAAAACCAAGAAAGTTCCAGAAAAACATCTATTTCTGCTTTATTGACTACGCCAAAGCCTTTGACTGTGTGGATCTCAACAAACTGTGGAAAATTCTTCAACAGACAGGAATACCAGACCACCTTACCTGCCTCCTAAGAATCTGTATGAAGGGCAAGAAGCAACAGTTAGAACCGGAATTGGAACAACAGACTGGTTTCAAATAGGGAAAGGAGTACACCAAGGCTGTATATTGTCACCCTGCTTATTTCACTTCTATGCAGAGTACATCATGCGAAATGCTGGGCTGGATGAAGCACAAACTAGAATCAAGACTGCTAGGAGAAATATCAATATCTCAGATATGCAGATGACACCACTATAATGGCAGAAAGTAAAGAGGAACTAAAGAGCCTCTTGATGAAGGTAAAAGAGGAGAGTGAAAAAGCTGGCTTAAAACTCAACATTCAAAAAACTTAAGATCATGGTATCTGGTCCCGTCACTTCATAGCAAACAGACAGGGAAACAATGGAAACAATGAGACTTTATTTTCTTGGGCTCAAAAATCACTGCAGATGGTGACTGCAGCCATGAAATTAAAAGACGCTTACTCCTTGGAAGAAAAGCTATGACCAACCTAGACAGCATATTAAAAAGCAGAAACATTACTTTGTCGACAAAGGTCCGTCTAGTCAAAACTGTGGTTTTTCCAGCAGTCATGTATAGATATGAGAGTTGGACCATAAAGAAGGCTGAATGCCGAAGAATTGATGCTTTCGAGCTGTGGTGCTGGAGAAGACATTTGAGAGTCCCTTGGACTGCAAGGAGATCAAACCAGTCAATCCTAAAGAAAATCAATCCTGAAAATTCATTAGAAGGACTGAAGTTGAAGTCGAAGCTCCAATACTTTGGCCACCTGATGAGAAGAGCCGACTCATTAGAAAACACCCTGATGCTGGGAAAGACTGAAGGCAGGAGGAGAAGGGGACGACAGAGAATGAGATGGTTGGATGGCATCACTGACTCAACGGACACAAGTTTCAACAAGCTCTGGGAGAGGGTGAAAGACAGGGAAGCCTGGTGTGCTGCAGTCCATGGGGTAGCAAGGAGTCGGACACGACTGAGTGACTGAACAACATGAACATAATAGCAACAAAAACAGATTAAGTGGAAATATAGTGTTGCAAGATTCTTACATTTCATGTGAAATATAACAATTATAACTATCAGTAGGCTATGATAAGTTAAAGATACATATTGTGATCTTTACAGCAAAAACTAAAAAAAAAAAAAAAAAAAAACTGCAGAGGTATAACTATAAGGAAAACAAAGCAATTAAGGTTCAAAACTAAATCCAGGAGCAACAGAAATCCCCACCCTTGGCAGTAATGTAAAATGGTACAGCCACTTTAGAAGACAACTGGCAGTGTCTTATAAAAGTGAACATGATCTCAACAAAATAGCAACTGTTGGATATTTACCCAAGTAAACTGAAAACTATACCCACATTAAAAGCCATACACAAATGTTTACTGCACAACGTTAAAAACTGGGAGCAACCAAGATGTCCTTCAGCTGGGGAATAAGCAGACTGTGGTATGCCATACAATGCAATACTACTCAGTGATGACCAAGGAGTGAAGTACTGATTCACTCAAGAACACAATGTTTATCCACAACATTAAAAACTGGGAGCAACCAAGATGTCCTTCAGCTGGGGAATAAGCAGACTGTGGTATGCCATACAATGCAATACTACTCAGTGATGACCAAGGAGTGAAGTACTGATTCACTCAAGAACAGTGCAGTTCCGTTCAGTCACTCAGTCATGTCCAGCCCTTTGCGACCCCATGAATTGCAGAACGCCAGGCCTCCCTGTCCATCACCAACTCCCGGAGTAGATGAATCGTATATGCATTTTGCTAAGTGCAAAAAGTCTGACTCGAGCGTTGGTGGTATAGTGGTTAGCACAGCTGCCTCTCAAAAAGTCTGACTCAAAAGGTTACATACTGTATGATTCCACTCATGTAACATTCTGGAAGAGATAAAACTATAGGGATGGAAAACAAGAGCAGAAATTACAAGGGGTTGGTGGAGGAGGAATAAGTAACTAAAAGGTGACTTACACAGGAAATTTTAAAATGATGAAACTATCCCGTATAGTACTAGGGTGGTGGATAAATGACTCTACTCGCTTGTCAAATCCAATAGAACTTACACCAAAAAGAATAAACACTAATATAAGTAAATTATAAAAGAAAAAAAATTACCCAGGATGTCTGGGGGTGAGGGGACTGATTCCTTATGTCTATACATGAAAGAGCTACACATATATCCATGCTTAGATGGTAAATGAGTTTCTCATTTCCAAATTTCCCAACTTTGAAACTGTTTTATGTGCATCTTGGTATGAGCAAAATGAATAGTAGATGGTGGCCCTTTCTTAATGTTGGGGAGGGAATTTATAGGTAAGGAAAAAAGAAAGGTAAGATTAGAGTCAGTTACATCAGTATGAACTCATATTTATACATGCATATATGTAACATACCTCCAGAGGGACACAGAAACAATTATAGATATGTGTGTATACACACATACAGACTACTATACATGCATTACCAAGCTCTGTTTGCTGAGAGGATCTAGAAGCAGTGACATTCCAGTAATAGTAAGCATTCTAGCAATTATATCTTGGTTTGCAAATACCATTCTCCATTAAAAGCTGCCAGGGTTTCTTAGAGAAAAGGCAATTCTTTAGGGCTGGGGCAGAGAAAATACAAAGAAGTAAAAGAACACTCAAAAGGAAACAGTGAAAGGGACAAAGAAAGGGACACCCGACAGAATTTCCAGTATTCAAGGAATGGAACAAAAAAGATAACATAAGCAACAGAATAAATAACATACCACTAGATTACAGTACAAAGTATAATATAAAATATACATGAGTCCATACTAATATAAATAAATGACTGAACAAATAAATGGGGAGGTGAAACAGATCTTCCTTACAGAAAAAATCTAAATAATACATGGAGATACCCTTCCATAGTTCTTCTGAGTATAAGGTGAACTCAGCAACTCGCTTCCAGAGAAGAGAGTATAAAAGAAAAAGAAGAGTAATTTTAAAGTTGGGAAACCTGGCACTCACTCACTACCTTAACCCAGTGATCCCGGCTAACTTTACTAGTGATATCATGCGGATATCACGTAACCCCTAAAATGACATGATGAGAAGGACATTTCACTACTGTGGAATTCTTTGCAAAAACCCATAACGTCCAGGCTAACCATTAGAAAAACATCAAACAAACTCAATTTGAGGAACGTTTCACAAAAATACCTGACAATACCCCCACAAAACTGTTAAGGTTACAAAAAGCAAAAAGACTGAGCAACTGGTCCAGAGCAGAAGAGACTGAGGAGACAGGGCAACTAAGCACAATACAGTACACTGAAATGCAGCCCTGAACAGAAACAGAAAACAGAAGACTGACGAAATCCAAATAAAATCTGGTGCACTAATAATATGCTAATGTTGGTTTCCTAGATTTGACTACTATATCATGGTAATATGGTAACAAAATTAGATAAGGTATGTACAAGAACTGTTCGCAAATTTTCTATATATATAAAACTATTCCAAAACAGATAGAATAAAATACTTTTTCAAAACACTACCCCCAAACAACTGCAAAATACACATTATCTTCAAGTGCAAATGGGGTATTCACCGAGGTAAACCATATACTGGGCCATTAAACATGTCTTAACAAATTTAAAAAGATCAAAATATTATAGCATTAACTTCAAAATATTAGAGTATATTCTCTAACCTCGATGAAATTACATTGGAAATCAATAAGATATCTCAATTCAATTCAATTCAATAAGCCGCTTCAGTCGTGTCCGACTCTGTGCGACCCCATAGATGGCAGCCCACCAGGCTCCCCCGTCCCTCGGATTCTCCAGGCAAGAACACTGGAGTGGGTTGCCATTTCCTTCTCCAATGCATGAAAGTGAAAAGAGAAAAGTGAAAGTGAAGTCACTCAGTCGTGTCCAACTCTGTGCGACCCCATAGACAGCAGCCCACCAGGCTCCTCCATCCATGGGATTTTCCAGGCAAGAGTACTGGAGTGGGGTGCCAAATAAAATATCTAGACTAGTCTAAATGTTTGGAATTCTAAAATACACTTCTAAGTAATTCATGGGTCAAAGAGTAAACCAAAAAGAAAATCAGTATATATTTTGAACAAAATCCAACATACATTCCTGAAAAAAGACCTTCCTTAGCCAACTGGGAATAGAAATTTCTCAACTCAATAAAGGAAATGTATCCCCCCACAAAAACTATAGTTTACACAATTTAATGGTGAAAAGACTGAATTTTTTCCTCCTAAGGTTAGCAATAAGGTAAAAGATGTCTGCTCTGACTACTTCTACTCAACATATGCACTGGAAGTTCTAGCTAGTGTAATCCGGCAAGAAAAAGAAACAAAAGGCATCTGGATTGGAAAGGAAGAAGTAACACTGTCTATATTCACAGAAGACACGATCCTCAAGGTTCAAAATCTGGTAGAAGCTACAAAAAGCCATTGTATGAAGTGACCTTTACTTCAAGGAAAGTGGCTGATATAATATTGGGTTGTTGCTAATGACCAAATTGGAGCTTTCGAGCATAAATTAGAATTTTTTAAAACTTTAGCTTTGGTAATATGGTAACAAACTACCACAGACTCCTTTAGCTTCAATTTATTTAAAGATTTTCTGTGATGAGATCAAAGTTAATGTTAGTATATAATCATTATCTGATATTGTACATGAAATATATCAACATTTGAAAGGCCTGAAAAAAAAAAAACAACAATGAACAGCAGATGATGCTATAAAGTCACATATGAGTAAAAGCAGAAGTAAAAGTAGAAAGTAGAAAAAAGACCAATAAATTTTAATCTAACAGAATGAAAAGATTTTTGATATGGTTTCTGATTCCATATTATAAGTAATCTTTAAGAAACTTATCGAGTTTTTGTGGAGTATTAAAAAAAACTCTAATACACCTTCCTTTCGTAACTACCTGTGTATAAAGTTGAATTTTCTTCCTATATTTCAACTAAACATAGTGCAGCAGACTGAATCCCAATGTATCCTATTAGCCCAGACATGAATGAGAGCTGAGAGCTGCAAAAATGCAAATCAAAGCTATTCGTCTCACATTTTCATTCAGAAAATATAGTTTTTTTTAAAGCAGGGTAACTCTGCTATTGTAATGGCTTTTTAAAAAGACTAAATACTTTTAAAACTACTTAATTTCTAATATGGTAAATATTAATAGACATAACCCACATAAAACTTCCTGGAGTCCTAAATAATCTTTAAGAGTATAATGGGGTCTTGAGATTACAAAGTTTGAGAGTCACTGTGCTACGTGATAGAACAATGTCCTTCAGCAGGCAAGAGATGGAATCTAACAGGAAGCAGAGGCACTGACTGCAGACAGGGGCCTGTACAATTCACCCATGATAGCATACAGAAAGTTAAGTGTGTGTGGGTACAGATGTGGGTAGGTGAACAGGTAAGGTGGTAGGGGTCAGTGTGACATTACAAGTGACTCACTCCTAAGGCAGTGAAGAAAAGGTTCAAAGGCTACATTTTAAAGACACAATATATAGAAGGCTACAGACTAGCACCCATCACTCAATCCCCTCTAAACCTTAAGAGAATATCACCAGAAGTGGCCAACATCAAAAAAAAGGTATCTATCTGGACCACCTCGGTTATCTACCCAGAGTTTTAAAAAGCTTTGAAAAGGAAAAGAGGAGAAAGAGGAGTGTTATGAGCATGGGAAATGGGATTTGAGAAACAAAAGCAAGTACACCGCACGTTACTAACCTTGTGATTAGAGCAGAGAATGAGGCAGAGCGTAATGGTTTGAGAACAGTCAGGGAAGGTTAGGGTTACAAGGAAGAGAAAACAAAACTGTAGGAAATACTCAGGCTTACCTGTCCACTCCATCCCAGCGATACCCTGGCCAGATATTGAATCTGTTGGGAGGGGGTGCAGGGCCACTGTAGCGAGGTCTCACTAAAGATAGGAGAGAGAGAAAAGTTAGTTACCTGTGTAATTTAATTCAGAGCTGAATGGCAGTGAGGAAAAAAAAATTTTATACAGAAATCTCTGATCAAGTTCAACTTAAATTCCCAAATACAAAGAATCTGAAATTATACAGGAACGCCTTCTTTGCACATATTTATGAATCATCATTCTAATGATCCTCTCTCTTCACATACATCACCTCTATCTCTGATGATTCCCAGAAGGCTCACCTTTCTTATTCTTGTTCTCCTTGGCCTTATTCTTCTTGATAAAGTTGGCCATAGGGTCCCCCTCTCTTTCCTGTTCTCTCAGCATCCGATCCAAATCTTCATCATCAATATAGCGGGCCAGAGGCTTCTGCATTTCCTTCATTGCATCCTCCACATTTTGTTGCTGCTGCCGGGTCTGGGCAAGCCTGGACAAGAAGAACCAGGAGAGTCTGCTATCCTGTGTAACACCTCCACTCTTACACTGAGATGGACCATACTGCTACACGTGGAGAGCCTCCTCTTCCTAGCAGTCCAGGGCAAATATTGAAAAACGTGAAATTCCCAGAATACCAACCAGAAGTGTGAAATACGTCAGTATTGTAGGAAGCAAACTGAGCACAATGAAGTTCCCATTCCTGAAAATAGCTTTAAAGGCAGAACAATGAACTAATTGGTCAGGAGAGTAGAGAAATTGCTTCCTCCAGTAACTGCAGTCTTGTGTTCCTTTCAGTGGCTCTCTTACCCTTTGCCCCACTGAGCGTACAGCTCCTCTCTCTTTGAGTCCTTCTCTGCTTTTCGCCTCTGCTCTAAACGTTCCAGTTTCAAATTCCTCTTACGACCAGACTTATCCCGAAATACAGTTTCGGCATGTTGGAATTCAGCTGCAAAGGAAAAGTACACTTTTAAAGATAAACGAAAAGGTGTCAAAATCAGAAACAACATTCTAACAGCTGAAGTCAACCAGTTAGTGCTCTGATGCAGGATAAGAACTTTCACAGCCAGACAACAAGTAGTCCTTACCAACATCTAAGTGCATATTGGTGATGACTCTGAAAATTAACATTTTTTAAGAAGGAAAAGATCCACTTGTAGCCAATGAGAAGTTAAAACAAAGCAGAAAACCGGATTTGAAACTTGATAGCAATTAAAAATTTTAAATATCAGGTAAATTAGCTATATTTTTTTAAAAAAAAGTAAAAGCAACATAAGCCTCAACTGGTCTCTGCACTTTCACATTTTTACCTTCAAATGCCATGGTCTCTTGGTCCCGTTTCTTGAGCTCCTGCTGCTCTCGCTGTATGTCAGTTAACACCAACCCAGTTTTAGCCCCAGAATACATGTGTGCAGCCTATGCAATGGAAAAGGGAGCATCCAACATTAATGAGACAATGTGGCAACGGGCTCCATGGGTGTACAGTTATGTCTGAGGATCAGCAATTACCAAACCAAAAACGCTACCTTATATTCTCATTATCAACCACAGGATTGGCAAAATAGAAGAAATAAAACTGAATTTCATGGAAAATTAATAGTACTGTTAAGTTTAAGAGCAAACAGAAACACAAACCAACAATTTACTAAAGGGAAGGCTGAAAAAAGTGAAAGTTTTAGTCCTTCAGTCGTGTCCAACTCTTTGTGACCCCATGGACTGTAGCCTGCCTGGTTCCTCTGTCCATGGAATTCTCCAGGCAAGAATACTGGTGTGGGTAGCCATTCCCTTCTCCAGGGAATCTTCCCCACTCAGGGATCAAACCCAGATCTCCTACACTGCAGGCAGATTCTTTACCATCTGAACCAAAGGGCAGGCTAAGCATCTGTATTTCTGACTTTTTAGCATATAAACTGCATCCATGAAGACTCTCAGGTCACCTGACCAGAAACCTCTATCAAGCTCTGAGCCCTTCAGTAGAGCTGAATATTTCAGCTGAATCAACACTGATAAAATATTCCATTTAAATCACAAAGTCAAGCAAACCTATCAATTTCAAACCTGAAATTGTGGCTATATTTCAGGATAATGACAAGATATGACCAAATCCAAACTTTTTACTAAAACCCACCCTGTATCAAAATAACAGACCACCCCACAATCAATGTATACAAATTTTTATATCCTAATATCCTTAAGCAATGTGCTAGGTACTTCCCTGGAAGTCCAGTGGTTTTCAATCCTTGGTTCGGGAACTGAATAAAGATCCTGCATACCATGTGACATGGTCAAAAAAAAAACAATGTGCTAAATCTGATTAATATTAAATTGTCCATGGACTAAGCAGATACATAAAAATGTCACTGGGTCCAGCTGAAACACTGACCTCACTGCGCTCCCCACATCCTGGGGTTAGGGACTGCCTGTTCCACCCTACCAGGACCACACGGACTACAGAGGAGACTTACCTGAAAAGTCTGTGTTGGAGGTAACATGCACATCACAGGCTCTTTCTTAACCAACTCACTGGAATAACATTTCTTTTTTTTCTCTTTTTCTGTTTTTGGAATAACATTTCTGTACTAGTAGTGGTATTCTTTACAACACAATTACTTGGGGTTCATGTGGATTTTGTTAATTCAGCCTTCATCGCAGATTTAAAATAATACAAAACACTTTTCCCAGGCGATATGATTTTTAAAGTCGTTTTATATTTTAAATGCCTCTCTTTAAGCTCTGGATACAGAGACCTACAGTCCAAATGGCTTACACTAAATGCTTACTTTGTCCCAGGCCCTGGGCTAAGAGTTTTACTTACACTACCGCATTTAATTCTCAAAAGAACCTAAAGTATGTACTACTATCATCTACATTTTAAAGATGAAGAAACTGAGGCTTAGAGATATTATATATCTTGCTCAACTCTCACATAAGAAGTAAAATTCCATGTGTGATCTGTTTGACACGAAGTTCGTGCTCCTAACTCCACTCTGTGAACTACATTCTCAGTTTGTTCATAAGAAATAGGAAGTTTTGTTTAAACTATTAAAATGAGATTTGTGGAACTGAGAGAACATAAAGGCAGATGCTATTTAGGAAATCTGCTACTTGCAAGTTCCCCTGGGTTGAGTTAGATAGTCTTGCCTTCAGAGAGAAGAAAAGAGCTCTAGAGGTCCTGTGAGCTAGATTTCTCTGGCTTGGATCTCTGAGACCTGAACAGAGCTAGAAGATGAGTTACTCTAAACTAAGACATGGCTCCTGAAAGTTCTTACCTTCTTTCCCAGAGGCTGACTCCTTCGAGGTGGAGACAGATCAGAATCAGAAGATTTGGCCCTCTGCTTTCTCCTTGGTGGAGAGAGGTCAGAATCAGAGCTCCGATGCCTAGGTCTATTCCGCGGAGGTGACAGATCGGAATCGGAATCCTGGGGCCCTGTACTCTGTTTGTGCCGTGGAGGAGAAAGATCTGAATCAGAGGTTTTCCTACTGTCACCTGGGTAGGAAGAGGAGTCCAATGTGTGATGTTTCCTGGGTGGAGAGCCTGTGTGATGTTTCCTATGGGTGGGGGAAGAGCCTAGAAATTGAAGAGTAAAGATTTTAATCCCCTTGGCAAAATCTAAAAAAGAATGTACCAGGCAAATGTTCAACATTCATTTAGTCCTCTTGTGAGGAACTATCACTAACCTAAACATAAGCATAAATGACAAGGGAGAAGAGCAAAGTCAGAGATAACTTTTAAAACCAATGGGTGGGGTTCTATTCCCAAGTTACTAGTTACTGTGACTAGCACAAGCCATCTCACCATCCTCATCTGTGCCATATTTATCCACACATAGAGTGGCCAAAACAAACTGAACTCGGGGCTCAGTGGCGTTGTTAGTCGCTCAATCGTATCTGACTCTTTGCAACCCTATGGACTGTGGTCCTCCAGGCTCCTCTTCCATGGAATTTTCCAGGCAAGAATACTGGAGTGGGCTGCCATTCTCTTTTCCAAGGGATCGTCCTGATCCAGGGATTGAACCCAGGTATTCCACATTGCAGGCAGATTCTTTCACTATCTGAGCCACCCAGGAAGCCCTAGCAAGTTAAGATGACCTAGAATATATTCTGGGTTTCCCTGGTGGCTCAGATGGTAAAGAATCTGCCCAAATGCAAGAGACCCAGGTTTGATCCCTGGGTCAGGAAGATCCCCTGAAGGAGGAAATGGCAACTCACTCCAGTATTCTTCTGGAGAATTCATGGACAGAGGAGCCTGGTGGACTACAGTCAGAAAGAGTCAAACACAAGTGAGTGACTAACACACACACAGAGAATATATTCTGATGTCTTTTGACTAAAACATAACAATGTATTTGAATTGAAAATTAAAGCAGTACCTAGGGACAAAAGATGGAGCAAACAAATTTCATCACACAGGTGAGCTGTAGACATAGGCATCACAAATCACCTCCCCCAAAGGCAATCCGCAATATGTATCAACAGTCCTTTAAGCAAAGAACCCCCCTGAGCCAGTAAATAAATTTCTACTTTGTTCCCTAGGAAACGTATCTAGAAGCACTTCAACTCCCAGGAAGTCTATCTAGAAATAGATACAAAAATAATCCAGAACAGAGCAACTGTTTATGTATAAGGATGTTCATTATAGAATTACAGAGGAAAAGGTTTAGAAATAACCTAAAATATGCAATATTAGGGGAATGGTTAATGGAACACCAACAAAAATTATATTAACAAAGAGATATTTTATGACTCAGGAAAGATAATGCTAAGTGAAAAAAAGCAAGCAAGATTACACATGCAATATTTACTTACTGCCTAGACACGTCTCAACTACATCAAAAATGATTAGAAAAAAAGACTAAAAGAATATTGGCTACAAGAAAGAGACTGCCTCTGACTGGACAGAATTTTGTGTGATCTTTTTCTACATTTCTATACATTCCAAAGTTTCTGCAACAAACATGTAGTATTTTCATGAGGTGGGGAGAATGAACAAAAAATATATATAAAAACTTCTACCCTACTACTGTTAATTTTTAACTCTCCTCAGCCCAACCTCTCACTATTTCCCTCCAGTTTTTAAAACTCCAAAGCTCCATTCTCATTTCTAAAGACCATAAATACCTAGCAAAGCAACTAAAATAATCAAAAGAAAGCACTCTGGGAACAGGTCCCTCTCATGGACAAATGCTCACCTTTAGAATCATGCTGCTTATTTCCAATATGGGATGTTGCTTGTTTTTTTCGTGAAGGAGAGAGGTCTGAGTCATACTCATATTTGCTATTCTTTGGGAGTGATGGATGAGAAGGTCCTGGCCCCTTGCAATGTGGAGAAGTTTTGCTAGAGCTTTCTGGGGCTTCACTGCTTTTGGTTCTGGGCAGTGAGTGAGGAACATTAGCAGCCAAGTCACTGGAATTATGATGGGCTTTCCTGAGCTGTGATCTATCCACAGAGTCAAGAGTCCTTCTAGGTTGAGCTGTGTCAGGGGAGCAGTTACGGGCCCTTCTGGCAGGAGAGAGATCTGAGGAACTGTGGTAGGTCCTCCTAGGAGGAGATGAATCTGGGGTGTCATGACGGGTCCTCCTAGGAGGAGATGGATCTGGGGTATCATGACGAACCTTCCTAGGAGGAGCAGAATCCAGAGTGTCATGACGAATCTTCCTAGGAGGAGATGAATCCGGGATGTCATGACGGGCCTTCCTAGGAGGAGATGAATCAGGGGTGTCATGACGAACCTTCCTAGGAGGAGATGGATCTGGAGTGTCATGACGAACCCTTCGAGGAGGAGATGGATCTGGAGTGTCATGACGAACCCTTCTAGGAGGAGACGGATCCGGGGTGTCGTGACGAACCTTCCTAGGAGGAGATGAATCTGGGGTGTCGTGACAGAACTGTCTGTGTGAGGGTATATCTTCACTGTGGCCTAAACACAAATAGCAAAGAATCAGATTCCCACAAATGCTCTGTCATCCCTTTAACCAAAGTTTCAAAAAACACCCCAACAGGATACATCTCAAAACTACTAAGAAAGCCCAAAAGGTATGCACAGCTACTTCAGGGCAGTAAAGTAGCACTCATGAATATCCTAAGAAAAACCGCTCATATTTGCCTAACAGGTCATAAATCTGCAAGGCACTTTAAATGTAGTTTTCATGTTGTATCTTGTTAGGTAAGCAGGGCAGGTATCCTTGTTTTACAGACATGAAAACAGAGACCCTAAGAAGCTAAGTGGTTTCCTACCTAGGGGTCACTGCTACTAAAATGAAAAGACAGGCTAGAACCCCAACCTTCTAATCCCAATCCAAAGCTCTTCCCCAAACCTTATTTGTATGGAATTCTCCACGAGAAGCTCCCACTGATATCTAACTTAGGCAATTCAGTTTGCACCCACTCTTCTCTCAAAAGGCAAACTGAATAATTCCGTGCCACATCAAAATGAAATCCTGTGAGCTATTTAATCCATGCCATTGTGCTCCTTATTAAAAGCAGCAAAAGCACCAGAAAGAAGGAAGGATCAGCACTTTACTGATCACCTGCTACATGCCCATGTCTATACAGATTATTTCATTTAATTCACACAAGCAGCTTAGGAGATAAATATTGTTCTCCTCTTATTATAAAGAAGCTGATACTCAGAAAATCCAAGTAATTTGCCAAAATAATACTGTTAGTAAGTGGTGAAATGAATATCCAAACCAGATCTGTCTGACTCCAGAGTCCACAAACAATCTTTAAAATGGAAACAGTTTGAGACTTTTGATATTCAAAGACATAACAGAATGAAACATTTATAGCAAATCCAGAGAGTAACAAAATCCAGTTTCTCTTCTCCTTCTATCTCTTATCACTGAGCTCCCTAAGCAAATATAAACAACTAAAAGTTGGGTGGGAGTCAATGAATATTTGTTAATGGGTGAATTAAACAAGTCACCTCCTTTACTTTGGAGAATAGGCTCCTCTGACCAGAATCCACCCCTCAAAGAAAAGTAATGATATATGTAGGGTGTATACATGCGAGTTAAGTTGTTTCAGTCATGTCCGACTCTTTGCAACCTTATGGACAGCAGCCCACCAGGCTCCTCTGTCCATGGGATTCTCCAGGCAAGAATACTGGAGTGGATTGCCATGCCCTCCTCCAGGGGGATCTTTCTTCCTGACCCAGGGATCGAACCTGGATCTCTTCTGTTTCCTGCATGGCACGAGGGTTCTTTACCACTTGCATCACCTGCGAAGTACCTGACAGTAAATCTAATCCACATGGTTGATAAATCCCATAATATTTATAAAAAGCTGGAGGTATAACCCTCCCAGACTTCAGACTATACTACAAAGCTATAATAATCAAAACAGCATGGTCCTGGCGCAAAAAGAGGAATATAGATCAATGGGACAGAATAGAGAGCCAGAGATAAACCCATATACCTATGGTCCATTAATCTATGACAAAAGAGGCAAGAATATATAATGGAGAAAAGACAGCCTCTTCAATAGGTGGTGCTGAGAAAACTGGACATGCACGCAGAACAATAAAATTAAAACATTCCCTCACACCATATATAAAAATAAACTCAAATGGTTCAAAAACCTAAATATAAGCCCTAAAACTACAAAACTAGTAAGGTTAAATATAGGTGGAACATTCTTTGACATAAATCATAACAGTATTTTCTTGGCTCAGTTTCCTTAGGCAAAAGAAATAAAAGCACAAATAAACAAATGGGACCTAATTACACTAAAAGCTTTTGCACAGCAAAGGAAACTATCAACAAAATAAAAGACAAGCTTATGGAATGGGAGGAAATATCTGCAAATGAAGCAACCAACAAAAAATAAAACCCAACCCAATCAAAAAATGGGCAGAAGACTTAAATAGACATAATTCCAAAGAAGACATACATATGGCTAACAGGCACATGAAAAGATGCTCCACATTGCTAATTATTAAAGAAATATAAATCAAAACCACAATGAGGTATCACCTCACAGCTGTCAGAATGGTTATCATCAAAAAGTCTAACAAGGGAATTTGCTGGTGGTCCAATGGTTAGGACTCTGCACTTCCACTGCAGGAGGGCATGGGGCTGGTCCCTGGTCAGGGAACTAAGATTCTGCAAGTCATGCAGCATGACCAAAAAAAGGAATACAACATATTATTTAAAACAAAAAAGTATACTAATAAATGTTGGAGAGGATATGGAAAAAAGGGAACCCAAGTGTAAACTGGTGTAGTCACTATGGAAAACAGTATGGAGGTTCCTTGAAAAACCAGAACAGAACTACCATGGGATGCAGCAATTCCACTCCTGGGTATATATCCGGGAAAAATAAAAACACTAATTTAAAAAGATATATACATCCCAATGTTTACGGCAGCACTATTTCTATAGCCAAGACATGGAAACAACTCAAGTGCCCAGCAAGACACAATTTTTGGTTTAAGAAGTTGTGGGATACACACACACACGAATATTATTCAGCCGTGAAAAAGAGTGAGATATTGCCATTTGTAGCAACATGGATGGACCTAAAGAATATATACTAAGCGAAGTCAGACAGAAAGATAAATATTATATGACAGAACTTACATGTAGAAACTAAAAAATAACACAAATTATAACACATATACAGAACAGAAACACAGACACAGAAAACACACTTATGATTACCAAAGGGGAAGGGGGAAGGAATAACTTAGGAGTATGGGATTAACATATACAAACCACTATACATAAAATAGATAAGCCATGAGGAATTACTGTACAGGCCAGGGAACTATATTCAATATCCCAGAATAACTTAAATGAAAAATTATCTAAAAATACATATATACACATAACTGACTTTGCCACATACCTAGAACACAATACTGTAAATCAATGATACTTCAATTTTAGAAAAAAGAAAAAAAAGATAAAAGTCTTCCCCTATTAATGAGAAATTCAGATTTATCTGTTACTGGAACTCACTCCCCAGAAGCTTCCATTTAGCACTGGAACGAAAGGCTTCCATCTGCTTTACCTCTTCTGGCCGCTCATCCACAAACTCAGCCACCTGTGGAAGTGAGAACAACATTTTAAGGAAATCCACAGGATCCAGCCAAGTAGCAGTGCTATCTGAAGAACCTGAAGCTATGACTATTCCACTCCTAACAATACATGGCTCACAAAGACCCAAAACAGCCCTGAAGAAACAGATAGTGGTCCTCAGTTACATGTGCTCCATAAACATGTGAATGTCACTGAATGGTTTAATTATAGATCTTTCTCTGACTCATCAATTTCCCTCCAGATGTTCATTTCTTTTATTACAAACCTTTTTATTAACCCACCTGGTATAACAGCTGCCACTCAAAGCTAAAAGCTAAACTCCTTTTACCCGTTTACCACTCCATTCAGGGTAAAAACACAGGCAGGGTTCCTGTCACACTTACCATTCATTAAAGAATTTGGACTCCTTATGAAAGCTTTACTGTAGATCACAATGATAGTTTTTCTAGGATCCCACCAAAAGAAGTCATTAAAATGTACAAAGACTCATACAATCTTTAAGGGATAAGACCATATTTCCTATCACCCAAATTCCCAAATAAATCTCGAATCTTCCCTACAGTATCCTTGATAAATGATCACTCATGTAGTCCCTCCTGACAGAACCAATTCACTGACAGGGAACTCATGTTACAAGGCGGTCCGCTGCATTTGGGGGTTAGAAAGTTCTTAGTTGTATTGGACCCGCATCTACCTTCCTGTAACTTCTTTCTGTCGACCCAAGTTCTGACCTCTGATGCAAATGATCCTCTTTCCACATGACAGACCTGCAACTATGAGCAAAGCACTGCTTTGTGCTTTACTTATATTATCTCACTCCATCTTCACAAAAGCCCTGCAAAGAAAGGCTCCACATTACTAAGAGCAAATTATGGCTCAGAGACGTAACTATCTCCTTTCCACTTTGTTTCTCAGCAATTCTGAGCAAAAGTCCCATGGCCATACCAATGCTAACTTATTTACCTCTGCTTTTGACCACCTAGCTCTTACTTATCCTTCAAAACTCAATTCAGATATCTCCATCCTTCAAGCAATCTCCCATTTTCATGGGCTAAAAAATGTGCCCATTGGGTTCCAAGAGCATTTGGCATGCATGTGAGAGGCTTCCCCATTGGCATAGCTGGTAAAGAATCCACCTGCAATGCAAGTGATGCAGGAGACACAGTTCAATCTCCAGGAGGATCCCTGGAGAAGGAAATGGAAACCCACTCCAGTATTCTTGCCTGGGAAATCCAGGGACAGAGAAGCCTGGCAGGCTACAATCCATGAGGTCACAAAAGAGTCAGACACAACTTAGCGACTAAACAACAATAACGTATGTGAACTATATCTCCGACATTCACCATATTGCTGAAATTATTCGAATTCAGTCTCCCATTCTAAGGGTATGACCTCTAAAGTATAAATACTATACTCTATTAATCTACATATCTGCTATACCTAGGCAAACGTATACAATTTTAAAGCTTAGTTGAATCAGTAAATAAAAGAAGTAAATAACATTTCCTTTCATTGAAACTGAACAGTGTTTTTAAGGTAAGTTGCAACAAATTGAACCATGGCTAATTCTAATCAGGACTCTTTATCACTGACACTGAGGAATCCTGTCTCTCTGTGATCAGTTCCCACTTCTAGGCAGATGGAGCCCTCCATATACAAAGACTGTATATAGGCATCATCAAAGAAAACTATTTTAAAATAGCTCCTGGAAAATGTCACCTCTTCTCTGACCTTAACTTTCCTCCTTACTATCTACGCTGCATTGGGAGTCGAGATTAAGAGGCTTGCATTTCAAAGTCCTCAGAGCCGCAAAAAGATACACACCACAGGCAAATCTCCATCATCTTCCTCTTCCTCCTTTTCTGCTTTAGTGGTTGAGATAGATGTCCAGCTCACGTCATCATCCACAATTCGCATTCTAAAGATGAAAAACAAAAGACCAAAAAAAGAAGAATCATTCTTGGATAACAGCCTACAAACATTCATCTGTGGTTTTAGGCTAAAGTTCAAAATCCTATAAGATCCTATGGTCCATTCTTTGCCAATACGGCCAATTTCATCTCGCACCACTGTCTCCTCAATTCACTACTCACTAGTCATCTTCTGATGCCTAGAATGAGCCAAATTCCTTTCCATATCAGTTTCACATATTTAGTTCCTTCCCTCTGCCTAACCTACTCTTCTTATTCTTTAGTGGGAAACTCTTTGTCATTCTTAAAAGCCGAGCATATATATAAATTCCTTGAGCAGACCTTACAACACTACTCCCCTTACCTCTCCCAACTAAGAATCCGTTACACATTCTTGGAAATAAATCAACTAGTTGCATAATTAGTTGTTTAAAGACTGTATCCCCATTAAACTATAAGCTCCATCAGAGTAGGGACAGTGATACCTCATTCACAGTGATATCCTCACTGTGATAGACGAAGTACCCAATAAATATTTGTTACATGGATCAACTATGGATGAGTCCAAAGAATAATGACTGCCATGATGTAAACCGTTATTATTAACAGTTATCATTTGAAAAGCCAGATGACTAATCACAACAACCATTTAATGTAAGTGATATAATTCAATATTACTCTGACTTTAAAGATGAAAAAACTGAGGCTGAGAGAGATGAAATACCTTGTCCAAGGCCACACAACTCATGAAGTGGCACAGCTAGGACTGAAAGACTGATCAATGTTACTTCAAAGCTCAAGACAATGTCACTGCAAGGCACTGCCTCCAGGAAATCCACACAAGTCAGAGGGGTCAGAAGACAGCAAGAATAACACAACCACCAAAGAGTTAACTAACTAAACCGGTTAGTTCTTTGGAACTATTTGACTTTACAGGGTATATTAGTTTCTTAGAGCTGCCTAACAAAGGACCACAAACCGAGTGGCTTAAAACAACAGAAATGTATTCCCTCTCAGTACTGGAGACTTCAAGTCTGAAATCAAGGTGTGTGCAAGGCAATGTCCACCAAGAAAGGCTCCAGGGTAAGATCTTTCCTTGACTCTTCCAACTTGTGGTAGCCTCTGTCAGCTGCATAAATCCAGTCCAGCCTCAGCCTCCCATCTTCACCTGGGAAGTTTTCCCTCTAAGCCTGTTTCTGTATCCAAATTTTTCCTTTCTTAAAAGGACACCAGTTTATACTGGACAGCTTAACTAATTATATCTGCAAAGACTCTACTTCTAAATAGTGTCACATGCTAAGGTTCTGGTTTGGAGGAGAGGGACAGTACTCAACCCAGTACACTAGGCCACGTAAGTTTTCTCGTTTGAAAAGTGGAGATAGCAAAAATATCTACTTCTTAACACTGTTATGACTCTTAAATAAAATCATGTCTAAAGTACTTACAATGTTATCAGGCACTGACAAGAACGGTATAAACGTTAGTTGTTATTGGTAGTAGCAAGAGTAACAGGAAGTGAGCATAGGTCGCGACCCGAGTCCTTGGCTTAGGAGAACCCGCACGGGCAGGTTCTGGGCCGCTAATATACCAGCACAGAGCCTTTGAATTCGTTTCACGTTTATTCTCAGGATACAATATTCACTCTCTGCGGGAGAACGGGATGCCACAAAGGCGGGAAAAGACTAAAACAAGTTACAACCCGGCCTGAACACACTGGAGATACTGCCCAGGGGCGCGAGCAGCGGCCTGAGAGGGCTCTGAGCGCAGGCAGGGTCAGGGTCAGGGGCGCGGGGCCGCCGGCGAGGAGCCCAGCAAGAGCCGGGCCGAGGGCGGCGCGGGAAGGTGAGGGGCGGTGGGCCGCGCGGACCCCACCCTGCCAGGGCCAACTCACCCCTTGCCGCCGGCCCCGCTAGGCTTCGGCCGCTTTTTGCGACGCTTGCGGCCGGACTCAGGGCCCCCGTCGACGCCGCCATCTGCCCCAGACAAGTATCGCTTCAGGTACTCGGCCTTGGAGAGCGGTGGAGCTGCCGCCATGGCAGCGGAGGGAAACGGGTCAGGGCTGGGGACAAAATTGTTGAACGCGAAACGGAACAGCAACGAGCTGCGGGGGGGCGGGGCCAGGACCGGAAGTGACGGTGTGTTTGGAAGTGCTGGGCAGACATGTGCGAGTCTCAGAATCTTGGAGGACTGAAGAACAGAAACACGCACGCTTCCGGGGCCCACTCTACATCCCCTCTGACCCGGCAATTGTGTTTCTTCTCTTCGTCCTTCCATCTGCTCAAACAACTGTGCAGCAAGGGCTGTTGTGGTCGCGAGGATACATCCATGACTCCAACAAGACTTATGACCCCAGCAGCTTCAGAAGCACCAGAGTAGTTAACGAACGTGGGCTCTGGAGTCGCAGCCCATCTACGTTTGAGTTCTGGCTCAATAACTTGCTAACTGTGAGAGGCCTGGGGCAAGTTGCTTAACAAAATGGGGATAATAATGACACGGAACTCAATGATTAGGTGGACTAAGATAATATTACTATGCAAAATGCTTCAAACAACAACTGGCACATTGTTTTTAAGTAATTTTTATTAATATGTTTAGGAGGAGAGGAATCTGTTTTAAGGGGCTTTCAAGAGACGAATTCAGGATTCCAAACCCAGTATAATTATGATGAAAAATATGGTAGTTTCTAACCTATGTAACTTACCCGCATTTGATACCGGTTGTCCCCAGATTTTGTGCAAACTCTTCCCAATGAAAAGAACCTAAATCTATTGATGTTTTCAGCATGGCAAGAGAGAAGCTAGAGACAGAGTCAGACACAACTGAAGCGACTTAGCAGCAGCAGCAGCAGCAGAAAGAATGAATTCTAACACACAAGTTTGGAAAGATTTTTCTTCTTGAGGTTTTAAGAGCTGTACTTGAATTATCTCATTTAACCCTCACATTTCTCACATGGTTTTATTACCTTTACCTTACAGATGAGAACACTGAAGTTTGGAGAGATTAAGTTGCCCAACTTCACATAGCTAGAACATATGACCCTTGGGATCAGAGACTAAAAAAGTGGGGTGCAAGAGGTAATCCAAATTTTTTGAAAAATAAGTTAGTTTGTGTAGTTTATCTATCTCACCATATGCTCAATTTTTTGGTCACTGTTTTAAGAGATATATATTAGTCAATATATAATGAGGCATTATTATACTTAATAAAAACACGTATCTTGGGACACAGGTTCAAAAAATATACATGATAGAACAGGTTTGAGATTATGCCCTGAGGCCTGAACTTTAAACCACTGGAATACTGAGTGGTCACAGCACAGGCCCAGGAAAACAAGGCTGAGTCTCTTAGGGCCTGTGAGAAGGGGGCACTGGATTGATAGGGCCTCACTAGCTGGAAGGCCCCAAAGGTCCATTCACAACACCACCTCTGCATCTAGTCCACTTTAGTGTATCTCCAGCTGAACTCCACAGCCCCGCGTCCTCCCTGGTGTCAGTAGGCACTGGGCAAGTCTCACAGTTCTGCTCCAGGCATGTTACCACTAGAGTCCTCTCAACCCAATCACCTCCTGCCCATTTCTGTCTTCAGTTCACCTCTAACCATTCTACTCACTACCAAACCTTAGCCTAACAAGACCAAGCTCAGGTCTTAAGCTTACCTCACAGGGCTCAAGGATCAAATGAATTTACAACCAGTGGCATGGCCAAAGAGGGGCATGGATTCAATCCCTGGTTGGCCCTTTCTCTGAAGTTCCATCTAATGAGGCAAATGCCCTGACCCCGACCCGTTCTGTCAACTCTCCCCACTACACTTGAAGCTCCATGAAAGCAGAGCTTTATTTTCTTCAGTTCTATGATGTACCTGGCACAAAGCAAACACTCGAACATCTACTGAAGGAGTGAATGAAATGCTAGCTCCACTCCCCAAGTTACAGTTGCTCCACTAGAGAAAATTTCCTCAGGAGGTTGAATTCTACCAGCACATCAAACAAGGACAGAGTGAATTCAGAGGCCAGTGCCACCATTTTAATGAGAACTTCTTCACCTGTCCTAGACTCCCTCCCCTCAGGAGACTGTGTTGAAAGTCAGTATTTTATATACCCAACCCAACTCCCAAACTCCAGATGTAGATGTCTTCCACTTTCTCCCAACTCTTCAGAGTTCCAGCCCTATATAAGAGAGCACTGTGTGGACAGAGGGTAAAGACTTGAAACAAGTGACAATGACACGCCTGATGGTTCATTTCTGGGTTTCTTTCCACGCCAATTCAAATCCTTCAAAGTAAGGTCAAGTAACCCAAGAGGTTTGTATTTCCATCACAAACTGTTCAGAAAGTGTGCCCAGATCTCCGACTTAGACCGGGTGTCCTCCCTGCGCGGGCAAGGCCTCGTAGGGGGCAAGTCCAGCCTTTTCCGAAAGCAATAAATAACCCCGTCGTCTGAGTAGCACTGGAGGCTGGCCGGGAACCACCACTGCTACCGCTGGGCAGGCAGCCCTGTCTCATAGCCCTCTGTCTTCATGTCGTTGAGCCCCAGCTCTTCGTTTTGGTCAAATGTGCGCTTATAATGCTCCACCTTCATCTCAGGGTCATCTTCAGGTGCATACACATTCTGCAAGGCCAAGGACAGACCATCAGTGCCTCTGCCATCCTCCCATCCCCCCTCCCCCTGGCAACTTCCAAATTTCCACTTTACCAAGACCTTAATGAGTTTTTATTCTTTTTTTTGCCAAGCGGCATGCAGGATCTTAGTTCCCCAACTAGGGACTGAATCCATGCCCCCCTGCAATGGAAGCACAGAGTGCTAACCACTGGACCACCAGGAAATTTCCTTCATTGTTTCAAAGGGCCTTCAACACCCAACAACTAGGCTCAACTCATGGGCCTAGCAACAGAGCTCACATGGGCTGGGAGTGGGACTGCAAGGAGAACAACTTTCTATCTGCACCTTCTTACAAAGAAGGTAGCATACTCTTAATTGTGGAGCAATCTTAGAAAAGTTTTGCCTGATCCATAATAACTACTCAAACTACTTAAAGTTACTATCAATCACCAGAGTATCTCCCTTGTCAGCTTTAAGTTTCCCACCTTGGCCTCTGGATGAGGCACCACTTCTCACTCTACAGCCAGATTTACAAAATGAAAACTCCATGTTGTACTGAGAGCTGGGACTCCAGCTAGACTAGAGGAAGAAGGAACCTGGGAGTCTCCTTTTTTCCCTCTTGACACACAGTCCCTTCTACCTCCCCCCTTGCTCCCTTATGTTCCAATTTCTGCTAGAAGTTTCCCTGATAAAAGGCACTCATTTAGAATTGAGTGTCTCAGTTTCTGGAGAAGTGATATATATTTAAGGAAGATCAAAAAGACATCTCTATGAAATACCAGGGAAGGTCTACTGTACCTGCAAGTAGCTGTTTCCTGCCGGATCATCCATAATAAAGTGAGCCTTCAAAATACCCTCAAGGATCTAAAGGAGACAGAATTCAGCATGATCGTGTAAATCTTACATAGCTCCTTGCAGGAAAAGAGCTGTGTCTGCCAGCCTAATTTACAAGCAACCTAATTACACTACAGAATCCCGCAGAGTTTTAAGAACTAGTGAAATGAAGGTACTTCTAGAGGTGGAGTAGAGAGGATCTAAAATAAGAGTCTTTGACAGTTGTTTAAAAAGCATCCCTATGTCCTCTCTTACCCCAAACAGATCAACAATTGTCCTTCCTCCATCCCAAGAGCAGATAGAGGATGCTGTGGAGAGGTGAGCACAGAGCACTATGGCCTGGGGGACACTGACCCAGTGGAGGGTAGACAGGAAGGCATCAAGAACAGGAAGTTAAGTGAAGGTAGCCTTACTGGAAACATACACACCCCCAGTCCTGTTCCCACACTGGGCTCTCAGAACACTGCCAGCCAAGCCTTCACCCTCAGGCCAGGAAATGGAACACGCACTGCTGGGAATCTGACCAGCCCAAGAGGAAACACTTAACAACTCAAGCATTGGAGTCACCTCAACAAAATGGCTAAGCTGAATCCCCTCCAATGACCCAATGTCAACAAGACTCACCCCACTCAGGTGGTTTAGTCCTCTACTTTTAAACAGACAACCAATGATTACCAGACATCTGAGCAAAGCCCCTAACACTGAAAGACAGAAATCAAATGGGAAAAAAAAAAAAAAAAACTTGGGAGGAAATGGAACCTATGCAAGGAAAATTAAACATAAGAAAAAAATATTAATATTCTCAAAGAGAAAAAAATACTACCTCCTTAATACAACAGGATGCTATTTAAAAAAAAAAAAAAAAAAAAAAAGCCGGCAGAAAGTATTGAAAGACCAAAAAAAGCCACTTGGAAAATCAAAATGTCAGTGGAAATGAAAAACTCAATTAAAGGGCTGGAAAATTATTCTCCGACAGTAAAGCAAACATAAAAAAACAAAAATAGGACCAAAAAAAAAAAAAATTACAGACAACCAGACAAGTCAGTCTAACATCCAAAACACTGAGATAGAGATCTCAGAAAGAGAGAACAGAGAAGAAGCAATAGAGCGTTTTTATAAGCTCCCTAGAACTGAGCCACATGACTTTCCAGATTTAAAGAACCCACCCAGTGCTTAACAACAATGGTTGAAAACTGACCCACACCAAAGTACATTCTGGAATTTCACATCACAGGAGACAGAAAAGTATCATAAGATAGGTCACAAACAAAAGATCAGGAAGCAGAATGCCTTCCAACCTCTCAACAGCCAAACTGAGAAACTGAAAGACATTAGCAGGAAATTGGAAGACTTTAGAAATTCTGATAAAAAATTATTTCCACCCAGAATTCTATCCCCAGCCATTCAGCTAGTACAAGAGTAGAATAAAGAAAGTTTCAGACATGCAAAATCCCAGGAATTCTACTTCCCATGCACTTTCTCATGATGCTACTGGAAAAGATGCTCTAACAAAAAAAGGGAGAAAACCAAGAAAGGAGATGGCGCGGGATATCGGAAACAGGAGAATTCGCAACATGTTAGATGTTGATATGTGGCAAGAAGGGGTGTGTAGCCTCCTGCTTGTTCACTGGAACCCCAGGACCGTAAACACTGGCCAACCAGTCCTCTCACCTGGTCTAACTTCTGACTAAACTCCTGCAGTTTCTCCGTCTGGCCAGGACTGGAGCTGTCACCCAGTGTGAAAGGGTTCTTGGTTACCTGTAAGAAATGGCATCCAAATTGCTAGAATACTGGCTCACCGTTTGTTAGGTTTAACCATAAACCTGATGGAGGCGGGGGGCTGGCGGGGAGGGGTAGAGACCAGGGATGCCCGCTGGGGAGGTCTGGTGTCTGTTTATTCTACACCACCTTCTGACCTAGGCAGCCACTCCTAAGACTGTGTGGATTAATCTGCCAAAGTGATAATGGGCAACATGAAACAAAAGCTATAGAAAGGTTCTTAAATATGAACTCTAGTCCTTGTCTGAAGAAGCACAAAGTAAAGCTCAATTACAAAGACAAAATACCTAACAACTGAGAATTAAGTGAAATGATTCACTAAGAGAACAAATACATGGGTTACGTCAACACATACATATACATGTATGTTCAGGAGTTTCAGGCACTAAAAGGGCCCTCGTCCCCCCATCTTACAGTGAAATAAATGACTTACTCAAAACCAAAAAATATCTAGATCAGCCCAGAGTCAGGCCTGAGATTTTCCACTCTGAACTTTCCATAAACTTAATGTCATAATCCAAAATAATGTTTAACTCAAATCAGCTTAAAAAAAAGAAACCTCGGTTATCAGCTCCAAAACCCAGGACCTTTGAAGCCTTCGAGCCCGTTCCCCCTCAGCCACACTGTGAAGCTGCATGCGCTGTCCTCAGGGCACGCACCAGTTCCCGGATGTCTTTCAGCATCCCCTCCAGTGTGGTGAACTTGCCCCCGAGGACAGCCATTCCCAGTTCAAATTCCAGCTCTGGGATTTCCACACTGCATGTCTCAGACTGCAAGGTGAGAGATCAAATTAGGCTTTAAATCAGGAGCCCCTGGAGAAAGCTAACCAGAGTCCTCCTGCCAAATTAATACTACCAGTAACAGTTTGAGGACAAAGTCAGCTGTCCCAGTTTTCTCTGAATCTTCGATTAAAGCCAGACTCACTCCTGAAGCCAACTTTAAAAGGGGACATTCTGAGTCATGGCTCCAAGCTGGCAGGCATCCTGTCATTAAAAGTCCAGAAACAAGGGCCCTTACAGTCACTAGAGGCAAAAGGCTGCCAAGTCATCAGAAAGCACTCCTGAGTCACCTTCTGAATCTGCACTTCCGACCATCGATTAACTCTACTCAGGGATCCTCAGACCCAAGGGAATAAGGAGGTACCTCACAACCCCAGGACATGATTGGGCGAAGACAAATTTCCCCTTGACACAGAGCCATGTGTGAAAGAGAGTCACTTCCCCATGCAGGCTGTCACCTTGAGCAGATCTCTGGTCATATCTGAGGGATCGGTGATGTGGAAGGTGATCCTGGTGCCCAAGGGCTCCACAGCTCCTCCAGATTTCACCTGCACAGATGGTAACAGCATCAGCAGCGTCAGCAGCAGCAGAGGAGACGCATCCTCACCTAGTGCAGGGAGTCTGGGGAGGGGGAGGGGACAAAGGCTTGGACCTCCACTCAGGCCCACTACTGGTTTCCAAGGACGGTGCCTTCTATACCACAAGGGCAGCAGTCATCCATGATGAAATCAGGGGGAGCTGGCCAGAAGCAGAGTGCCTAGCACCAGCAGCCTGCCAAAACATACCCCAGATTGCCAAGAAACTGAATTCACCTTGAAAAAAATGACTCGAGGTTGAAAGGGACTTTAGCTGCATCTAATGGGTAGATCCCCTTTATAGTTTTTCTGGTTTAAGAATTTAAAATGTATGCTTGAATACACTCAGGAAAAGGGAATTTACAACCCTCCAAGGCAGACCGCTCTATTTTCAGACAGACCCAGAAAGCTTTTTATTATTAAGCCAAAATCTGCCTCCCTGTACTTTCACCCCTCTGAGAGATGAGTCAAAAAATAGGTCTCTCTCTTCCATATAACTAACTTTGAATGTCTTCAACAAGTTATATGCTATTTCTAACTTTTCTCCTCTAAGCTAATTTCTAGTTGCTTCAAGAGCTCCTCACCCTAAGTAGCTTTAGAAAGGAAGAAAGTTCAATAGGGGTTACCCTCAAGTTAGGCTTCTTCCCAAATGACGAAGCCCACCCACCTCGTTGGTCCGATGGCCGCAGTTCTCGCAGTTGGTAGCCATGATGATAACCTCCTTAAAGTGAGGGATTTCTGGAAGAGGGAATTAAGGAAATCTGCTTCCAGGAGAGCAAGACCACCCTCTGGGAAAGAACAAACCCAAACCTCCCACACAAACAGATGCTGGTCCCAGGACTGCAGGAAACAGATCACAAGCCTACATCAGACAAGCCTCCAGAAGAGGCCAAGGTCACCACCCACAGCAATCCCCACTCATCAATGTGTGACAACATGGCTCAGACCACACGCAAGAGCCTAGAGACCATGGCCTAATTCTCTCTTTGAACCCAAAAGCCAAAGTGCACAGTCTCATCAAAGGCAACATCCTCCTCATCACTCAGAATAAAGCATATGCTTTCTTTGAAGGAAATATTTTCCAGACTGAGTATAATGTTCACGCCTGAGTCAGATGAAGAGCAACCCAACGGCCGGATGAAAGATACGAACTAGCTTCATGTTAGTCTGGGCTGGAGCATTGCATTCTGGGCAATTTGTGTTGAACTGGAGCACCTGGAACACAACACGGGGATGCAGGGTGAGCCCTCCCAGGCAGGGCAACCCTGCTCAGGCTACAGGCATTCTACTGGAACGCTGGCAGCCACCCATGTTGCTGGTCAGGAAGAGATACTGAACGGTATCAGTCTCAGCCCACCACTGCTTCCTCCACAAGAGCCAATGTGACTCACTTCGTTTCTGATATCCTCCTCTTCTGGCTTCTCTTCTGGTGCCTCTGCCTAAAGCAGAAGAGAAGCAAATCAAATGTTGGCACACGGACCTCAGCCTCCCCCGGAGGGGAGAGAAAATGCTCTGGCTTGCTTATGTCCCCTACCACCTTGTGGGTTTTAACAAGGAAGTCAGAGAGCAAAGCCCTAGTCAAGGGAAGTACAGAGCTGACGCCAAGTAATCCAGAGTGCAAGGTAATTCCAGAGCATTCTTCGCTTCTTCAATGCACTCACCTGGAGCCCCAGCATCTCCTCTTGCTGCAGAGTCCGATTATAGTGTGTGATCACCAGGGCATCATCTTTCCGGGGAGCATGTGGGTTTTCCACAAAGCTGTTCCCTGAGGGATCATCAATGATCTAACATGGGTAAAGAGCGAGCAGTTACAACAAGAAATCACATACAATCCTCCATCTAACACTGAGGCACCACGGGAAGATCTCAGACAGTCTTAATGGTCTCTCCTCCCCTAAGTTTAGGGCACCTGGAGTCCCTCAATACTCACTAATGTGAAAGGAGAGGCCACTTGCTTTAGCTCTTTCAGTTTGGCAATGAATTCATCAATTCTTTCAGCCACAGCTTCTTCGTTCGCCTGACAGGTACAGAGAGTAGAAGATCAGCCCTGGTGATAGAAGTTATGCCCCCATCACGTCCAACAAGAAGTCACAACTCATCTTAGTGTAACTGAGAACACACTTGGGCTTCACAACAAGAAGTAGTAAATAAGGACGTCCCTGGGGGTCCAGAGGATAGGAATCCACCTGCCAATGCACAGGACATGGGTTCAGTCTCTGGCCTGGAAAGATTCCACATGCTATGGAGCAACTAAGCCCACGTACCTAGAGCCTGTGCTCCGCAACAAGAGAAATCATTGCAATGAGAAGCTTGCACCGCAACGAAGAGCAGCTCCCACTTGCCACAACTAGAGAGAGCCCACGTGCAGCAGTGAAAACCCAGTGCAGCCAAAAATTAATTAATTTTAAAAAATAAATAAGTAAAAGTAGCAAATAAGTTTGAAGTTTGTGGGTGGTGCCAGACAAGTCTCCTTTTCTCACTCATTCAGCTATTCAGTCCAGGCATTTGTGCCAGGTAACCGACAACAGTAAATAAGCAAGAACCCTTTCATGGGGCTCTGTTTAAGAAAACTAGAGACTTATCTGTCCACTTAAGAAGACAGATGACTGAATTTTTAATTATATTATTTCATATATATATATATAGATATATATGATGTCATAATAAATATAAGACACAATGGAGCACTCAGGAAGCACAGAAAAACCCAAGGGTGTTAGGGAAGGCTCTTCAGAGGTAAGGGTACAGTGTCTGAGAAGAGGCCTCAATGTACAGTGGAGGAGGGGAAGTGGAAAGGACAGGGGTACAACACATGTAACATCCAGGCAGCTATAGCATCACCATTCACTTCCCCTCAAAGTTCTCCAACATTCAGTCAGAAACAGTTCAGCCACATGGGAAGGAGAACAAGTATACAGAAAAAAATTATCCCCTGAGCTGCTGCAATGAGAAAACCCCAGCTCACCCTTCGAGTGGGCTGATCCTGCTCCAGGCCAGAGATAGCACGGCTGATCAATCCTTCAACAGTAGTCAGAGCTGGTGAGTAAGAACAAAAGACAGGTCAGGCTTCGCTTTGCCATCAAATGCCGGTATGACCCTGGGAAGTTCGCTGAACCGTCTGGCCCTTGACTTCATCTATAAAATCAAGGAGGCAGGGAACAAAGTTCCATTCACCTCTAGTTAAGAGTGATTATTACAGACAATTTTTTAATAAGTACATCACAGTGTTACTATCACTATATACTACCTTAAGCTACTTTATCTAAGCTCTCTTAGGTTAAACCAATGAAGATCAAGGATGTGGCCAAATCCATACATAAGCCACTACACCTGGCACCAAGACTTTTGCAAGACAGTAAGATTCAGGCCAGGCATGAACAGCACAAACACTCTGTTCTTAAATATACCTCCTTTCTGGCTGAAGGCAGGAATTTCAAAATCCAGCTCTGGGATCCTTGTGGTGGCAGAGTCAGTCTTCACTACTTCTCTGTCCATGTCCTGGGCAGAACGAAAAACCTTCAGTCTACAGAAGTTAACAATACAGGAGCCCCCAGCCCAGCTGTTTTCTTTCTTCTCCCTACTAGGGGCAGTCCAGACTGCTCCTGCGGAATAGCACCTTGATGTGAACCAGCTACCCAACTGGTTAGAGTACTATTCATAAACTACTGCTCATTTGATACCTTCTGATACTACTGCTTCATTTGATACCTTACAAAGCATGTTCACAAGTCTTACCGCACCTGAGCAGATGATGGCACCAACGCCATTTTACAAAGGAGGAAACTGAGGCTTGGACACTTAAGTGGATTTATTTGAGGTCTGACCACCTGGACCGAAGCTCCGACTCCAGTCCCCAAGCTTTCCCTAGGACACCAGGGCCCCTCTCACCTCCTGAGCCCTGACAGTCAGAGTGTAGCGCACTCCCTGGTCCTGGATCCTGCCCGCCGACTGGATCTCCGTGTTGTTCCAGCCACAGTGCTCGCAGGAAAAGGAGCTCACGATTATTTCTCTGAAGAAGGGGATCTTGGTGAGCAGGAGGCGCGTCATGCCCTGAGAAAGCAGAAAACAGTTAAGGAGAGTACCAATGAAACTCCCAACCCCCCATCTACTGAGCCCCAAGCTCTGCCTCGCCCCCAGGTCCCCAGTTGGGCCAGCCTGGCAGGATCGCCGACCCCCGCTCCTCCCCGCCTCTGCCCAACCCTCCAGCCGCCCGCGGCCGCACCCCCGTCTCACATTGCGGTAGCAGTTCATACACAGCGACTCGATCTCAGTGGGCTGCTGCTCCTCGTCCTCAGCACTGATAGGCCGGAACAAGTGCCCCGGCCCGGGATCCCGAGCCGGGGCGGCCGAGGGAGCGGCAGCCGCCGCCGGGAGCCCAGGCTCCACAGCCCCACCGGCCGACATCACCACGCGAAGAACAGGCCTCGACTTCCGGCTTTTGCCTCCCTCTCTTGGCCCCACCCCTTCCTCCGGCACTTCCGCCAGCTATGCCCACACCCTCCCGCCCCCGCCCCTTCTTAAAGAGGCCTCGGACTCCTCTCGGTGACGTATCTGGCCTGGTTTCCAGTTGCCGGATTATTCGGTCCTGACTTGTGAAGCCTGCTGGGTCCAGGCTTTGCCTCCACCTCAATTCCGGCGTCACTGCCCCCAGGGCGTCCTCTCAGACCCTGGGCAGTTTTATTGATCCTTTGCAATAGCTCCGTAGCACAAGGTTCTAACTATTTGTCCACAAGTCTAACTACAAGAGCCTTTACCACAGGGGCCTGGCCATCCATAGGTATCCCCGAGGAGGTGCACTCAGACCTGGATTTGCTTGGATCCACCTTTGGGCCACATGCTGCATCAGCTCTAGATCACCCTTCCTTAGTCCCTTGATCACTCTCTCCCTATCTGTTCTTCTCACTCCCTATTTCTATCCAGGTAAACCCCTGCCCAAATTCCAGCCTCAAATACTCCTGCCCGGTCATCCCCACCACATTGGACCTCAGCTGACTCACCCCTCCTGGTTTCCCAACAGCCTGGTTTCTTTGGGGGGTAAACTTTCCCTGGACACGTTTCCCCCAGTTCAGTTGCTAAATCGAGGGTGTCATGGGAGAGGTCCAATCTGCAGGCTTATGAGGCCAGACTGAGGTGGGGTTCATGCTGTGAGGGAGTGTGGTGGTGAGAACCCTGTGCCAGGCAGGCTGAGCTGGAAGAATGCTGCCCAGGACGTCCCAAGGGTACAGGACTGTGTGTGCTCGCCCTCTCCTCTTCCTTCCACTTCACCCTCTCTCGATTTCCCAGGGAGCTATAAGGAGCTGGGTTGCTCCCAAGTGGTGAATCTGTACATAGGGAATGGTGGAGGTGAGGGGATGTAAGATTTTGAGGGTTGTCAGTTGAGAAGATTGTCAGTCACAAAAAGAGACATTGTCAAAAAAGAGGCCATTCAAAATCAGGAACAGCAGGGACAACAAAGACAGGCCACCTCAGGAGCCTGTATTTTATGCACACTGTCCTGCGATAATGGGTGAACCATGCAGGTGCAAAGGAAGGGTCTCTAGTGTGCTCAGTTGCGTCTGACTCTCTGTGACCAAGGACTGTAACTTGCCCGGTTCCTCTGTCCATGGGATTTCCCAGGCAAGAATACTGGAGCGGGTTGCTGTTTCCTTCTCCAAGGGACCTTCCTGACCCAGGAATCGAACCCACGTCTCTCGAGTCTTCTGCACTGACAGGCAGGTTCTTTACCACTAGCGTCACCTGGGAAGCCCAAAGGGTCTCTAGCCCAGGCACAAATAGCTGTCAGCCCAGGCAGAGCGGCAGCCCTCCAACAGAACCGGACTGGGAGGGGTCAATGAGAAAGTGCAGCGAGGGACTGGAGGGGGCGATGGGGTGCTTTGGTGATAATGGTGAGGCCACTGCTTTCAGACACAGTCCAAATGAGAGTCACACCAGGCAAATAAGCTTCCATCATAATAAGCATCTATTTCACTTGTGTCAGAAGTCTAGACTTCCACCTGGAAGTCAGGAGGGAGGGGCCAGAGATGGGGAGGGCACACAGTAGGCTCCCCAGAGAGTTTAAGAAGTCCCCATAATTTGGAGGGCTCAGTGGACTGTTTAGATGTAGTGTTATATCAGGAAATCCAGGCTAGGCTCACCTCCCTCCCATCACAACCCACACCATTTGGCCCCACCAGCATCAGCCAGCAGAGATACACACACACACACACACACCATCACAGGTTCCCCTTATCATCTTCTCTTCCTCCCTTCTCTTCCTCCAGCAGAAGCTGTCATGACAACGCTGGGGAGAAAAGAGTTCTCTCTGTGGACCAGCTGTAGTCGTGGCCACCAGGTGGCCAGAAGTGATCAGAACCAGACCCTGGGATAAAGGGACACAGGCCTTCAGCACCATGGCAACAGGCTTACAGTTCATGAGCTCCTACATAGAGTATCTCTTTCCTGCCCTCTCTCGCGACCGCAGAATGGAGCAACTCAGGAGGATTCCCAAATGAGCACGGGAAGCCGGATTTGCAAAGCCTGGTGAATGTAATGCATCGGGATGGGGGAATTGCAGGAGGCCCTGAGGCCTAGGATGACAGCCCTTTGGTTGGCCTCAGCTATCCTGTGCAGGACCCTCCACCCTCTGCCCGAATGGCCCCTGACATGCACATAGCATCTTGTTAGAGGCTCAGATCGCGGGCTCCCCAGAGCGCGTGGACAAGTAGACACTCAGGGCTCTCCCCGATGGCCCGGACTATGGTCGCGAAGGCTGTAGTTGATGTCTTCCCACAGGTCATCGAAGCGGGCCTGCAGCTCGCCCCGGGCCTTGCCTCTGTCGGCTTGGAGGAACTCCGGGGCAAAGGCACTGTGGCCTGGCGGAGGCGGCGCCAGCTGCTGCTGGACCTGCTCAGTCTCTCGGTCAATGGCGTGAGTGAAGGCGGCAATCTGCCGGAAGGTGTCCTGGCGGAAAGCCTGGAGTCGTTGGCGCACCTCCTGGGACAGCACCTGGGGATCCAGTTGAGCCGCTTCCTCCGCATCGTCACCACGGGCGCCAGCAAAGGCGCTGAGCTCCTCGCGCAGCTGGTCTAGGTTCTGCTGGATGCGCTCGTGCAGGGCCTTGGCCTTGAGCGTGAGCTTGCGGGAGAGCATCTGCACGCAGCGGCTGAGGCGCGCGGGGCTGGCGATGGCGTGCGGCGCCACGCTGCGGTGCAGCTCCTGCACGTGATGCCCAATGCCGGACACCAGGCGCTCGGCGTAGGGGTGGAAGAGCGCCTTGACGCGGCCGGTGTGGTGCGCCACGCGGTTCTGCAGCTCCTGCAGCAGGCCCCGCGCCTCGTCCACGCCCCCCAGCAACTGGGCCTTGGTGCCCTCTCCGACCACACGCAACTGCTCCTGCAGCTCGTGCACGCGCAGGGCCACCTGCTCCATCAGCTCCACCGTGTAGGGCTGCAGCTGCCGCCGCAGCCCCTCCAGGTTCCAGCCCACGCGCTCGTGCACCTCCGCCATGTAGGGCTCCAGACGCGCCCGCACCTCCTCCAGCTCCTCCTGCAGCTGCTGCCACATGCCCACCGGGTCGCGTGGGAGCCTGGGAAGCTCCCTCCCCTGCCCGTTCAGAGGGCCCAGCTTTTCCAGGAACTTGTCCATATCGCTGAGGTCTGGCTCAAGTCTTTCTTTCAGGCTCCTGGGGGAGAGGACAGACAATCGAGCCATCAGTCTGCTAGCCCGCTCACCTCTGCTCCAAAGACATCGCTCACTGATCCTCTGGGGAATGCAGGGCGGTGGTCCCAAGCCAACGGCGACTCCTAAGGCAGGCATTACAAATGTGGCAAAGATCAACAATGATCTGAACAGCACACATCCAAATCAACACTGCTCAATTCCTTGTGCACAGAGGCACCTGGACTCCCACATATTCTTTTCGTTCTGGAAGCTGCAACCGGGAGTCCCCTCCTCTGCTCCTTGGCCCCACGTTCCAGCGGGCATGAAGGCAGCAGATATAGAGAAATCAGAGGCGGCTGCCGGCAGAGGGTGCCAAACAGCCCAGGACCGCCAGGATAGCCGGCAGAACTAGCACCGCTCTGTTTCTTCCCAGGTGGCGCTAGCGGTAAAGAACCCGCCTGCCACTGTAGATGTAAAACACGCAGGTTCGATCCCTGGATGGGGAAGATCCCCTGGAAGAGGGCACGGTAACCCTCTCCTGGAGAATCCCATGGACAGAAGAGCCTGGTGGGCTATGGTCCATAGGGTCGCAAAGAGAGATGACTGAAGCGACTCAGCAAGCATGGTCTTTTCCCAGGGAGTACTGGGAGGTGGAGGAAGCGGGCAGCAGCAGCCATCCCACCCTCTGGTGTCTTCTCCCTTCTCCTGCAGCCCTTGCCCTGGCCACTCACGTGGGCTCCCTTGCCAGCTTCTGCTGCTGCTCCACCTTGCCTTTGTCCCCGCTGCTCTGGCTGAAGTAGTCCCAGAAGCCTCTCCGTGCCTCCGTGGGTGAAAGCACTGTGAAGAGGAGGTGAACAGGGGCTGGGTTTCCTCCCTCAGGAACCCCTCAGTCCACCCACACCTCCAGGAAGAACAGTCCACCCACACCTCCATGGAGAAGTCAGTGTTGGAGACTCACGTGAGAGGAGGGCCAGAGCCCAGGTCAGAACTGCAGCCACGCTTGCCATGATGTTCTCTGAGAAGAAAGGCGACTGGAGGCCTGATGCAACTGAAGAAGCAAAGAAGGGACACCTCCCAGGGGACTTGCCCCGGGGGGCCCTGCCCCCAAATCTGTTAACCCTTCCCTGGGGCGTAGGGAGCACAAGCTGTCAGGGCTCAAAAGGACTGACCTAGTTGAACGTGGCTGCAAGGGAAGGGATATCTTCCTGGGATGGGGTGGGATGCTCCTTTTTCATCTCATCAGATCATATGGAGTGTGGAGCTCAAACTGCTTAGTAAAATTTCCCTCCCATCCACTGCCCCCAGACCCCAGGAGCAGCTCCGTCAGCCACTTCTGCCCCCATTCCCCTGCTCACTTATTCCTGCCCCCATTTCACCGTTGGGAAAACTGAGGTTGGGGGTGGAGGGAATAAGAAATTCTGCCACAGTGCTCCAAGAGGAGGTCCTTAGTTCTTAGTCCCCACCCCCAGCTCTGCTCAATCTCCTCCCTTAGGAAGCCGACCCACATCCCTCTGCCCCGGCTGCTCACCTGCTCAGTTCTGGGCACAGAGAGCAGACATTCCGCTTTATAGTCCAGGGCCTGGGCCTCTGGCAACAATCACTCTGAGTAAATACCACGTGGAGGTTCAAAGAGGGATGACCTCAGCTGCCTCCCCATGCTTACCTCCCTTTTCTGGCACCTAGGGAGTTAAGAGGAGAAGGCAATGGCACCCACTCCAGTACTCTTGCCTGGAAAGTCCCATGGACGGAGGAGCCTGGTAGGCTACAGTCCATGGGGTCTCAAAGAGTCGGACATGACTGAGTGACTTCACTTTTACTTCTCACTCTCATGCATTGGAGAAGGAAATGGCAACCCACTCCAGTATTCTTGCCTGGAGAATCCCAGGGACAGAGGAGCGTGGTGGGCTGCCGTCTATGGGGCTGCACAGAGTCAGGCATGACTGAAGTGACTTAGCAGCAGCAGCAGGGGGTTAAGAAGTGCCCTAGTATCTGGGTCCTTCCCCAGTAGAAAAATGCTTCCTGGAAAGTTTTACAAGGAGTGGGCCTGAATTCCTCACGAAAGTTCCCCGTAAACCCACTACCTCCAGCCTTCCTGCAGACCTGCTGGCTGGCCCACCGATAGAGACAAGCCTGTTTGTTGCTGAGGGCCCTGCTCTTACTCAACTGCCCAGAAGCACTCTGTCCCCAAACAGACAGGGACAGTGTCTAGCTGCCAGCCTGAAACTGAGCAGCCCTACCAGGAGCTACTCAGACAGCCTGGGAAGAGCCAGCGTCAGTAGGCTTGAAGACCCACCCATCTCCCACTTTATGAAATAATCCTGAAACAAGCTGGGGGAGTTAGATGTAGTGAGAGGCATCTGGGCCAGGGGACACTGGGCCCAAAGAATGGGAGCAAGAAGAGGATTCTCCCTATGGGGAAAGACTGAACCCTACCTACAGGGCCTCTGAGGAAGAGAAGCCAAAAAGCCCAGACTTCCTCTGGTGAATGCCCCCTCCGTGTACTTAAACACATACATTCATAAACTCCTGACTTTTGCTTCTAAATGTATCTTTTTTTTTTTTATCTGTTTATGGTTGTGCTGGGTCTTTGTTGCTGTGTGCTGGCTTTTCTCTAATTGCAGCAAGCAGGGGCTACTCTTTGGTTGTGGTGCATGAGCTTCTCATTGCGGTGGATTCTCTTGCTGGGGTGCACAAACTTCAGCTGCTCTGCAGCATTTGGGATCCTCTCGGACCAGGGTTCAAACCCGTCTACTGCATTGGCAGGCAGATTCTTTACCACTGAGCCACTGGAGAAGCCCTGTGAATGTATCTTGAATTGATCTCCTCTCCTCCATTTCCACCACTGCCCCACTCCCCTCTCACCTGGACCATATTCGTAGCCCCCAGCAGGTCTCCCTGCCACAGTCCTACCTATTCAGTCTACTCTGCTGTGGCTGTTCCCAACCCAGCCTTTTCTTCTGCCACACAAACCCTTGGCATTCCCTGAGCATGCCACCTCTTTTAGGACACTAAGCATTTGCACCTGCCATTCCTTCTGTTTGAAATATCCCTTGGTGAACTTATATTCATTTTTTTCACTTAGTTTGTATTAGTTAAGCTCAGCTGCAAATGACCAAAAAAAGGAGAAAATGAATAGTTTAAACAAAATGGATTTCTATTTGTCTCTCATGTGAAACATAGACCAACTAAGCCTCCTTCTGTCTTGTTGCATTATCATCTTCAACAAAAGCTCATGTCCAAGTTTCAGCTGCTTCAGCTCCAGCCAACAAGTCTACCTCCCAGCCAGCAGGAAGGACATGTTCCCTCCCTTTAAAGACACATCCCAGAAATTGTTCTTACCACTTTTATTGACACCCCATTGGTCAGAACATAGTCACGTGGCTATACTTAGCTGAAAAGGAGAATGGGAAATGTAGTCTTTATTCTGGACGGCTGTATTTCCAGCTGGGAAAGAGTTGTATTATTCAGGAAGAAGAGAAAAATGCTTTCAGGAAGACAAGAGTAGGTTCTGCCGCACAGCTCCAATATCACTCTAAATGCCCTCTTCTGCCCTCACCCATCTCTGGAGACGGACAATTCCATACTAACCATAGAACATTTTGTATATTCCTGGAGTATAGCACTTACTTGGAGAAGGAAACGGCAACCCACTCCAGTGTTCTTGCTTGGAGAATCCCAGGGACGGGGGAGCCTGGTGGGCTGCCATCTATGGGGCCGCACAGAGTCGGACACGACTGAAGCGACTTTGCAGCAGTAGCAGCAGCATAGCACTTACTATCCTGCAGTGCAATGATTTGTCGACATATATGGGATTTCTCTGAGTACAGGGATTTTGTCCAATTCATCTCCATGTCCTCCTCTTATGTTTGGCACATCACATAATACATAAAACTGGGTGATTGAATTCATTTATTCAATTGATTAAGGAGCTAGGGTTTAGTGATATTAAATGAGTGCCCATCATCACCTAGAAAAAGGTGCAGCCAGAATTGAAACCCAGGTGTTTATCCCTGATAGCTCAGGACAGCACGGGATGGGGCAGAAAGGGTAAGGAGACCAGGAGCTGGTTATAAAGGGCCTTGTGCAAGCGGTCACTAAAGGTTACGTGATGGAAAGATCACTCTGGAAACCTGGAGGACAGAAGGCATGGAGACTGTTTAGAGGCTGTTTTGAGTAACCTGAGAGATGATGAACCCTCTGAACTCAGGCATGGCAGTGAGGATTGGTAGGAGATAATATATTTGAAGGAACTGAAGTAGTGAACTGACAGTACCTGCTGACTGGTTGGATGAAAGAGGTGGAGAGGAAGGAATCCAGGTGTTTCCCAGGTTCTTGGGCAAGTAGGTAGATGACTGCATAACTTGTGTCCATTCAACAGATGAACAGGAATAGTTAAACAAAATATGCTATATACATGTATACAAGGGAATATTATTTAGCCTTAAAAGAGAATGAATTCTGGTACATGCTACAAAAATGGATGGATCTTGACAACACTATGCTAAGTGAAACAAGCCAGACAAAAGGACAAATCTTGTGTGATCCCACTTATACATGGTGCCTAGAATAGCCAAACTCAGAGACAGAAAGTAGATCAGAGGTTATCAGGGACTGGGGGAGGGAGAAATTAACACACATACACCACTCTTCTTTAGATTTTATTCCCATATAGGTCATCACAGAGTATCGAGTAGAGTTCCTTGTGCTATACACTAGGTTTTTATTAGTTATCTATTTTACATATGGCAGTGTCTATGTGCCAATTACCACAATATTTTTTAAAAATCCTTTCTGGTAGTCTAGTGCTTTTTGCTGAGGCTATGCTATAAAAGGTGGCAAGAATACACAAAAGAACTATACAAAAAAAGATCCTGATGAAATTCCAGCTGAGCTATTTCAAATCCTAAAATATGATGCTGTAAAAATGCTGTAAAAAATATGCCACCAAATTTGGAAAATGCAGCAGTGACCACAGGACTGGAAAAGGTCAGTTTTCATTCCAATCCCATAGAAAGGCAATGCTAAAGAATGTTCAAACTACCGCACAATTGCACTCATCTCACACACTAGCAAAGTAATATTGAAAATTCTCCAAGCGAGGCTTCAACAGTATGTGAATCGTGAACTTCCAGATTTCACTGGATTTAGAAAAGGCAGAGGAACCAGAGATCAAATTGCTACAATCCACTGGAGCATAGAAAAAGCAAGACAATTCCAGAAAAACATCTGCTTCATTCACTATGCCAAAGCCTTTGACTGTGGATCACAACAAACTGTGGAAAATTCTTAAAGAGATGGTAATACCAGACCACCTTTCCTGCCTCCTAAGAAATCTGTATGCAGGTCAAGAAGCAACAGTTAGAACCAGACATAGAACAACAGACTGGTTCAAAATTGAATGTGGACCACTGGAGAAGGGAATGGCAAACCACTTCAGTATTCTTGCCTTGAGAACCCCATGAACAGTATGAAAAGGCAAAATGATAGGATACTGAAAGACGAACTTCCCAAGTCAGTAAGTGCCCAATATGCTACTGGAGATCAGTGCAGACATAACTCCAAAAAGAATGAAGGGATAGAGCCAAAGCAAAAACAATACCCAGTTGTGGATGTGACTTGTGATAGAAACAAGGTCCGATGCTGTAAAAAGCAACATTGCATAGGAATCTGGAGTGTTACATCCACGAATCAAGGCAAATTGGAAGTGGTCAAACAGGAGATGGCAAGAGTGAACGCCAACATTCTAGGAATCAGCGAACTAAAATGGACTGGAATGGGTGAATTTAACTCAGATGACCATTATATCTACTACTGTGGGCAGGAATCCCTTAGAAGAAATGGAGTAGCCATCATGATCAACAAAAGAGTCCGAAATGCAGTATTTGGATGCAACCTCAAAAACGACAGAATGATCTCTGTTCGTTTCCAAGGCAAACCATTCAGTATTACGGTAATCCAAGCCTATGCCCCAACCAGTAACGCTGAAGAAGCTGAAGTTGAACGGTTCTATGAAGACCTACAAGACCTTTTAGAACTAACACCCAAAAAAGATGTCCTTTTCATTATAGGGGACTGGAATGCAAAAGTAGGAAGTCAAGAAACACCTGAAGTAACAGGCAAATTTGGCCTTGGAATACACAATGAAGCAGGGCAAAGGCTAATAGAGTTTTGCCAAGAGAACGCACTGGTCATAGCAAACACTCTCTTCCAACAACACAAGAGAAGACTTTACACATGGACATCACCAGATGGTCAACACCGAAATCAGATTGATTATATTCTTTTGCAGCCAAAGATGAAGAAGCTCTATACAGTCAGCAAAAACAAGACCAAGAACTGACTGTAACTCAGATAATGAAGTCCTTATTGCCAAATTTAGACTTAAATTGAAGAAAGTAGGGAAAACCACTACACCATTCAGGTATGACCTAAATCAAATCCCTTATGATTATACAGTAGAAGTGAGAAATAGATTTAAGGAACTAGATCTGATAGACAGAGTGCCTGATGAACTATGGACAGAGGTTCGTGACATTGTATAGGAGACAGGGATCAAGGCCATCCCCAAGAAGAAGAAATGCAAAAAAGTAAAATGGCTGTCTGAGGAGGCCTTACAAATAGCTGTGAAAAGAAGAAAAGTGAAAAGAAAGGAGAAAAGGAAAGATATAAGCATCTGAATGCAGAGTTCCAAAGAATAGCAAGAAGAGATAAGAAAGCCTTCTTCAGTGATTAATGCAAAGAAATAGAGGAAAACAATAGAATGGGAAAGACTAGAGATCTCTTTAAGAAAATTAGAGATACCTAGGGAACATTTCATGCAAAGATGGGCTCAATAAAGGAAAGAAATGGTATGGATCTAACAGAAGGAGAAGATATTAAGAAGAGGTGGCAAGAATACACATAAGAACGGCACAAAAAAGATCTTCACGACCGAGATATTCATGATGGTGTGATCACTCACCTAGAGCCAGACATCCTGGAATGTGAAGTCAAGTGGGCCTTAGAAAGCATCACTACGAACAAAGCAAGTGGAGGTGTTGGAATTAAAGTTGAGCTCTTTCAGATCCTGAAAGATGATGCTGTGAAAGTGCTGCATTCAATATGCCAGCAAATTTGGAAAACTCAGCAGTGGCCACAGGACTGGAAAAGGTCAGCTTTCATTCCAATCCTAAAGAAAGGCCATGCCAAAGGATGTTCAAACTACCGCACAATTGCACTCATCTCACATGCTAGTAAAGTAATGCTCAAAATTCTCCAAGCCAGGCTTCAGCAATACGTGAACCATGAACTTCCCGATGTTCAAGCTGGTTTTAGAAAAGGCAGGGGAACCAGAGACCAAATTGTCAACATCCGCTGGATCATGGAAAAAGCAAGACAGTTCCAGAAAAACATCTATTTCTGCTTTATTGACTATGCCAAAGCCTTTGACCGTGTGGATCACAATAAACTGTGGAACATTCTGAAAGAGATGGGAATACCAGACCACCTGACCTGCCTCTTGAGAAACCTGTATGCAGGTCTGGAAGCAACAGTTAGAACTGGACATGGAACAACAGACTGGTTCCAAATAGGAAAAGGAGTTTGTCAAGGCTGTATATTGTCATCCTGCTTATTTAACTTATATGCAGAGTACATCATGAGAAACGCTGGACTGGAAGAAGCACAAGCTGGAATCAAGATTGCTGGGAGAAATATCAATAACCTTGATATGCAGATGACACCACACTTATGGCAGAAAGTGAAGAGGAACTAAAGAGCCTTTTGATGAAAGTGAAAGAGGAGAGTGAAAAAGTTGGCTTAAAGCCCAACATTCAGAAAACGAAGATCATGGCATCTGGTCCTATCACTTCATGGGAAATAGATGGGGAAACAGTGGAAACAGTGTCAGACTTTATTTTTGGAGGCTCCAAAATCACTACAGATGGTGACTGCAGCCATGAAAGAAAGCAAAAGATGCTTGCTCCCTGGAAGAAAAGCTATGACCAACCTAGATAACATATTAAAAAGCTGAGACATTACTTTGCTGACAAAGGTCCATTTAGTCAAAGCTATGGTTTTTCCAGTAGCCATGTATGGACGTGAGAGTTGGGCCATAAAGAAAGCTGAGCACCAAAGAATTGATGCTTTTGAACTATGGTGTTGGAGAAGACTCTTGAGAGTCCCTTGGACTGCAAGGAGTCCCAACCAGTCCATCCTAAAGGAGATCAGTCCTGAATATTCCCTGAAAGGACTGATGCTGAAGCTGAAGCTCCAGTACTTTGGCCACCTGATATGAAGAACGGACTCATTGAAAAAGACCCTGATGCTGGGAAAGATTGAAGGCAGGAGGAGAAGCGGATGACAGAGGATGAGATGGTTGGATGGCATCACCAACTCAATGGAAATGTGTCTGAGCAAGCTCTGGGAGTTGGTGATGGACAGGGAAGGCTGGCATGCTGTAGTCTATGGGGTGACAAAGAGTTGGACACAACAGAGCGATTGAACTGACTGAAGCTATAAAGTATACACTTGATTGTCTGAATCATCATCATCACCACTGTTTCCAAGGTCTTTTATGTGGTGCAGAGGAGACACCTGGAACCACATTTCCCAGAATTCCCTTCTCTCTGTGGGCCTAGATAAGAGTCACCAGTGTAAGATGCAAGGGTAGAGACCATTATTCTTCACTGGTTGTTGCAGGCAGATACACAGCCAGACTTGGAGTTTAAAGCAGCTTCCAGATGACTTTTTCTTCTTTTTAAAAATTTTTTTGTTTATTTGTTTATTTATAGCTGTGCTGAGCCTTTGTTGCAGCTCATGGGCCCTTTGTTGCTGTGTACAGGCTTTCTCTAGTAACAGCGAGTAGGGGCTGCTCTCTAGTTGCGGTGCTCGGGTTTCTCTAAGGCAGCGTCTTCTCTTGTTGCAGATTATGGGTTCCAAGGTGCCCAAGCTCAGTATTTGTGACGAACAGGCTTGAGGCATCTTAGTTCCCAGAACAGGGATCGATCCTGTGTTTCCTGCATTGGCAGACAGATTCTTAACCACTGGATCACCAGGATAGCCCCCTGGGTGACTTTCTTAAGAATCACTCTCATTGGCTTTGCAAACTAAGATAGTTAGGTGAGCTTCCCATTTGTAGGGGCTTCCCTGATAGCTCAGTTGGTAAAGAATCCACCTGCAATGCAGAAGACCCCAGTTTGATTCCTGGGTCGGGAATATCCGCTGGAGAAGGGATAGGCTACCCTCTCCAGTATTCTTGGGCTTCCCTTGTGGCTCAGCTGGTAATGAATCCACCTGCAATGCAGGAGACCTGGGTTTGATCCCTGGGTTGGGAAGATCCCCTGGATAAGGGAAAAGGTACCCACTCCAGTATTCTGGCCTAAAGAATTCCATGGACTGTATAGTCCATGGGATCACAAAGAGTCGGACACAACTGAGCAACTTTCACTTTCCCATTTGTAACCACTTACAGGTGAGTTTTTGAGAATCACTCCTTCTAGAACTAATTGAGATGGTCACTCCTTCAGCCCTTCCAACAGTTTTATCAACCTTTAATTTTCTACAATATAGTCTTTCACACTTGAAAAACTGAGTGGCTTCTGTTTTTCTGGCCAAACTAGAATAATACAGTACGTAGATGCAAGACACACCCATGCTTCCCTGTTTGATGATATTTTATAGTTTTAGTTTTTAAAATGTTTGGTTTGGTTGCAGGTATTTGTATATGTGTACATGTTAGGTGTACACATATGTGTGTGGAACCATTTTATTTTCTCTGTGTATTTGCAAAACACATAGGGCCAACATAGAAAAAAGTAAATAAATAAAACCTCTTGTGAAAAAAATTACACTTAAAAAAGAAAGGCCTGCAAGGGATTAGTGCCTTAGCTCCTCAGTGTTATAGCAACTCTGATTGGTCCAAGGAAGTAAACAGACATTGGGAGGCTATAATAGGAGGAAAGACAATGAGAAATCACCGAGGGAGAAGGCCTCGAAGTGGGCCTCGAGGGGGAACTGGAGGCCAGGAAGTGGGTCTGGGTGGAGGGAACGGCCCCCACTGGTAGCCATAGGGTGGAGGTCATGGAGGGCCAGTGTATCCATCCGTTAGGGGGCATCAGTAGAGGAGGTCCATGCATACCATGCGGAGGCATAGGACTGGGAGACCCACAGTAGAGCCAAACAGAGGCCCCTGGCGGGGGTGGGGCATGCTCATGAGAAGATGTCAAGGCTGACGCATCCCAGGTGGTGGTTGGGGTGATGGCTGCCCTCCAGAGCCAGGGGGCCCAGCATGGGGCTGTCCCAAGCCGTGAGGGCTATGGTGGACCAGCTGCATCTGAGACATCTCTAGATGGAGCATCCCACCCAGTGGGAATGGGTGAGGATGTGAGTGTCCGTGTCCAGGATGTCCAGCCCCTGGGGTTCCCGCTGATGGGGGACCATGTCCTCCAGCCCCAGGAGGCATAGGTGGGGGGGCATGACTGGGGATATCCTGAGTGGAAGGGCTCCAGGAGGCTGTACTGGGGGTGGGACAGAGCCAGAAGGAGGCATGCATGGAGGAGGAAGCCCAGACCCCAAAGATGATACCACAGGATTGGACGCAGAGGGTGGAGGTGGTGCATCGGCAAACAGCTGATGAGGGTGGTCAGCCTGGGAGAGTGGTTCTGTGCTGCCACAAGTCTTTCAGCTGCTGAGCCATGGCACTCACCCTTGGAGTCCTTCTGTGTCCTCCCACAGCGATGGGGAGGTTATAGAGGTACTGCCCATTCATGGCTCAGTCGCTGGATCCAAAGCATCGAATGAAACTGAACTAATAAAGGCATGATCTTCGGAGTTGCCTGTGTCAGGGTCCCACATAACCTTGGGAGTTTGCAAGATGAACCCATAGGCACTTAAAGTATCATAAAGCAACTTGTCATGGATCTCTGGGTCCAGGTTCCCAATGAAAATGTTGGCCCCCACATCCAAGTTTTTGCTGTGAGCTGATGCCTTCTTCACCTGTATTGGCTTCCCATAGAGTTTGATCATGTTCATGATGTTTATGGCTGAGTCAGCATCTTCCTCACCTAAGAATTCCACAAAGCCATAGCCTTGGTGCTGACCAGTGACTCTATCCTTTGGCATGTGGATGTTGACTACTGGCCTTGCCTGGAGAGAGAGTTCTCACAGCAGTGGTTTACTAACCTTCTCATCAAGGCCCTCCTTGTGGCATCCTTGGTTCCACTTAGACAGAGATTGGCCTAGTGGCCATGGTGGAAAAGCTCCCGCTGCCTCCCATTTCAATATTTTTTAAGTTTTTTAAAATATATAAACCACTTTTAAAGTCTTTATTGAATGTGATACAATATTGCTTCTGTTTTATATTTTGATTTTTTTGCCTGCAAGGCATGTGGGATTTTAGTTCCCTGACCAGGGATTGAACCAACATCCCTTGCATTGAAACATAAAATCTTAACCAGTGGACCAGCAGGGAAGTCCCTAGGAGCCATTTTAAATAATTGTATACGGAGTGACACTTCACACTAAATACTTCAACATACATCTCCTAAGAATAAGCACACTGGACATAAACAGAATACCACTATCACACTATGAAGGTTAACATAATTCTTCAATATCATCTCATGTACACCACATATCCAAGTTTTCCCAGTTCTCTCCAAATGGCTTTTATAGCTGTTTTCTCTCTCTCTGTCTTTTTTTAAAATTCAGGATCCGACACACTTCCTCAGGTTGTTATGTCTCTGTATTCTCTTTACATTAAGAACAGTATTCACCAGCCCAGACACGGACTTCTTTTGAAGAGTCCAAAGAAGATGATATGAATTTAACTAACTTCCTCATCATTAGATTCAGGTTAAACATTTTTGTTCAGGTCTTTGGATTCAAAACCCAATACCCTAAAAGTTCTTACTTATAGAAGAAAACAGCTAATACATGTGAATGGAATACTGTAATTTTTCTAAATTGCTATTTTGCAACCCTCAGGGAATATTTGATTCAGGCAAGGTTCATCAATAAATGCTAAAACCATTAAATGAAACATTATTGAGGAAAGGAATGCATACATGCCTTCCCCACAGATTATGTATCAATCACTAAACTTTACTTTTGTAGTGGGGAGAAATCTGGTGGGTTATCTTAAACAAGTGATCATATTTAACATCATCAAATAGTGGGACAAGCAGATTTTTTGATAATACAACAAGGAGAGTCAGATAACACTATGAAGTGTCTTAAACCAGATTATTTCCACAAAACTTGTTTGTTTCCTTGTCTTCACTGTTTTCCTGTTGCATAGCGTGTGTGTGCTTAGTCGTTCAGTCGTGTCCGACTCTTTGTGATCCCATGAACTGCACCCTGCCAGGCTCCTCTGTCCATGGAATTCTCCAGGCAAGATACCGGAGTGGGTTGCCATTCCCTTCTCCAGGGGATCCTCCCAACCCAGGGACTGAACCCAGGCCTCCCATATTGCAGGCAGATTCTTTACTGTCTGAGCCACCAGGGCTAGCTGGGTTTCACAGACAGCTGCACTTTTGGAAAAGAGTTAGCCATCTGTTTTTTTTTCCCTCCAGTCCAATAATTGACAACATAACCTGGATGTAGAGTTAAAAAAAAAATAATGTATATTTATAAAGATGAAAAGGTACCTTGTTCTTGGACTTCCTTGGCGGTACAGTGGATAAGAATCCATTTTGCAATGCAGGGGATATGGGTTCGATCCCTGATCCAGAGAGATCCCACATGCCGTGGGGCAACTAAGTCCATATGCCACAACCACTGAGCCTGTGCTCGTGGAGCCCATGAATCGCAACAACTGAAGCCTGCATACCCTGGAGCCCATGCTTTATAGCAAGAGAAGCCACTACAGTGAGAAGCCCACACACCACCACGAGAGAGTAGTCCCTACTCTCTGCACCTAGAGCAAGGCTGCGTGCAGCAACCAAGACCCAGAGCAGCCAAAAATAAATAAAATAAAAATAAATAAATATTAAGAGGCATGAAGAACAGAGTTTGAAGACCCAATATATTCCTACTAGGATTTCTGCACAGGTAACACAAACACTTTAGAACAGGCAATATTCAAAAGATGATGACTGAGAAATTTTGAAAATTGAAGAAAGTTGTGATCTGAATCATCATATATAAGAAGCATCCTGAGTCTTGAGTAGGATTAAAATTAAATGAAAACAAATACAAATCAAGACACAGTATAATGAATCTGCAGAATATCAAAGACAAAGTATCTTAAAACCAGCCAAAGAGAAAAGACTAATTATCTACAAATGAAAATTATTAAACTCTCAGCTGGCTTATCAGCAATATATTTTCAAGGGACTGAGGTAAATGAATGGCCAACTAAGAATCATACTCAAGTAAACCGTTATTCAAGGGTAACAGGTTAATTTCAGAGAAGGACTTTTATCACTGACAGATCTTCATTCAAAGAACTACTCAGGGACTTCCCTGGTGGCTCAGTGTAAAGAATCTGCCTGCCAATTCAGGAGACATGGGTTTGATCCCTGATCTGGTAAGATCCCACATGCTGCAGAGCAGCTAAGCCCATACGCCACAACTACTGAGCCGGTGCTCTGGAGCCCAAGAGCTACAACTACTGAGCCCACGCGCTGCAACTCCCGAAGCCCACTTGCCCTAAAGTCTGTGCTCCACAAAAACAGAAGCCACCGCAATGAGAAACCAGTGCACCGCAACTAGAGAAAAGCCCACGCAGCAGTGAAGACCCAGACTAGCCATAAATAAATAAAAATGTTTTTAGAAAGAACTACTCAGGATCTGAAATGGAAACAGACCCAGAGAGAAGTGGGATACAGGTAACATGGAAGCAATAAACAATGAAATTAATAACTGTTTAGGTAAATTAAAAAAACATTAGTGATTTTACATGTATTTATATAAATATGCATATGTATATATTTAAACATACATATAGTTAACCAACTTGAGATGAGTCTTTTATAACTAAAAATTGGCAAAATATTAGAAATTTCATATAGTTCAACCTAACATAAAACATTTTTATGGGACTTCCCTGGTGGTTCAGCGGCTAACACTCTGTTCTCAATGCAGGAGGCCCAAGTTCGATTCCTGGTCAGGGAACTAGACCACATGCCGCAACTAAGACCTGGTGTAGTCAAATAAGTAAGTAAATGTATAAAATTTTTTAAAACACATTTTTATGAGTAGTTTTGTCTCTCTTATTCACTGTTGTATTTCCAGTGCTCAGAACACCTCTTGCCACATGGCAGGGAGCCTCAATAAATATTATTGATGAAGGGACTGCTTAAAAGGAGGTGTTGGAAGCAACAAAGAAAATATTAGACCAAAGTAGTGTGGAAAGCGGGAAAGGAGAGGTCAAAGTGAAAGCTTTCTTCAGTCTTTGCATTATTCAGAAAAAAGATAAGAATATTGATTATCTTTAGACTTTGTTAAGTCAAACAGAAAGATTAAAATTTCAAGGACAACCCATTAAAGAATACAAAGAGGAGATAACTTTCAAACTAGCATATGGGAAAAAGAGGCTAAAGAACATCAGATTGACTTCCAGTAAAGGCTGATGGATTGATTACATGCATTAGTCTCTGCTCTTTTCTCAAATCCCAATAAAATGTCACAGAAGTGCACTTTAAAAAAAAAAAAGCATAAACCCACAAAGAGAATAAGAGACAAAAAAAGGAATTTTGGAAGCTGGAAGACCTGTAGATAGTCAGATGATAATAACTGAACACACCTGAGAAGATGGATTTTGAAGCAGCAGTGGAGAAAGTTCAGGAAATCCCCAGATCTGTATCACTAAACTCCTGAAAGCTCAGTCATTAGCAGCCACAGATTCTTTTCAGCTGGGTTACTGTCCTTCCCCCAAAGCAGCAGGAAGCCAGAGGTTTATTCTCTGGAAAGAGTGAAAGAGCAGGTCTCTGGCCTGGGGAAAACGAGATATTCTTGTGGCCAGGATTTCCATACCTAAAAACAGAGGATTTAAGTAAAACTTTATATATTGAGTTATAAGACTCCTCTCTCCACACACTATCCTTCCTTTTGGCCAAAATGTTGGCCTGTTTGGCTAAAGCTAAACTGAAGGGAGACTGGAACATTCTCCCTGTGTAATTAGACTAAGCCAATAAAATATTAATAGGCCTAAAGACACACTAGAGGGGTTTTGTGGTCAAGATGAAACACTATTAAGTAACCCATGGACTCAAGGCTTCACATCAGCTTCATTTTTTCTCTTCTAATTTACCATGAAATTTTTCTAACATATAGAAAACTTGAAAGAACAGTACAATGATCACCCTAATACTCTCCATCTAGGCCCAGTAATTGTTAACATTTTGCCATATGGACTTCCTCTCTCTATGAATGTATTTTATATGTATGCTTAACCCTTTGGAAGTTGCAGGTAGCATGTGCTTTTCCTGTAAACAACTTCAGCTTGCATATTCTAAAAATTAAGGACACTCTCCTACAAAGCCATGATACTCTTATCATACCTAGGAAAATTAATAATAATTCCATAATACCATTGGATATACGGTCTATGCTCAAATTTTCCCATTTTTCATTTAATAAGCTTTTTATTATTGCTTTATTATTTTCTCAGTCAAGATCCAATTAAGGGGGCGGGGAGGGATAAATTAGGGTTTGGGGATTAACATACACATACCTATGCTATGCTATGCTATGCTAAGCCACTTCAGTCGTGTCCGACTCTGTGTGACCCCATAGACAGTAGCCTACCAGGCTCCCCCGTCCCTGGGATTCTCCAGGCAAGAACACTGGAGTGGGTTGCCATTTCCTTCTCCAATGCATGAAAGTGAAAAGTGAAAGTGAAGTCACTCAGTCGTGTCTGACTCTTAGCAACCCCATGGACTGTAGCCTACCAGGCTGCTCCGTCCATGGGATTTTCCAGGCAAGAGTACTGGAGTGGGGTGCCATTGCCTTCTCCGTACACATATCTACTATATGTAAAATAGATATCAAGGACCTACTGTCAACAGGGAACTCAACTCAATATTCTGTAATAATGTACATGGGGAAAAAATCTGAAAAAGCATGGATAAATGTATATATATATATATATATAACTGAATCAGTTTGTTGTATACCTGAAACCAACACAATATTGGAAATCAACTATACTCTAATGTAAAATAAAAATTAAAAAAGAAGATTCAGTCAAGCTTCATGCATTGCCCCTGGTTGTCACTAGTCTTCAGTCTTCACTAAATTATTCCCACATTTTAAAAAATGATGTTGACTATTTGAAAAGACCAAGCCAGTTGTCTTGTAGAATGTCTCATATTCTTAAACTGTCTGATGGTTTCTTTGTAGTGTCATTAACCTTGTTTCTCTGTCTTCTGTATTTCCCATCAATTGGAATCCAACTAAAGACTCAGTTATGTTCAGGCTGTGTTTAAAGTATTTCTGACAAGAATGTGCTAAAGAGAAGGCAGGAACTTCACATTAGATTTCATCCAGAGAAACACAGTGTCCAGGTGTCCACTGTTAGTGATCCTGTTTCATCACTTGTCAAGATGGTGACTAGGAGGGCTCTTAGTTGTGAAGACATGCTGTTTTCCTTTGTCATTAACATATGATCCCTTGGCACTCTGTTGTTCCTTGGCAACCTGATGAATTAGCATACATTCAAGATCTTTCTTTGAAATGATTATTTCATTGGAGGAGCTGCAAAATGGTGACTTTCTACCATTTATTCTACATGTGTTAGCTGACATTCTATAAAGAAAAGCTCTCCCTTATCAATGGGGGTGAACTACAGTTCTTCCTGAACATCAGGGCAAATGCTTAACTATTTCCTTTGGTCAATTTATAGAAGAAAGTGAAAGTCACTCAGTCATGTCCAACTCTTTTCAAGCCCATGGACTATATAGTCCATGGACTTCTCCAGGCCAGAATACTGGAGTGGGTAGCTTTTCCCTTCTCCAGGGGATCTTCCCAATCCAGGGACTGAACCCAGGCCTCCCACACTGCAGGCGGATTCTTTACCAGCTGAGCCACAAGGGAAGCCCAAAGGAAATGTTTAAATATTCTCCTCAGTGGTGGTAAATTAAATTTTATCTTTATCTTTTGGTTGTCACTTTGGACTCAAGGAATTATTTTCTTTTTCAATTTTTGTGACAATTCACAGTCATTACAATACAGTAAAGCCACATTTGATGCTCAATCTCTTCTTAGAAATTTGGCTAGTGTGAGCCCTTTCAAGCTCCTCCTGTGTTCTTTTAACACATCCCATTTATAAGTCAGGGTTCTTTAGAGAAACAGGACCAATATCTAAAGAGATTTATTATCAGGGATGCTGAGAAATCCCACAATCTGCTATCTGTAAGCTGGAGATACAGGAAAGCTGGTCTAAACTCAAAGGTCCAAGAACCAAGGGAGCCAAGAGTATAAGCCCTGGGATGAACTCAAAATCCCAAGAAAAGGAGATAGAGTGGGGGTGCTGATTGTGTTAATCCCCAGTCCAGAGTCCAAAGGCCAGGAGCTCCAGTGTACAAGAGCTGGAGAAGGTTAAAGTTCCAGCTCAAGCAGAGAGATGGAATTTGCCCTTCCTCTGCTTTTTTGTTTTATTCATACCCTTCAGTGATTGGATGATGGAGTCTTCTCTGGTGGTCCAGTGGCTAAGACTCTGCGCTCCTAATGGGGGAGACCTGGTCTGGGATATTAGATCCCACATGCTGCAACTAAGATCAAAGCTCCTGAGTGCTACAACTAAGACTCAGTGCAGTCAAATAAATGCTTAAGTATTTTTTTTTAAAGACTGGATGATGCCTACCCACATTGGGGAGGGAATCTTCTTTATTTACTCCACCAGGTCAAATGCTAGTCTCTTTCAGAGACAGCCCTACAGACGCATCCAGAAACAATGTTTACCAGCTATCTGAGCATTCTTCAGCCAGTCAGGTTGACACTTTGAATGCTTCCTTGATTTCTGATGCAACGAGATTTCCCAAGCTCACCTTGTCCTTAGTTTGCCCCAGGTCTGGATCAGCCATTTCTGCAAGGGACTTGGTTTGTTTTAGTGAAAAATGGTATTTATGAACCAGGTTCCAGTGATTAGCATAGTGTGCTCATTGCCATTGGGTTGTCTTTGCTTGTAGACTCTTGTAGTTAATGAAAGGTATGTGATACAGGAAAAAATTGATGACTTCATATAGATGTTTATAATTCAAGTTTTTAATTGCAGGATCTTTCTTTTAAAAGATTGTTTTATTCCTTTTCTCTTATGCATTAATTTGCTTTAAGCTATAATACACATAAATAGTTTCTTTTAGTTTATCATGTCTTTTGACGTTCCTTATTGGTAGAAATTTGATCTTTTGTCCTGCAAAATATTTTTCTTTTAGTTTATCAACATCTTTTGACGTTGCTTATTGGTAGAAATTTGATCTTCTGTCCTGCAAAATATTTTTATTTTTGTATAGTCAAATTAATCTTTTCATTCACTACTTTTGGATTTAAAGTCATAATTAGTGTGTCACTACTCTCAAGTTATAAAGTGAATCACTTATATTTTCTCTTTAGTACTTGTATGTACTTGTATGTATCTCTCATGCATTTGAAGTTTATTCATCTCATTTATCTTTCATGCTTTTGGAGTATATGGTATGAGGAATGAATCCAACTTTATCTTTTCCCAAATAGCTATTTAGTTGTTTCAATGCTGTCTCCCCATTAATCAAGAGCTAATGTTTCTCACATACTACATTTCCATTTGTTCTTGGACCTACTTCTGGACTCATCAGTCTGTTCTACTTGTTTGCCTATTCATATGCCAATACCAGACTGTTTTACTTTAGAACTTTGTAGTATGTTCTATGAGCTCTGTAAGAGTTTCCCACTTACAAGCAGACCATCAAGAATCATAGTACATCTAAAGAGAGTCTCTCATATGAAAAACGTGGGCCAAAATAAAAAGTAGAAAACAGCAATGTACAGAAAGAGAGTCTTTACAGGGAGAAGAAAAGAAAAAGGAAAAATGCAGAGAGATGTAAGAAGAGATATTTTAACCATAAAACCAGAAAAGAGTTTTTCTTTCAATGACAACATGGATGGTCAGGGGGAAAAAATAGCTCTTGGAAATTTTAAAAATTACGGAAATAAAATAAATCAAAATAAACAAGCCAAAACACAATAGGAGGATTACAACATAAATAAAGTTGGTAAAGATGAAAATTTAGAATGTGAGAGAACCAATCCTGGAGCTGCAACTTTCAGACAATAAGAGTTCCAGTAAGAGACGGATTAAGGGAAACTATCAAAGAAGATACTCAGGAAACTTTCTCTGAACCGCAGGAAATGAGTTGCTAAATGGAAAGGGCCCATTGAGTACTCTCATGCCTAGTGCAGGAATTGCAAACAGACCCACACCAGAGCATGACCACAAAGAGAAAGAGAAGATGTTATGGGACGCAAGTTCCTGGGCCTGACTCACAGTGAGGCCAAACAGATGGAAACGATGGAGTCTGGAGCAGCGGAAGATTTATCGCAAGAGCCAAGCTGAGAGAATGTGTGGCTCATGCTCAGAAACCTCAAAATCCCCAATGCTTTGGGGGGACAAGCTTTTAAAAGCAAAATAAGGGTTAGGGGCTGCAGGGTGTGACTTTCTTCTGATTGGTTGGTGGCAGGGTAACAAGGGCAGTGTTCCAGGAATCTCGTGCTCCGCCTGAAGTTACCATCCTCCACCTGGGAGCTGACTGTGACTCAGATCATGAGCTCCTTATTGCCAAATTCAGACTTAAATTGAAGAAAGTAGGGAAAGCCACTAAACCATTCAGGTATGATCTAAATCAAATCCCTTATGACTATACAGTGGAAGTGACAAACAGATTCAAGGAATTAGATCTGATAGACAGAGTCCCTGAAGAACTATGGATGGAGGTTCATGACATGGTACAGGAGGCAGTGCTCAAGACCATCCCCAAGAAAAAGAAATTCAAAAAAGCAAAATGGTTGTCTGAGGAGGCCTTACAAATAGCTGAGAAGAGAAGCTAAAGGCAAAGGAGAAAAGGAAAGATATATCCATTTGAATGCAGATTTCCAGAGAATAGCAAGGAAAGATAAGAAAGCTTCCTCCATGATCAGTGCAAAGAAAAAGAGGGAAACAATAGAATGGAAAAGACTAGAGATGTCTTCAAGAAAATTAGAGATACCAAGGGAACATTTCATGCAAAGATGGGCACAGTAAAGGACAGAAACGGTATGGACCTAACAGAAGCAGAAGATATTAAGAAGAGGTAGCAAGAATACACAGAAGAACTATACAAAAAAGATCTTCATGACCCAGATAATCATGATGGTGTGATCACTCACCTAGAGCCAGACCTCCTGGAATGTGAAGTCAAGTGGGCCTTAGGAAGCATCACTACGAACAAAGCTAGTGGAGGTGATGGAATTCCAGTTGAGCTATTCCAAATCCTGAAAGATGATGCTGTGAAAGTGCTGCACTCAATATGCCAGCAAATTTGGAAAACTCAGCAGTGGCCACAGGATGGAAAAGGTCAGTTTTCATTCCAATCCCAAAGAAAGGCCATGCCAAAGGATGTTCAAACTACCACACAATTGCACTCATCTCACATGCTAGTAAAGTAATGCTCAAAATTCTCCAAGCCAGGCTTCAACAGTACATGAACTTCCAGATGTTCAAGCTGGATTTAGAAAAGGCAGAGGAACCAGAGATCAAATTGCCAATATCTGTTGGATTTTCAAAAAAGCAAGAGAGTTCCAGAAAAACATCTATTTCTGCTTTATTGACTATGCCAAAGCCTTTGACTGTGTGGATCACAACAAAGTGTGGAAAATTCTTCAAGAGATAGGAATACCAGACCACCTGACCTGCCTCCTGAGAAATCTGTATGCAGGTCAGGAAGCAACAGTTTGAACTGAACATGGAACAACAGACTGGTTCCAAATAGGGAAAGGAATACATCAAGGCTGTATATTGTCACCCTGCTTATTTCACTTCTGTGCAGAGTACATCATGCAAAATGCTGGGCTGGATGAAGCACAAGCTGGAATCAATATTGCCAGGAGAAATATCAATAACCTCAGATATGCAGATGACACCACCCTTATGGCAGAAAATGAAGAAGTAACGAGCCTCTTGATGAAAGTGAAAGAGGAGAGAGAAAAAGTTGGCTTAAAACTCAACATTCAGAAAACTAAGATTATGGCATCTGGTCCCATCACTTCATGGCAGATAGATGGGGAAACAATGGAAACAGTGAGAGACTTTATTTTCTCAGGCTCCAAAATCACTGCAGTTGGTGACTGCAGCCTTGAAATTAAAAGACGCTTGCTCCTTGGAAGAAAAGCTATGACCAGCATATTAAAGCATATTAAAAAGCTGAGACATTACTTTGCCAACAAAGATCCGCCTAGTCAAAGCTATAGTTTTTCCAGTAGTCATGTATGAATGTGAGAGTTGGACTATAAAGAAAGCTGAGCACCAAAGAATTGATGATTTTAAACTGTGGTGTTGGAGAAAAACTCTTGGGAGTCCCTTGGACTGCAAAGAGATTAAACCAGTCCATCCTAAAGGAAATCAGTCCTGAATATTCATTGGAAGGACTGATGCTGAAGCTGAAACTCCAATACTTTGGCCACCTGATGCGAAGAACTGACTCACTAGAAAAGACCCTGATGCTGGGAAAGATTGAAGGCAGAAGGAGAAGGGGATGACAGAGGATGAGATGGTTGGATGGCATCACCAACTCAATGGACATGAGTTTGAATAAGCTCAGGGAGTTGGAGATGGACAGGGAAACCTGGTGTGCTGCAGTCCGTGGGGTCGCAAAGAGTCAGACACTACTGAGCAACTGAACTGAACTGAACTGAACTGAACTTGGAACTCAGGAAAGGTCTAGAAAGCTGAAACCTTTTTCCTACAAAAAAGAAACAGGAGACAAAGAAAGGATTTGAACCCAGGAGGGCCCCACAGAGTTCTGCTTGGTTTCAGAAAAGCAGGGATAGAAAGTATGTGTGTGTACAAGATATGTATATATGGAAAAGAACCCAATTTCCATTAACAATTAATGGATAATCATAAACCTGTAGCTAAAATAGACCCAAAACTGAAAGGTCAAGAGTAATAACAGGATTTTCTAAGAGCCAAAATTTATTTTTGCACAGTAGAAAATGGAGATAAGCTTGAGAGACTTCTGTCATTTCACATTAACTTGTAGACTTGTTGGACATTTAAAACTCTGGTGAAGTAAAAACATTTTAAAGTCCATAAAAAAATGTTTTAAAGAAATACAATACAACCAGGAGAAGTACATGCAGAAAGATAAAAGAAACAAAGTAGTACCATGGTAAATAAAAATATAAAATAATATGATAGAAATCAGTCAATAATCACAATAAAAGGAAACAGATTAAACCAGCCCATGAAGTATCAAATCTAGAACTAGACTGACTGGGTTAAAATGCTGACATAGATTAGCTCTGGGACCTTGGGCAAGTTAACTTCTCTGTGCATCAGTTTCCTTATAAATAAAATGGAGACAACTATAGTATATAGTATAGTTGATAGATTCTGTGGGAAATAAATGCTTTAATACATTAAAAAATAAAGGCACATATAGCAATCCTTGGCATGTAGTAAGTTCTGTGTAAGAATTTATTATGGTAATTATTATTATTTTCACATCAGATTTTACCAAAATTCCAGTCATTTGCTATTTAAATAGGCAAACTTACATCACAGAAGGGCTTCCCTTGTAGCTCAGTTGGTAAAGAATCTGCCTGCAGTTCAGGGACCCGGGTTCGATCCCTGGGTCAGGAAGATCCTCTGCAGAAGGAAAGGGCAACCCACTCCAGTATCCTTGTCTGGAAAACCTCATGGACACAGGAGCCTGGTGAGCTGCAGTACATGGGGTTGCAAAGAGTCAGGCACAACTAAGCAACTAACACTTACTTACTGTATCAGAGAAAGTAACCTTTAGCAAAGGGGAGGAGGAGGGTGGTAGGCTTTAAAAAGACATTACAGACAAAAATTAATCAAAAGAAAGCAGGTGTAACAATATAATATCCGAACACATAAGCTTTGGAGCAACAAGGATTAGTTGAAAGAAAAAATCACCAGGAAAAAATGTAATCTAACAGTATAGCCTCAAAGGACAGAAGCAAAAAACCGCCAAGTCTCATGGGGAGCTTGACAAATTTGATAGGTGATTTTAGTTCCATTTTCTCAAAATTGATAGACTCATGGTAAAAAGATGTGAACAGCAGTCAAAAACTTGATGTTTAGGGACTTCCCCAGCCATCTAGGGTTAAGACTCTGCCTTCCAATGCAGAGGGCTCAGGTTTGATCTTTGGTCAAGGAACCAAGGTCCCACATGCTGTAGGGTGTGGCCAAAAATTAAAAACAAAAACAGCAATATATAAAGAACCCTGGACACCCCAGAAAACAGAGAATCTTTATCATCACAAGTACACACCTCAAGGGAAATCCAAGCATTATTTGTAATAGCAATAAAGAAAAAATTTTAAAAAACATGTACAAGATCTTGGTGAAGACAGCCATTGACACTGAGACCAATGTGGTTGGGAGCTGGAAGGGTGGGATCACTTCCTGTGTTCCAGACACTCTGCTAGTTCCTGGAGGCGAACTCGGCACCACCTGAAACTCACCTGCATAACACTGTGGGCCCCGGGATGTTCCAGGTGCTACACAGCAAAGGACAAGTGCTCTGGGTGACGAAGGGAGGAGGCGCAACGCCCAGCGTGAGAGCAGGCATGGAAGCCAGAAGCCATGCAACCCATGGCTTGTTGGGAAAACAGCGGAGTGCTCAGTATGGCCAGAGCGTGGTGGTAGGAAGCAACCCTTGAGGGTAGCCTGGGCACATCTGCACATCTCAGTGCCCCTCAGAGTCTGGCCCAGTAGGATCTGAAAAGCCTTGATAACAATAATCCCTCTATTGAGAACTTCCCGTGGGCCTGGTGTTTCCCTTTACTGCCTGTAATGCTCAAGTCAACATTCTGAAATAGGTATTGTTATCCTCATTTTACTTACAGAAAAACTGAGGCTCCAAGAGATTTAGGAACTTGCTCGGGGTCTTGCCCTGGGCCCATCCTCAATCTGTCTGACTCTGAAGTCCATGCCGAATACATCATCTCACGTTCAGGGATAAGACACAACCTTGCTCTTGGGACCAGAACCACACAGAGCCTCTATATACCTTACTGGGGGGCCCAGGCACCTATGAACTTAGTAGATGGTCAACTAGGTGTCAGGGATTTATGATTCAGTTGAAAGAGGGCTGTTGACATGCAGGGAAGCCAGGCTCCACGTGTAAGCTGATGTGGGCACAGGAACAGTAGCTCAGGGCCAGCCAGGAGAGGGACAGCCAAGCCTAGGGACAGCTGTCAAGTCACCACAGGGAGAGGAGTCCCCCCTCCCTGCTTGTTCCATCCCACACTTAAATATGCCGCCTTCAGTGCCCCCTGCTTTCCTGTCTCCTCCAGAGGTAGAAGCAGCTCTGGTTATGGCTAGAACAGCAGGTTCTTGGGTCTTTAGTCTTGTCACCATGGTCTCCACAGGCTGTGATCCATCGTGCCTGAGAAATGCCCTGCTAAATGTTTGTGTCAGGAAAGCCTGCTGGTGATGCAACAGATAGGTGGGGGCAGTGACGAGGACTCTGATACCACAAAATGTACTCAGCACATTTTGAGTCAACACAGAGATGGGAGCCAAGAAAGATAAGGATTTTAGTTGTTTGAGTGTTGTTTATGTAAACCCTCCTTCATCACCAAAGATTTGAGGCTGCTGGCAATGCAAACTGAAATGATGATGATGGTGAGAGAGGGAGAAGACTCTTAGGATCAGAAAATAAAAATTGTGGAAGAAAAGCATGACGTGATAAAGCACAAGACCTGAAGACACAGGCATGGGCAATAAGGGATGACAAAGCTGCAACAGTTGACTTTCACGCTGGCTTTGGGTTTCCTGGAAATCCATGCAGAGGGAAACTCAGCCAGTTACATAAAATTGTGGTAAGCAGAAGAAGGAAACAGGTCAGAATCACAGGGAAAATAAAGCTTTTCCAAACAGTGAGCAGCAAAATAAACATCTCGATGAAACTTTATACACGCAGACTTGGAATCATATTAAAAAGTCACTGAGAAATGGCAATTTTGCATAACGTCAAGGTGAGGTAGTTCAAATATCTAAGCATCTGGTGACAAGATCTATGGATAGAATAAAAAGTGCCTTAAAATTTTTAGTAGGAATTCTTATTTTTTAAAATATTAGCTAACATTAATACATAGCTTTTTATTAATATTTAAGAGTATATTATAGAGAAAGCATGCATTATAGAAAAGTAAATATATCATCTTGGACTCCCTGGTGGCTCAGTGGTAAAGAATTCACCTGTAATGCAGGAGCTGCAGGAAATGCAGTTTTGATCCTTGAGTCAGGAAGATCCCCTGAAGGAGGGAATGGCATCTGCTCCAGTATTCTTGCCTGGAGAATTCCATGGACAGAGAAGCCTGGCGGGCTACAGTCCATAGGGTTGCAGAGTGGGACGTGACTGAAATGACTTAGCATGCACATATGTATAATCACCTGTATTCCCACCATGAGCGTGTGTATATTTTCCAATTTTTTATCTAGGCATATTTTTAGATATTTTTTACAAATTTATTTTTATGCAGCCAGACTGTTTAGTAACCTGATTTATTGTTTAACGAGTACATCTTACTTATAATCCATGTCAATGAATGTTCATTCACAATGTGATTTTTAATGGAAATTAATGTGGATGTATCATAATTTATATGGTTCAGATGGTAAAGAATCCACCTGTAATACAGGAGACCTGGGTTCAATCCCTGGGTTGGGAAGATCCCCTGGAGGAGGGCATGGCAACCCACTCCAGTATTCTTACCTGGAGAATCCCCATGAACAGAGGAGCCTGGTGGACTACTGTCTATGGGTCGCAAAGAATCGGACACGACTGAGTGACTAAGCACAGCACAGCATATTATAATTTAACAATCTCGCCTTGTACATTGTGTTTTTCTTTAATTTCTAAAATTATAACCACTGTAATGAACATCTTTATAGCAAAATGCATGCATTCTATAGTTATTTGTTTTATGTTAAATTTTAAATGGAATAAAATTTTCTGAACAGGTACATCCCTATTCACAAATCCTTTGTTGTAATACTGAGACCTCCCAGTATTAGGACCAGGTTAAAACCAGTGGTTTAGACTGTAAAGGAAAGATGTACAACAAAGCCTTCAGCCATTTTCTGTCTCTGTCATGGACTTCCAGATATACATGGCAAATTGAGTGCATACATCTAATATATTTTTCTCTGAAATTTTCCTCAAAATATGGTAAAGAGAGTTTTTTTTCTTTTTTAGAAAAAAAAAATCCATGAGGACAAAAAGAATGAGGAAAAAAAAAAGACCATAGCAAAATTTTAAAAGCTAGAAATCAGGCAGACAAGTTGCAACTAATTTAGTAGGACTGAGCAAACTGATCTGAAGTTGGCAATGGGGAAAGATAAGTGCCAACCTGATTTATTGCACTGAATTCTCAAAGGCTGCTGCTGCTGCTGCTGCTGCTAAGTCGCTTCAGTTGTGTCCAACTCTGTGCAACCCCATGGACTGCAGCCTACCAGGCTTCCATCCATGGGATTCTCCAGGCAATAACACTGGAGTGGGTTGCCATTTCCTTCTCCATCTCAAAGGCTAAGGAATTGTAATAAATCTGCTGTTAACCAACGTTACACCCATGTATGAACTAGTAATAGCCCCCCTTTTCTCAAGACACTCCACAGCCATCTACCAGAAGTTTGTCATAATAAATATATAATTCCCTTATGCCTACAGTGTGGGAAAGGTGCTCTCAGAATTGTACAGTACACAGCTTGCCCAGCTGTACATACCAGCCCTGACATGGAGGCACCAGGGAGCACTAAAAATAGAATGAATGAAGAGACTGATGTACAATATGGAAGAATGGTTAAAACTACTTCAAAAGAAAAGCTAGCATTTCTTTCTAACCTTGGCAGAAGCCTGGAGCTTTATCCTCTGAAAAGGGGAAGACTGAATATTTGTGGAAGGAGAATGCCAGGCAGAGTTGAGGACAGAGGTTGTACCAGAAATATAAAGTGTGCCCTGTAAATGCTGAGTCCTATCCTGCTCCTTCCACTTGGCCACAGGAACACTGGAACCCAGGCCTTTACTTTGCAGGCAGGAGAGAAGAGGAAACTGCCTAGGAAAACAAAACCAGCTCAAAGGAAAATACGTAAATATTTTTACATTGGGGGGGTCCCCCAACTAAACATTCCAGTGGATCACCCAACAGAGAAGCTCATAGTACATGGAGCTCCAAATCAGCTTTTAAATCCCCACTTTGCAGTAAGCAGACAAGCAAAAATTACCAGTCATTTGAGGAACAAGCCTAACATGAAAGATAGAGACCAAAACAAACAGATGTTAAAAAAGAAACTTGAGGGGACTTGCCTGGTGGTCCAGTGGTTAAGAATCCACCTGCCCGTGTAGGAGACACAGGTTTAATCCCTGGTCCAGGAAGATTCCAGATGCTTGGGGCACCTAAGCCTGTGCTCCACCACTACTGAAGCCCCTGAGCCCTGGAGCCCAGGCTCCACAACAGAAGCCATTGCAATGAGAAATGCCCGCACCTCAACTAGAGAATAGCCCCTGTTTGCTGCAACTAGAGAAAGTCTGCATGTAGCAATGAAGACCCAGCACAGCCAAAAATAAATCAATAAATACAAGTTTAAAAAAAAGGAACTTGGGGAAAAGGAGACTATACAGGCAGAAGAATTTTTAAATATACCATTCATATCAGAGAGTTAAAAGAATATATTACATTGATGAAACAAGAACATACCATAAAAAATTCACAGAATTGAAAAATAAAAGTAACTCTTGCAAATTAAAAACACAGTTGCATAAACAGAAAACTGAATAAAGAGTGAAGCTGTCTCCCAGAAAGGAGAGCATGCAGAGATGGAAGAAATGAAAGAAAAAAAAATTAGAAGACCTTGTTCAAGAAGTTCCTATTATTAAAAGAGAGAGGGGGAAAAAGTGGCATAATCACCTTAGAAAACAATTCAGCATGATAAAGATGAACATACACATGCTGGACAATTGAACACGAACAAATAGTTGTTAAATTCATTCATTCATTCAACAAGTATTTACTAAGCACCTACTAATTGGGGAGGGATTGGGGGCAGGAGGAGAAGGGGACAACAGAGGATGAGATGGCTGGATGGCATCACTGACTCGATGGATGTGAGTTTGAATGAACTCCGGGAGTTGGTGATGGACAGGGAGGCCTGGTGTGCTGCAATTCATGGGGTTGCAAAGAGTCGGACACGACTGAGCGACTGAACTGAACTGAACTGAACTAAGTCGTTGTGCTGGGCACTGACTATACAAGAATAATAAACAGACAAGATATAAATAAAGACAAGATATAAGACAGATTATAAATAAAGACAAGATATAAAATCAGACAAGACCTCTGCTGTCTCAGAAACTAACCAAGATTCTTCATCCCAAGGCAGCTGTGGATTATGGCAGATCTCAGACTCAATTTTGTCTACAAAGTTTGATGTTTCATGCAAGGAGTCTCTGGATAGATGATCTGTGGGCAGAACATGTGTTTGAAGGAATTATAATCATTCTGTAACTCAAAAGAGGAGTAAAAATTAGAACAAAGCTGTGTTTAGGAAGAACCAATTTAATTTTGGTAGTCTTGAACAGAGTTGTCCAAAGATAGAATCAATTGTTTCGCGAGGTGGTAAGCTGGCTATCAGTGGAGGTGTTTGGTGCTAAGCAGCAGGGACTTTCCTGGTGGCCCAGTGGCTGGGAGTCTCCCTGCCAATGCAGAAGATACAGGTTGGATCCCTGGCCCAGGAAAATCCCATATGCCTCAGAGCAACAAAGCCCATGAGCCACAGCTACTGATTGCACACTCTAGACCCCATGAGCCGCAACTACTGAGCCCTCTAGAGTCCATGCTCTGTAACAAGAGAAGCCACCACAACGAGAAGTCCATGCACCGCAACAAAGAGAAGCCTCCATTCACCACAACTGGAGAAAGCCCACTAGCAGCAACAAAGACTCAGCGCAGCCATAAATAAATAAAAATTTAAAAATTACGAAGCAGCATTCATTCACTCAACGATTGCATGATGGCCTGGTTCCAGGCACTGGGGTATGCACTGTGTATTCATTAGCTATTGCTGCAAAGCAAATCACCCCCAAATCTTATGATGTCTCACGATTTCTGCAAGCCAGTGGCTTGACTGTGTGGTTCTGACTCAGGATGCGTCATGAGGTTGCAGGCAGGACGTTGCCTGGGTCTGTGGTCATCTGAAGGCTCCACCAAGGCTGGAGGATCTCTTCCAAGGAGGCTCACCCACACAGCTGGCAAGTCGGTGCTGGCTGTTGAGGAGGGGCGGTAGTACCTTCCTATGCGGACCCTCCATGGGGCTTCCTATGATGTCCCTCATCACATTACAACGTGGTGACTGCCTCCCCTCAGAGTCCAAGAGAAAGCAGGATGGAAGCCGCTGTGGCCTTTATGCTCCACATTTGGGAGTTACGTACCATGACTTTCACAATAACCTGTTGATCACGTTGGTCAGCCCTCTTTAATATGAGAGGGACCACATGAGGTTATGAGTACCAGAGATGAGGATCAATCTCAGAGGCTGGCTACCACACTGTAGACACAATAACGAATGAACAAGTGGGGTGCCTAACCTCAAGAGACTGTTAGTGTAGAGTTAGGATACTTGTTGTAGATGATGTCAAAGGAACTAGACTGAGAGTGGATTCCTTCAATCTTAACATCCTGTGACTTTGTTCTTCTAGGTCTTAGTCCTTTCCTCACTGTATCACTAGGCAACCATCTCAGAACCAGCAGTCCATGTCCTCATGCCTCTGACATGGGCAGCTCTGAGGTCTCCATTATTAGTTGCTTGTCACTACACAGCAAGATAACCAGGGTCCCACCCTTGGGCTCCCAGATACAAAAGTTCCCAGATCACCCCACGCTTGTTGTTTCTGTCCGCAGAATCTGTCACCGTCTGTGTCCCTCCTCCCAGAGCACAGCATGTCCCATGATGATGCCTGGAGGACACTGTGTCCCCATGTGGGAGCTGCTTTTGATCAGCCCAGCCAGCCCTCAACAGCAGCTACGCCCTGTGGTTTCAAGAGGAGAGAGCCCCCCCTTTCCCCTGTTGTGCTCTTTTCTCACCAATCAGAGCCATGCCAGCCACCAGACAGTGGCATGTGACCCCTTGGACGTTCTCAGAGTACTTTTGACCTTTGCGCTTTGGGAATGGACGCAGGGGTATGGTTAAAATGTCTCAGCCTGGTCCACACCAGTCCTGGCTGCTGCTCCTTTTTGGGGCACTAACCCGTGTGCACAGAGTAGTCTATTATCTTTAGGTCACCCAAGGAGCCAGAGGTAGCTGGGGGGGCTTCAGTCCTAAAAGTCTGGGGGGACTGCTGGGATATATTGATGTGGGCTGCACCAGAATCCAGAAAACGTCCTTCCATGATACTCACAGGGGACTCTAAGTACACAGTTTTCCTGTGTATAAGTGCTGCAGTCTCACCAGGTGGTCAAAACTGGATTCTAGAGAAACTCTGGCGAATATTTATTAATATTTGTTTCTAGATAGCTAGTGGAAGTTGCTGTAACACAGCAAGTTCAACTTGGTGCTCTGTGACAACCTAGAGGGGTGGGATGGGCTGGGGGTGAGAGCGAGGTTCAAGAGAGAGGGACATATGCATACCTATGACTGATCCACATTGTTGTATGGCAGAAACCAACAGTGCAAAGCAATTATCCCCCAAATAAAAATAAAAAAGAAATGAAATGCTGATATATACCGTACAACACAGGAGTACCCTGAGAACGTTATGCCAAGGGGAAGAAGCCAGACACAAAAGTAAAACTATTGTATGATTTCACTTACATGGATTACCTAGAATAGGCAAAGTCTAAGAGACAGGAGAAGCCATCAGCAGAAACTGGAGTGGAGGAGTGGTAATGGGTAATTGCTTTACGGACACAGGGTTTCTGTTTGGGTCACAAAGAAATTTTGGAGATAGTGGTGATGGTTGTACAATATTGTGAATGTAATTAATGCCTTTAAATTGTACACTTAAAATGGCGAATTTTGTGTTATATATATATTATACCACAATAAAAATAATACTAAAACATCATAAAGTCCCAACACTACATAAATCTATGAAGTAGAAAGCAAAATCCCATTCTCCCGATAACAGGCCTGTTGAATTTACCATCTAGGCCCAGTGATTTCTTTCTTCTGTGACAGCCCCTTGTTCAGAGTGCATCCCCCCTTCTCTCTGGGGTTCCGGGCGGAGCTCACTGTTCTCCTTATGCTGGGCTCCACACCTGGTACTTAAAAGCCAAACTCTCTAGCTGGATGGCGCAGGCTCCAATCTCATTCCCACCACTGCTAGATCACGTGCTTCACCATCCTGAACTTTTTCCTCACCTGCTTCTTCTTTGAAGTCTCTGTCTGTTGTGAGGATTATATGAGTCGATGTGGTACAACAAATTTTTTTTTTGGTACAACGATTTTTAAAGGCACCTAGCATTAATGCCACTCCAGTGTTCTTGCCTGGAGAATCCCAGGGACGGGGGAGCCTGGTGGGCCCCCGTCTATGGGGTTGCACAGAGTCGGACACAACTGAAGCGACTTAGCAACAGCAGCAGCAGCATTAATGTGTGTCAACTTTAGGGCCATCTCTGTATTTTAACGTTCTAGAAGCTTCTACCACTGGTTGCTCCTCATTGGCCACCATTTTGGGGGGTGGGGCAGGGCATAGCTTCCTCTTTCATTCCTTGATGTCCCTTGGTGTTGTTCCCTTGAAAGGCCTAAACTCCATTCTGGGAAGGAAAGAGCAGATGTCAGGTCATTTGGGACTAAAGGCTTGAACTGGCTGTTCTCTGGGGTTCCCTCCTGGGACAGCCCACCTCAGTCCACAGCTGGCTGTGCTGGTGAGACTGCTTGGGGCCTAATTCCTCTCTTCCCCTGCCTCCTGCCCCATTTATATTTTTTTACATTTAAAATCTCTCAGTCATGTCCGACTCTTTGAAACCCCATGGACTCTACAGTCCATGGACTTCTCCAGACCAAAATACTGGAGTGGGTAGCCTTTGCCTTCTCCAGGGGATCTTCCCAACCCAGTGGTTGGCAACTCCAGCCCCAGACCAACAGGCCCCTTTGCAGGAGGCTCCTGGGCAGAGTTCACCAGGGCCCCCAGGCACCTCCTCCTCCCCACCTCCCAGGACTCTGACACGTCTCTGGGCCCCATTCCTCGACTCTGGAGATCATGGGTTTAGTAGTCAAAAAAAACCAACCCTCTGAAATAAGCATGAATCAATTTTATAATAGAAGTGAGGTGGGGTGGGTGGAATAAACCAAAATTCACCCAAATAAGTCAGATTAAAGGCACAGAAGATCTTAGACAAGGAGGGACAGTCTTCCCCACTGTGTCGTGAGCTCCCCAGAGCCCAGGACCGCATCCTGACCACACTGGTGGCACCCTCGGGGTGAAGCCTGGTGTCAGATTCTTTACCACTGAGCCCCCTGGGAAGCCCACCGGACCACCAGGGAAGTCCAAAGTGTGACATCTTTATCCACCTCCCCTTAGGACTCTCTCCACACCTCTCAGCACACGCTGCCCCCCTAGTCTCTCCCAGCCCCCCAGTCCCTCTAAGCATCCCCTGCTGACCCATCTAAGCTTTGCTAATTGTGCTCCCTGCAGCCCTCAAGTCCCACAAAACCAAGAAGCCCCGCTGTAACCACACTGGGCTAGTTTCTCAGCAGCTTTATTGAGAAGTGAGAGGTAGCATCACTTTCCACTGGACATGTATCCACAGGTCTGTACAAGAACTGCTTTGGGACAGACAGAAAGACAGGGGGCAGGGCAGGGCAGGTGTCAGTGGTAGGGCGGGGGCACCAGGGGCAACTCAGCCCCCCAATGGGACGGGCATCTCCTCCTGCGCGGGGAGGGCGGGGGCCTGGCTCTCTTTCTCCTTGAGGGTGTTGAAGAAGCTGCTGACCTTGTCCCTCAGATCCTTCTCCAGGAAACTCAGGTGATCTTCCACGTCCCCCGCCAGGGGGCCCAGCTTCTGCCTGAGCGTGTCCAGCTGCTGCACCATGGCTTTGTTGAAGGTCTCGCCGTAGGGCCCCACGGTGCGGCGGAAGTCCTCCACCTGCTGGTCCAGGCGGCTGCTCAGCTCGGCCAGTGACTTCTGCAAGTCCTCGGCATTGCCCAGCTGACTTCCATGCACGCTGTTGACCAGGGGCACCAGCCCCTGCCGCAGCTCCTCGGCTTTGGCTGAGATCTTGGCCTTTAGCTCCTCGGCATGCTTCTTCATCTGAAAGGCCAGGCCCTCCAGCTGGTGGTTGAGCTTCCCCTGGACGTCCTGAGCATAAGGGGCCAGGCTGCGGCGCAGTTCCTCCACGTTCTCCTCGATCTTGGTCTGGAGCTGGTCCGCGTAGGGCGTCAGGCGCCCCTTGAGCTCTTCCACACGCTGGTTGACCGTGGCCTGGAGCTCCTCGGCGTAGGGCGCCAGCGAGGCCTGCAGCTGGTCCAGGTTCTGCCGCATCACCTTCTCCATGCGCTCCGCATAGGGCGTCAGCTGGCGCCGCAGCTGCTGCGCCTGGGTGTCGACCTGGGTGCGCAGCTCCTCTGCGTATGGTCCCAGGCGCTGCTGTAGCTCGCGCACGTTGTCCCCGATCTTCTGGCTCACCTCCGTGGCGTGGGGCAGCAGCCGGGCCCGCAGGTCCTCCAGCTCCTTCCGAATCTCCTCCTTCAGCTTCTCGGAGTCCTTGGTCAGCCGTTCATGCAGTTCCGTGGCAAAGGGCACCAGCTTCTTCTGCAGGTCGTCCGTGTAGGTGCTCACTTCCCCAAGTTTATCTTGGAAGAGGGTGCTGCGGGGAAAGGACGCAAGGGGGCCACCGTGAGGCTTGGCATTCCTGCCTGCGTGCTAAGTCGCTTCGGTCCTCTCCGACTCTGCGACCCCGGGACTGTAAGCCCGCCAGGCTCCTCCACTGCGACCTTAGCTCCTTACATACCACTCACCTTCCACACACCTGCCTAAGACAGGTGAGCGTGCAGGGTACTGAATTCACCCATCTTATCCCCATGACTTTCCCTATGGTGGATGGTGATTTAAGCAAATTGATGTAATCGACTAAGGTAATACATTGACCTTGTACCTCTGGATCTCCCCTGGAGCTTGAGTCACAGTATCAATTAATACCTATCATGTGAGCTGGAGCAGTGGGCTTGCCTCTCCTTATCTGTAAAGTAGAAAGACTGAACTTTGAGGTCCTTCTCAGCCCAGGTGTGCTGTGACAGAGATCACTTGTGATGTTCTGGACCTCTTTTAGCATCTTCTAGTCACATGGGATGCTGGTTTCCCTGCCGTGTGGACACCCCCAGAGGCTTCCCAAATATCCTCACCCCTCCCCTTCCCATGATTTCACAGAGGCCTGTCCTGGAATGTATTAGAAGCCAGCTCACATGACATTCTTTCCCTCCCTTTCTTCTGGGAGCCTCAGTGCTAAGATGTGGCCATTTATTACACTCTGGAAAGTTAAAGTGGGAAATTCCCTGGTGGCCCAGTGTTTAGGACTCAGCAGTTTCAGGGCGGGGGTTTGATCCCTGGTCAGGGAACAAGATCCCACAAGCCACAGGGCATGACAAAAAGAAAAAAAGAAAAGTTAGAGCAGGGATTATTCAGTCCAGCCTTCCTTATTTGCAAACATGGATCCCAGGATCCAAGTCTGGAGAGCTCTGGTCACCCAGTGACTTGATGGCAGGGCAGTGGGTATCCTAAGCTCAGGTCTCCTGCCTCCGAGTCCAGCCCTTGCCCACACGTTGCATGGTCTTTAAGAAGCCCTTCCTGCAAGCTCTGCCCCTCTTACTTGAGCTGCTGGGTGAGCTCAGACTTCTGGATATGTTCCACCGCCTTCTTGGCATTGTTGCCCAGCTGGCTGAAGTAGTCCCAAATCACGGTGGCCACCTGGTCGGCATTGACCTCCGCCTCGGCTCCTGGGTGGGAAACAGCAAATTCATGAACACCGTCTCCTTCCTTGCCCCCCTGCCCCAGCCCTGAGCTGCAGACTGGATGTCGGGGGCGGGGCACAGCCACCGATTTTTCTCTCTGTGTTTGGCTAGTTAGAAGCCACAGGGGTAGGTAAAGCTGGGGTAGCACCCATGCCAGGGAGCCCAGCACTGTGAATGGACAGCACTCCTAAGAGCTGAGTGGCAGCTGGGGAACCACCTGCCTCCAGCTGTGGGCTGACAGGCACTCGGAACTGTCCTCTTGCCCTGGCCCCAGACTCGCCACCCTTCCTGCCTGACGCAGCAGATGGGTCCTGCCTAACAGTGCCATCTGAAGGCAGCTCCTACTCACCGGTGACAGCCACCAGGGCCAGGCTCAGGACCACAGCCTTCAGAAACATCCTGGGCTCCTCGCTGGGCTGGGAGAGTCTCTTACTGCACCAGATCCTTCCTGGATTCAGAGGGGCCAGAGGAGAGGGTCTCAGGCAGCTCACTGTACTGCTGTGGAACTGACTGAAGCTCAGAACCAGTCAGACATTTAAATCCTCACTGGGCTGCCCTCCCCACCTTCCTCCCCAGTGTGACTCCACGCTGGAAGGTGACACATTCCCAGGAGGCCTCTTGGACTTTTGTGACCCTTGGACAACGTGGAAGCTGATGGCAGACTGGGGCTCAGGCAGCGTTCAGAAGCAGCTGTTCTGATCGTGTGCCCCACCCATCGTGGAAGGGGCCATGAGCCAAGGGAGGAATGAGGCTGAGGGAACACCTGAGCTCGGGACTGATAAACAGAAGCCCTGTGGCCGCTCCGGGTCTATGCTCGGCTTGGGGAGGGGGGCAAAGTTCACAGTTCCTCTGTCTGCCCCAGTGAGGAGGGGCCCCCACTCCCACATCCCCCAACCCTGACTCCATCTCAGAGCACCAGGCTCTGGACTGGGACACCCAGGGCCACAGATGGGATAATGAGACAAGATCTAGGGTTCTGGTCAAGGTGAGCCCGGGAGGAGGCGACCCCTGCAAGCCTGGGTGGAGTGGAGGGAGATCCTGTGCTAAAGGTATTAATTGTAAGTGTGCTGCATGTCCCACCATTGCCAAATGTGTCACCTTGGTCTAGTGATTCAACTTGGCCCAGCTCTGGCCTCATTTTCTCCTTTAAAAATGGGATTGTTGGGTGTATTAAATGAGATATTACTGGTGAAATGAGCAGTATCGTGCCTGGCAGAGTAAGCACTAAAAAATAGCCATTACTGTTGTTAATAAGAATATTAACTATTTTCTGGATTTGGACCAAGCAAGGAGTACAGTAGCATGCTTGCTGCTCCAATGAGAGTGGCAGAGGGAGACCCCACCCTCTGGGGGGCATCAGGCAGGCACAATGCAGGGTGAGGGGCAGACTGGCCCGAGGTCTGATTCCTGCCCACCTCCTCCCTGGACGGGAGCAGTCAGCTTGTGATGAATCACAAGACCTGAGGCTCTCAGGGAGCGTCTCATCAGGAGACAGGGAAGGGGGGTGGTGGTGGCATCCACATCTTCTTCTTGGACTTCCAACGTCCTCTGCAAGTGAGGTCATACACAGAAAGACATCCACCAAGAAGGCGGTGCATCCTGACCAGTTTGTGCCCCTCTGCCGGACCACACAGATCACCTTGAGTGACAAGGAGACGACATCCATCATATTGCACTGTTGGCTGCCCTCCATGAATGCCATGCCCCGCACGTGGATGGGCTTCTGTAATCTGCCACTGGAAGAGTCCACAGCTGGGCTGATCCTGACTTCCCGTGTCTCCACTGTTTCATAGACCAGGAGTGACTTGATGTCTCTTGGGGTTGAAGATAGCTAAAAGGCCTTCCAGTGCTTGTATCCCTTCTGTAGAATCCCCACTACCTGGCAGTGTCCCACCCCACCGATCGCCACCCCCAGTGTCAGGGAGCTCCTCCTTCCAGGAGCAGCCTGGGCCATCTTGCAGTAGTTTATGAAGGCTTCTGATGCTGGAGTTGGACTCCTTGGCTTTGCATGTGGGCTCCGCACATACTGACTGGGTGACCTCGGCCAAGTCTCTTAACCTCTCTGAGCCCCGTGTGCCTCAGTAGGGCATAAAACAGTGCATGCCTTCTGGGCTTCAAGGGGTCAGGGAGATAATCTGAGTAATGCTGGGAGACATGCCTAGTCCACAGTCAGCACTCATCAAGCACGAGCCATGTTTTGCCCCTGAAGACTTCACTGCACTGCAACACTCCCAAATCAGGCAGAGTCCTGCCTAGGTTGGGAGCAAAGGTAGTCCGCTCACCTCTGGCCTCATCCCTTTCCCCCTCAATGGGCCAGAGGTGAGCAGGCAACGAGTCACCAAGGACTCTCAGTTGAGTTTGCCCTCACTGAATGGGAGCATGTGTTTTTGTTTTTTGGCCACAATGTGTGGCATGCAGGATCTTAATTCCCCAACCAGAGCTCAAACTTGCGCCCCCTGCAGTGGAAGTGTGCAGTCTTATCCACAGGACAGCTGGGAAAGTACCAGAGAGCATGCTGTGTATCAGTCTGTGAACAGATTAGTTCTGGGCGGTGGGAGAGAATGAGAGGCCCCTGTGCCCTGTCTTAGATTGTTTGAACTGCTGATAGAAAGGAAGTGAGTGCCAGCAGCTCCAGCAGACCCTGGCCCTATGAGTCAGGGCACGGCCACATGGGTGGGCACAAAGGGCTGTGTGACGTTGGGTGAACCATATCCCTTTCTGAGCCTCAATCTCCTTATCTGTACAACAGACAGCCCTAATGGTCAATGAGGTAATGAGGCTGAGAGTCTAGCATCACTTATGGCCACCCTCCTGCCCCATCAACAGAGATCAAACCGGTGGGCAGCCTTGGGACTGCCAGAAGCAGGAGGGAACGACTCAGGCCCAGCCAGGGACGGGCAAATCACACGGACACAGGTGCCCATGTTTGCTCCACACTGGCCGTCCACCCAGGGCAGAGCTCAAAGGGGGTGGCTCCTGGGTGGGAAGATCGGGGTGAGACACTAGGAGGAACTTCCAGTGCAGAAGGCCATGGTAAACCAGGGCCTCTGGCTGGAAGGGCTGAGTCAGCGCTGCCCAGTCCAGCCTTGTGGCAGGGGCATGGGTCACAGAGGCTCATAAGCTAAGCCTCACTCGCACACAAGTGGAAGCAGAGAGATTTAGTTTAACCCTAGAGGACCATTTTTGGCCCCAGCTGGTCAGACGTTCTCCTTCCCGCCCCTCCTCCCTGCCCGTTACCAGGTATGGGGGCCACGGCTGGAGCAGCGTCCTCATCCCAGGGGAGCTATGCTGGGGGGAGGGAGAGAAGAAGGAAAGGAGAGGCAGCTTAGGCTGGGCCACTGATCAGACCCTTCCTCAGATTGCCCTACTGAGACCCACCTGGAGCTCCTGGAAGGGGCACAGGCACACAGAGGCCAAACCCTTGGAATGAGATAAGGTCCCAGGCCCCAGGGCATGTCTCAACCCAGCTGCAGAGGCCCACACTCTCCGGTTCTCTACCCAGCTTGACACCATACCACTGGGTCTCTCTGCCTACATCTTCTGACCTCCCTGGGCTCACCGGCCCATTGCCACGCAGGAGAGAGAGGGCGGCCTCCTCCAGAGGCTCCACACACATGGAAGGAGAGTTGGAGGAACCAGGGCCAAGGGCTCCAGCCAGTCCAACCCAGCATGCCCCAGCCTAGCCTGGAATCTGGATTCCCACTGTGACCCTCACTTCTGGGGAGAAGGAACAGATCAGAACGAAGAGGGAAGTGGACACAGCTGCCCTCTACCTTCCCCAAAGTCCAAATTCTTCAGGACCTCCCAATCACCTTCCTCTCCTCCCCACCCCATCACCACAGTCTGTGCTCAGGAAGAGACTGTAACGGATGCACTCTGAGTGCCTGATAAACCTCCAAGGGTCTCATCTCTGCCTGCAGTTTGGTCTCAGTGTGCGTATTAGAAGACCTGGATTCTGGCTCCCAACTCTGCCGTGGATGGAATATGGGCACCTGGGTATGTCTCCAGCCCTGCCTTAAGTTTCTACCTATAATGGGGTTAATAATGTCTGTGGTGGGCTGTGCTTAGTTGCTCAGTCATGTCTGACTCTTTGCAACCCCATGAACTGCAACTTGCCAGGCTCCTTTGTCCATGGGGATTTTCTAGGCAAGAATACTAGAGTGGGTTGCCATGCCCTCCTCCAGGGGATCTCCTCAACCCAGGCATCAAATCCAGGTCTCCCACATTGCAGGCAGACTATTTACCATCTGAGCCACCAGGGAAGCCTGTGAATACTAGAGCAGATAGCCTATCTCCTCAAGGGAATCTTTCCAACCCAGGAATCAAACTGAGGTCTCCTGTATTGCAGGCAGATTTTTTACCAGCTGAACTACCAGCGGAGCCCTAATAATGTCTACTTCGCAGGAATCATTTGCATTTTAACAGATAACCATGTCTAAGTGAAAGGAATAAATCTCTAAGGAGAAATTTCAAGTTTCAGCCACAGATAAAGAATTCTGAAGGTAGAGCTAGGTCACTTTCTTGGGCCTCTGACTTCCCATGGTGGGTTTAATTGCTTCTTCCTGGTAAGATGGCCACCTGCCAAAAGCCCTAAGTCTACATTGGAGGCTCCTCCTGCCTTCAGACTATGCTGTCTAAGGAAAGACAAGTGTTTGGGAGAAAGGAGGAGAGATTTATCTAGCCCCCTTCATGGACCAGCTGCTTTTACATATCTCTTATATTTCACCACAATTCTGGAGTATCAGTGTTCTAGCCCCATTTTACAGAGGAGAATATTGAGGCACTGAGATGTTAGATCTGTGGCTCTGGGTCATATCTGTAGGTGCCAAAGGCACCATTTAAATCTAGAATTTCCTGGCTCTGAGACCTCACTGGAAGACAGAGCTCCCTAATGCTGCCTCCAGGCTGCAGCTCCTGGTGTGAGCCCAAAGGACACTTCACCGCAGGAAGAGGCCGGGCATCTCCTGGACAGCTGACTGGCCCCTCTCTCCACTACACCAGCCTCACCACAGCCTTGGTTGCCTCCCCAGCCACAGGACTATGAGGCCTGGTATTTCTAAGCTGAGGAAGTTGAGGTCTGAGATCGAGAGGTACTCAGCGCTGGCCTCAGTCCCAGCTGCACAGTCTGCCCCCTGGGGACGTTATCAGTGAGTCCAGAGGGCAAGATGAGGAGACGGTGTGGTAAAACAAAGGCCTTGCGCTCAGCAGCCTTTGACCATCTCCCACCATCTCCTGTAAGAGAGGGATCAGCTCAGGAAAATTTCTGGGTCAGCTGCACTCAGGACTGAAGCCCAGAGACGGAGATCCTGGGGAGGGGGCTGTGGGCACTCAACTGTGTCCCACCTCTGCACAAGCCCCTGCCCACATGCCTTCTGTGACTTCACTCTAGACACCCCAGCCCAGCCAGCTGAGTTGTGTCCAGTCTGAAGAAGCCAATCCCCCTCTCACATTACCCCCACTTTGCAAGCTATTGTCAGGGCTTAAAGTAGGGAAGGACCTGGAAACCAAGGGCAAAGGGATGGATGAGGTTTGTCCCCAATCCCTTCTCCCAACTCACCAGCCTCTCCCTGGGGAACCAGGCTGCTCAGAAGGAATGGGGTAACCCCAGGTCCAAGCCATAGGGGTAGCAGAGAGCCAGGTGGGCACCCTCAGCTTTCTAGAGATTTCCCAACTCCTAGCGGGCCTGGGTGCCTCTGGCTACCCTCTGTCAGGGCCTGGTCTAGATTGATCAGCAGGTGACCTTTGCCCGGCTGCCTGGGCCCTCACGCTGCCCTGTGTCCTGGGGATAATATAAAACAGGTCTGAACCCTCTTGCTTGCGTACACAGTTCATCCCAAGAAGCAGCCGCTCCAGGTAAGGCTCCCTGGGGGTTTGAGGGATAAGGAGAGCAGGATGGGGAGGGGCCGGTGGGGTTCTGTGCCCAGCCCAGCCAGCGAAGCCTGGAGAAGCACTTGTAGAGCTGAGGAAGCCTTAAGGCTTGATGGATGGGGAGACCGAGGTCCCTAGGGGAAGGTCACTTGCCCAAAAGCTACACAGAGCCTAGTGGTGGAGCTGGGATTGCCACTGGCTCCATTTCCTGCTCACTCTGCATGTTTAGGATTAGAAGAAGACTCAGACACCCCAGTCGTGCCCCAGACAGAAAACCTGAGCCCTGGAGAGGGCAGAGAGAGTCACCCAGAGTCACTCAGCATGTTAGTGGCAGAAACCTGGCCAGAATCCACATGTCTTGATTCCTGGTCTGGGGGGTTCCTGCTCCATGCCCCGCCTCACTCTCTCTGCCCTGGGTCCCCCAGTCCCCTGTCTGAAAGCCCATAGCCTCCCCCATATCAGCCCTCTCTCCTCCCGACTTGACCCGGCTCAGGCCCTGCTTTAGGGGCCACCGCATCTCCCCAGGGAGGGCCACCTGGTGGTGGTGGAAGGGGTGGGGACTTGAGGAACGGCTCACAGGACCCTTCCCTGCAGGAACCAAGGCGCCATGCAGCCCCGGCTGCTCCTTCTTGCTGCCTTCCTGGCGCTCCTGGTCTTGCCTGGTAAGCAGCCAGTGGGAACTGGGCTGGGCGTGGGAAGGGGATGGCTTGGCAAGTGGCTGGGGGATACCAAACCACAATGGGGGGCTGAGCAGGAGCCAAGGGCTCCCCAGAAGCTGATCCACGCCACTCAGTCCTGCTCTCCTCATAGAAGCTACCAAGGCCGAGGAGGGATCCCTTCTGGACAAGATGCAGGGCTATGTGAAGGAGGCCACCAAGACCGCCAAGGATGCCCTGAGCAGCGTTCAGGAGTCCCAGGTGGCCCAGCAGGCCAGGTAAACCCTCACTTTCCTGCCTTTGGTTGCTACCTGCCTGGGACTTGGTAAGAGCCCCCACAGGGGTCCCGTGTCTCTCCCACGCCCACCTAGGACCTGCACCTCGTTGAACCTGCTTTCTCTCTGTAAAACAGGCTCCCTCGCAGGGAGAGATGACGGAGAGGCACCGCATCCCACCACGCCTCTCTTTGTCATCCTCCTTTCTTCCTCCTTGCCCTCATTTCCATTTTCCTTTTCTGATAATCTGGAGGTTTGGATCCACCCAACGCAATTTCTGGGGCTTCTACCAACTGATAGCTCAGTTGGTAAAGAATCCACCTGCAATGCAGGAGACCCCAGTTTGATTCCTGGGTTAGAAAGATCTGCTGGAGAAGAGATAGGCCACCCACTCCAGTGTTCTTGGGCTTCCCTTGTGGCTCAGCTGGTAAAGAATCTGCCTGCAATGCAGGAGACCGGGGTTCGATCCCTGGGTTGGGAAGATTCCCTGGAGAAGGGAAAGGCTACCCACTCCAGTATTCTGGCCTGGAGAATGCTATGGTCTGTACAGTCCATGGGGTCGCAAAGAGTTGGACACGACTGAGCAACTTTCACTTTCAAAGCAATTTCCGCCCAATGTGTGTGTGTCTGTGTTTCTGACTCGTTTCATGTCCTCGGGCGCATGTGAACAGACGTCAGTCCTTCTTCTCCCGCCTCGCCTCTGCCCACCGGTCCTCTGCTATCTCCACCCACCTTCCCCACCTCCACTCCACCCGCATTGGCATTTCCATAGCAGAGGTGATCACAAACACTTTTAGTCCTCAGGACCCACTTTAGAGTGGATATTATTTCCCCGTTTTGCAGATAAGAAAACCAAGGCTCACTTAACCAAGTGACCTGCCCCAGATCACACAGCTATCAACCCTCTGATGACTGTCCAAATGAGAGACTGCCTCGCTCTGCCCCCCACCACCTGGAGCCACCAGGATGTACAATTCTAGGGGGCATCACTCGCCTCCACTAGAATGGCAGTCCTGACCTTACACATCTCCCAAATCAGTCACTCCTCTCCAGCTTGCTTCAGATCCACCATCTGCCCGCACCTGGAGAAACTCGGGTTGACCTTGGTTGGGTTCCCATCATTACCCTTGGCATCCTTTCCTGGGGTGCAGCTATCAGGGGTCCCAGCCTGAGGTCTTAGGGCATTGCTGGGTGGGGTTGAGAGGGTGGGAGGAGTGCCAGTGGGGGGAGGGTGGGAGACCCATAGTTGTCACTGTCCAGAGACAACTCTCACCCCCACCCCATCTGCTCCCCTCACTTTTTTGACCTCCAGAGACTGGATGACTGAGAGCTTCAGCTCCCTGAAAGACTATTGGAGCTCGTTCAAGGGCAAGTTCACTGACTTCTGGGAATCTGCCACCAGTCCCACACAGTCTCCACCCTGAGGCCATCTGAGATCTCAGTACCCCAAGTCCACCTGCCTATCCATCCTACTAGCTCCTTGGGTCCAGCAGCCTCCTAGGGCTGCCCCCAAAGGTCACTTACAAGAACAGCATTCTCAGTGCCCTCCCACCCCACCCCAGACCTGGCCCACCCCAATGTGCTGGCCTTCCAATAAAGCTGGATGAGAAAATGCCATGAGTGGGGTGTCCTGCACGGGCCATGTATGTTTGGGCCGAGAATGCGCTGGGGTTCTTCTGTGGGCGGGCTCGGGACTGCCTCCAGCTCAAGCGGGCCTGGGGCTGGTGCCCCAGCCACCTCTTAGCAGCTGGGTGGAGCAAGGTAGGAATGACCATCCCTAGCCTGCCTGGTGGACAGTTTGGCGTGGGAGCAAAGGGATGCTAGGTCTGGCGAGACTTTGATAAAGCGTCGAGTGCTGTGTAGCACGATTGAGTGTGTGCTCTGTGCCAGGCCTTGCACCTGGCATTTTACGTCACTATCGGAGTTGAGACTGTGTGTGTTCATCAAAATTCTGGAGTGGACGGGCACTGCCTGGGCTGCATGCCCCCACCCCCACTGCAACCGCCCTTGGGGGAAGGAGGCCGAGGGTGGTGGTTAAACTAAGATACACCTGGGCTCTAGTCTTGGCTCTGTCGCTTCATACAGCCTCAGTTTCTTACCTGTAAAGTGGGCACAATGATACATGATCCATCGTAGGTCTGCTGAAAATGAAGGAAGGAATTGAGAGCGTGCACAGCACCTGGCACCTCCAAGGCACCTGGCAAATGGGTGCCCTTGTCACCACAGGCTGAGCTGACTGTCCCCTTGGGGCCAGGATTGGAGTGGGGGCCCGTATCCTGAGAATTGAGGAGGAGCCCGAGGTCATCCAACACAGGCTGCAGCCCTTGTGTCCTCACCACCCGTCAGATGTTCATGCAGGAGAGTTCCAGAACCACAGACTACCTGAGCAGCTCCCCTCCCTGCTCTTCCAGTGATAAGACTGAGGCTCCCAAGTGTGAAGGCACTTGCCCAGTGTCACTGAGTCAGTAAATTGCTTGACCTCAAGCCCAGGTGAGCTGCCATATTCTGCTCAACTGACTCAGAAAAAGGCGTAGTTACTCCTACCGTTGTTTAGCCGCTAAGTTGTGTCTAACTCTTGTGACCCCATGGACTGTAGCCTGCCAGGCTCCTTTGTCCATGGGGATTCTCTAGGCAAGAATACTGCAGTGGGTTGCCATGCCCACCTCCAGGGGATCTTCCTGTCCCAGGGATCAAACCTGTGTCTCCTACATTGGCAGGAGGATTCTTTACTGCTGAGACACCAGGGAAGCCTAGTTACTTCCATGCCTGACGTCAAAGCCTCCTTGACAGATCTTGGTGGCATCAGGACATCCAGCTGCCTCGGGAGACCTCTGCTCTCTTTTTGGAAATCCACCTGGACTTCTCTTTAGACCCAACATGGCCAGGGATCCCTGCACCCTTACCTGAAAAATGTCCTCACCCAAATATCTGGGCTTGACGTAGCTCAAATGGTTAGGAACTAAAAAAGCCCACTTCTTTATGCAGTTAAGATACACCAGAGATGGAGGAGGGGTAGATTATCCAGTACCAAGGACTAAAGGCCTTGAGAGGAGAGGGAAAGGGAAGCCCCTTGAGTGCACTGCCCAGATCTTTGCAGATCTTGAAGCCACAAGCATGCACATGGGGAGGGGGGCCGGGGGCAGGGCGGTGCGTACCTGAGTGTGAAAAGGGCCTGGCTGGGAACACTCAAGTCCATACAAACTAGAATGGATAGCAACTGTTTTCTAAAGAAAAATAATCACGGATGCTCAGGAGTACATAGGTCTAGAAAGGGCAACCTAGCCCATCCTGCTGTTCAATCATGGAAATGACCTCACATTTTCATGCTCTAACTCCTTCATCCATACCATTCATTTAATCTACCTAGGATCTGGGAAAGGATGCAGTGAAATGATGCATATAAAAGCCTCTTGGAGACTGGGACATGCTAGTTACTGCAAGAGGTGGTGATTGTTTTTCTGACTCAGGTCAGAAAAAAGGGGGCTGACAGGTCTGGAGCCCCAGGAATGGGGCTGGCACAGCAGGGCCTGAGGAAACTGCAGCTTTTCCTGAGCAGAGTGGGAGGGTGAATAGTGGCAAGAGGCCCTGGTGAAAAAGGAAAAGGTATGAATTTTGTAAAGTGTATTTTGAATTAGTAAGGGAGGAAGGAGCAAGCACCAAGCCCTTCATTTGAACCTGCCCTAATCTTTCAAGTCCACAGGCTTACTGAAGTCCCTTCAACCTCAGCTGCCCTTGAGCAGGAGGGCTGGGGAGCGATGTCCTCTACCGGAGGGAAACGCTGGGGATAGGAAGCCCACTTCTCCCAGCAAAGCCAGTACTTCCTGCTTGAAGCTCTTTCAGGGCACCTGCATTGGATCATCCGTCACTTGGCCTGGTTCTCTATTTCCTTCCTGTTTGAACCTTCCTGGCGGAGGTGCTCCAGCGCCGGCTTGGCCTTCTCGCCCAGCGCCTTCAGCTGCTCGCTGGCCTTGGCGTGGTACTCGGCCAGGCTGCCGCTGCCCTCCTTGAGCGCCTCCAGGCGCGCGGTCAGCCGGGGGCGCAGGTCGTCGCTGTAGGGCGCCAGCTGCTGCCTCAGCGTCTCCGCGTGGGCGCGCGTGCGGTCGCGGAGCTCCTCGGCCAGCGGGCTCAGCTTGTCCTGCAGCTCCTGCACCTTCTGGCGCGCGCCCTCGCGAAACTCCTCGCCCAGCAGCGCCACCTTCTGGCGGTAGATCTCCACCTCCTCGTGCCACTTCTGGAACTCGTCCAGGTAGGGCTGCACCTTCTGCTTCACCTCCTCCAGGTCCTTGTGCATCTCCTGCCTCAGCGACGCGGTCTCCTTTTCCAGATTGTCCCAGAACTCCTGGGTCACCGGGCCCAGCTGTTCACGCACTTTGGACAACGTGCTGGCCAGGGTGTCCCAGTTGTCCAGGAGTTTCAGGCTGAAAGGGGAGAGAGAGGAGGGCTCAGGCTAAACCTCCCGGGCCCCCTGGCTACCCCCAGAGCTGCAGCCCAGCGCCTGTGCTTGCCCCGTGTGAGACCTGGGCACACCTGTGCCTGAACGTGGGGTAGCTGGGGACAGATCCTTAGCCTGGCGTCTCCCATCCACGGTCCCCCCCCCACTCCCAACTGCATCCCATTGACCAGATGGATGGAGGAGTTGGAAGGAGACAGAGCTGGAGCTGGTTTTGGTGCCCGATCCTGTCTGTCCCCAAAGGTGGGCCTTCTAAGGACCTAGTCTCTACTCTTCCAGCCCATTCTCCTCTCTGAAGACAGCCTCTGTTGCTGGCTGGAGCTGAGGAGGAAGTTAAGAATAGGAAGGGGAGGAGTGCATTGCAGAAAATACCGACCAGACAGCACTGGTCTGCCCCTGCCATCTCACAGTAGTTATTCAGGCTTCCAATGCTGGGATCAGACTCCTTGGGTTTGTGTGTGGGCTCCATACATACTGACTGTGTGACTTTGGGCAAGTTTCTAAACCTCTCTGAGCCTCGTGTGTGCCTCAGTAGGGGATAAACTAGTGCATGCCTCTTGACTACAGTGTCAGGAAGGTAATCTGAGTAATGCCAGGAGCCATACCTGGCCCACAGTCAGCGTTCATCAAGCATGAGCCATGTTTTGCCCCTGAAAACTCCACCGCCTTGTGACACTCCCAAATCAGGCACAGTGCAGTGTGGGCTGGGTGCAAGATAGGTGCTCACCTCTGGCCCCACACCTTCCCCACAACCGGGCCAGAGGTGAAGAGGGCAGTGAGTCACCAAGGACTCTCAGAGTTTGACCTCCTTGGTGGTGATCATGGGTTTTTTTGCTTGTGTTTTGGACACATTGTCCGGCATGCGAGCTCTTAGTTCCACAACCAGAGATGGAACCTGTGCTCCCTGGAGTGAAAGTGCAGAGTCTTGACCACTGGACAGCCGAGGAAGTCCCGGGGGGCATGCTGTGTATCAGTCTGTGAACAGGTTAGTTCTGGGGTGTGGCAGAGAATGAGAGGCCCCTGTGCCCCTTCATTTGAAAAGACCCTGATGCTGGGAAAGGTTGACGGTGGGAAGAGAAGGGGACGACGGAGGATGAGATGGTTGGATGGCATCACCGACTCAATGGACATGAGTTTGAGTAAACACTGGGAGTTGGTGATGGACATGGAGGCCTGGCATGCTGCAGTCCATGGGATTGCAAAGAGTCGGACACGACTGAGTGACTGAATTGAACTGTGCCCTGTCTTAGATTGTTTGAGCTGCTGATGGAAAGGACGTGAGTGCCCGCAGTTCCAGCAGACCCTGGCCCTATGAGTTAGGGCACGGCCACATGGGTGGGCGCAAAGGGCTGTGTGACGTTGGGTGAACCATATCCCTTTCTGAGCCTCAATCTCCTTATCTGTATAACAGACAGCCCTAATGGTCAATGAGGTAATGAGGCTGAGAGTCTAGCATCACTTATGGCCACCCTCCTGCCCCATCAACAGAGATCAAACCGGTGGGCAGCCCGAGCCCAGAAGCAGGAGGGAAGGACTCAGGCCCAGCCAGGGACGGGCAAATCACATGGACACAGGTGCCCGTGTTTGCTCCACGCTGGCCGTCCACCCAGGGCAGAGCTCAAAGCGGGTGGCTCCTGGGTGGGAAGATCTGGGTGAGACACTAGGAGGAACTTCCAGTGCAGAAGGCCATGGTGAACCACGGCCTCTGGCTGGCAGGGCTGAGACAACGCTGCCCAGTCCAGCCTTGTGGCAGGGGCAGGGGCCACAGAGGCTCGTGAGCGAAGCCTCTCTCGCACACAAGTGGAAGCAGAGAGATTTAGTCTAACCCTGCTGCTAAGTCGCTTCAGTCGTGTCCGACTCTGTGCCACCCCATGGATGGCAGCCCACGAAGCTCCCCTGTCCCTGAGATTCTCCAGGCAAGAACACTGGAGTGGGTTGCCATTCCCTTGTCCAGAAGTTACCTCCTAGCATGGCTCAAAGGTTCACGGGCTGGGACACAGAGGAAGCACTTCAAAGCTACACAAATTCAGCTGGTCCAGAGGCCTGGTCACCTTCACCGTCAGCTGAAAAAGCAAGAAAACTCATTCCAAGCATGCTCGCTCACAGCTCGCCTGTTTGGCAAGTTTGAGGACTCAATTTTAACATAAACTAAATCAGAACTAGAATGCAGCATTACAAAATGTTTTCACAACTAAATACACACACAAGTTAGAATATTGCATAGAAAAGTGTCATGTAATATGCTTTGTAAACCTAGGTCTTTAGTAACTTCTGAATAAAAAACAAAAACTTCCCTTCGTAGTGTAGAAGTCCATGATTACACACAGAATTATCAAGTCTCCAGATTTAACCCTAGAGGACCACTTTTGGCCCCAGTTGGTAAGACCTTCTCCTCCCTGCCCCTCCTCCCTGCCGGTTACCAGGTATGGGGGCCACGGCTGGAGCAGCATTCTCATCCCAGGGGAGCTATGCTGGAGGGAGGGAGAGAAGAAGGAAAGGAGAGGCAGCTTAGGCTGGGCCACTGATCAGACCCTTCCTCAGATTGCCCTACTGAGACCCACCTGGAGCTGCTGGGAGGGGCACAGGCACACAGAGGCCAAGCCCTTGGAATGAGATAAGGTCCCAGGCCCCAAGGCATGTCTCAACCCAGCTGCAGAGGCCCACACTCTCCTGTTCTCTACCCAGCTTGACACCACACCGCTGGGTCTCTCTGCCCACATCTTCTTACCTCCCTGGGCTCACTGGCCCATTGCCACCCAGGAGAGAGAGGGCAGCCTCCTCCAGAGGCTCCACACACATGGAAGGAGAGTTGGAGGAACCAGGGCCAAGGGCTCCAGCCAGTCCAACCCAGCATGCCCCAGCCCAGCCTGGAATCTGGATTCCCACTGTGACCCTCACTTCTGGGGAGAAGGAACAGATCAAAACGAAAAGGGAAGTGGACACAGCTGCCCTCTACCTTCCCCAAAGTCCAAATCCTTCAGTTCAGTTCAGTTCAGTCGCTCAGTCGTGTCTGACTCTTTGCGACCCCATGAATCACAGCACGCCAGGCCTCCCTGTCCATCACCAACTCCCGGAGTTCACTCAGACTCATGTCCATCGAGTCAGTGATGCCATCCAGCCATCTCATCCTCTGTTGTCCCCTTCTCCTCCTGCCCCCAATCCCTCCCAGCATCAGGGTCTTTTCCAATGAGTCAACTCTTCGCATGAGGTGGCCAAAGTACTGGAGTTTCAGCTTTAGCATCATTCCTTCCAGAGAAATCCCAGGGCTGATCTCCTTCAGAATGGACTGGTTGGATCTCCTTGCAGCCCAAGGGACTCTCAAGAGTCTTCTCCAACACCACAGTTCAAAAGCATCAATTCTTCAGTGCTCAGCCTTCTTCACAGTCCAACTCTCACATCCATACATGACCATAGGAAAAACTATAGCCTTGACTAGACAAACCTTTGTTGGCAAAGTAATGTCTCTGCTTTTGAATATGCTATCTAGGTTGGTCATAACTTTCCTTCCAAGGAGTAAGCATCTTTTAATTTCATGGCTGCAGTCACCATCTGCAGTGATTTTGGAGCCCCCAAAAATAAAGTCTGACACTGTTCCCACTGTTTCCCATCTATTTCCCATGAAGTGATGGGACCGGATGCCATGATCTTCGTTTTCTGAATGTTGGGCTTTAAGCCAACTTTTTCACTCTCCTCTTTCACTTTCAAGAGGCTCTTTAGTTCCTCTTCACTTTCTGCCATAAGGGTGGTGTCATCTGCATATCTGAGGTTATTGATATTTCTCCCGGCAATCTTGATTCCAGCTTGTGTTTCTTCCAGTCCAGTGTTTCTCATGATGTACTCTGCATATAAGTTAAATAAGCAGGGTGAAAATATACAGCCTTGACGTACTCTGTTTCCTATCCATGTCCAGTTCTAACTGTTGCTTCCTGACCTGCATACAGATTTCTCAAGAGGCAGGTCAGGTGGTCTGGTATTCCCATCTCTTTAAGAATTTCCCACAGTTTATTGTGATCCACACAGTCAAAGGCTTTGGCATAAAGCAGAAATAAAGCAGAAATAGATGTTTTTCTGGAACTGTCTTGCTTTTTCCATGATCCAGCGGATGTTGGCAATTTGATCTCTGGTTCCTCTGCCTTTTCTAAAACCAGCTTGAACATCAGGAAGTTCACGGTTCACATATTGCTGAAGCCTGGCTTGGAGAATTTTGAGCATTACTTTACTAGCGTGTGAGATGACTGCAATTGTGCAGTAGTTTGAGCATTCTTTGGCATTGCCTTTCTTTGGGATTGGAATGAAAACTGACCTTTTCCAGTCCTGTGGCCACTGCTGAGTTTTCCAAATTTGTTGGCATATTGAGTGCAGCACTTTCACAGCATCATCTTTCAGGATTTGAAATAGCTCCACTGGAATTCCATCACCTCCACTAGCTTTGTTCGTAGTGATGCTTCCTAAGGCCCACTTGACTTTACATTCCAGGAGGTCTGGCTCTAGGTCAGTGATCACACCATCGTGATTATCTGGGACATGAAGATCTTTTTTGTACAGTTCTTCTGTGTATTCTTGCCACCTCTTCTTGATATCTTCTGCTTCTGTTAGCTCCGTACATTTTCTGTCCTTTATTGAGCCCATCTTTGCATGAAATGTTCCCTTGGTATCTCTAATTTTCTTGAAGAGATCTCTAGTCTTTCCCATTCTGTTGTTTTCTTCTATTTCTTTGCATTGATCACTGAGGAAGGCTTTCTTATCTCTTCTTGCTATTCTTTGGAACTCTGCATTCAGATGCTTATATCTTTCCTTTTCTCCTTTGCTTTTCGTGTCTCTTCTTTTCACATCTATTTGTAAGGCCTCCCCAGAGAGCCATTTTGCTTTTTTGCATTTCTTTTCCATGGGCATGGTCTTGATCCCTGTCTCCCGTACAGTGTCACGAACCTCATTCCATAGTTCATCAGGCACTCTATCTATCAGATCTAGGCCCTTAAATCTATTTCTCACTTCCACTGTATAATCATAAGGGATTTGATTTAGGTCATACCTGAATGGTCTAGTAGTTTTCCCTACTTTCTTCAATTTAAGTCTGAATTTGGCAATAAGGAGTTCATGATCTGAGCCACAGTCAGCTCCTGGTCTTGTTTTTGTTGACTGTATAGAGCTTCTCCATCTTTGGCTGCAAAGAATATAATCAATCTGATTTCCCCAAATCGTTCAGGACCTCCCAATCACCTTCCTCTCCTCCCCACCCCATCACCACAGTCTGTGCTCAGAGAGGCTGAAACGGATGCACTCTGAGTGCCTGATAAACCTCCAAGGGTCTCATCTCTGCCTGCGGTTTGGTCCAGTGTGCGTATTAGAAGACCTGGATTCTGGCTCCCAACTCTGCCGTGGATGGAATATGAGCACCTGGGTATGTCTCCTGCCCTGCCTTAGGTTTCTACCTATAATGGGGTTAATAATATCTACCTCACAGGAATCTATTTGCAGTTTTACAGATAATCAGGTCTCAGTCAAAGGAACAAATCTCTAAGGAGAAATTTCAAGTTCCAGCCACAGATAAAGAATTCTGAAGGTAGGGCCAGGTCACTTTATTGGGCCTCTGGTTTCACATGGTGTGTTTAGTTCCTTCTTCTTGAGAAGAAGGCCACCTGCCAGAAGCCCTATTTCTACATTGGAGGCTTATCCTGACTTTAGACTATGCTGTCTGAGGAAGGAACAGGTGTTTGTAAGAAAGGAGAGATTTATTCAGTTCCCTTCATGGACTTTGTACCTATTTCATGTATATTTCACAAGAATTCTGGCCTTCCCTCTGGCTCGGCTGGTAAAAAATCCACCTACAATACAAGAGACCTGGATTCTATCTTCGGGTCCGGAAGATCCCCTGGAGGAGGAAATGGCCAACCATTCCAGTATTCTGCCTGGAGAATCTCATAGACAGAGAAGCCTGGTGATTTACAATCCACGTGGTCATAAAGAGTTGGACATGAGTGGCCAACTAACCCTTTCACTTTTACAATACTGGCATATCAGAGGTCTAAACCCATTTTACAGAGGAGAACATCAAGGCACTGAGATGTTAGCTCTCTGGCCCTGGGTCATATGAATAAGTGCCAAAAGCATCATTTAAACTGAGATTTTCTTGACTCTGAAGTCTTTACATCCAGAAGACAGAGCCCCCTGATCCTGCCATCCAGGCTACAGCTCCCAGTGTGGGCCCAGGGGACACTTCACCCTGGGAAGGACCCAGACCTATGCTGGACAGCCGACTGCTTCTTAGAGCTTGTCTGGCCCCTCTCTCCACTAGACCGGCCACACCACAAACTTGGTTGCTTCCAGTTGTCTGCCCAGCCAGGGCACTACGGGGACTGGTATCTCCAATCTGAGGAGGTTGAGGCCTGAGGTCGAGAGGTACTCAGTGCTGGCCTCAGGCCCAGCGGCACAGTTAGGGTAGGGCCTCAACCAGGAGCACAGATCCTGCCCCCTGGGGATGTTATCAGTGGGTCCAGAGGGCAAGGTGAGGAGATGGGGTGGTAGGATAAAGGCCTGGGGCTCAGCAGCCTTTGACCTTCCTCCACCACCCCCTGCTCTGGGATCAAACAGTTCAAGGAGGCTTCCGGGTCAGCTGCACTCGGGACTGAAGCCCAGAGACGGAGATCCTGGGGAGGGGGCTGTGGGCACTCAACTGTGTCCCACCTCTGCACAAGCCCCTGCCCACAGGCCTCAGCCAGCTGAGTTGTGCCTAACCTGAAGAAGCCAATCCCTCTCTCACATCACCCCCACTTTGCAGGCTGTTGGCAGGGCTTAAAGTGGGGAAGGACCTGGAAACCAAGGGCAAAGGGATGGATGAGGTTTGTCCCCAATCCCTTCTCCCAACTCACCAGCCTTTCCCTGGGGAACCAGGCTGCTCAGAAGGAATGGGGTAACCCCAGTTCCAAGCCATAGGTGTAGTGGAGAGCAGGGTGGGCACCCTCAGCTTTCTAGAGATTTCCCAACTCCTAGCGGGCCTGGGTGCCTCTGGCTACCCTCTGTCAGGGCCTGGTCTAGATTGATCAGCAGGTGACCTTTGCCCGGCTGCCTGGGCCCTCACGCTGCCCTGTGTCCTGGGGATAATATAAAACAGGTCCGAACCCTCTTGCCTGCATACGCAGTTCGTCCCAAGAAGCAGCCACTCCAGGTAAGGCTCCCTGGGGGGCTGGGGGGAGAAGGAGAGCAGGATGGGGAGGGGCCGGTGGGGTTCTGTGCCCAGCCCAGCCAGCGAAGCCTGGAGAAGCACTTGTAGAGCTGAGGAAGCCTTAAGGCTTGATGAGTGCCTCTCCCCAGGCATTCTGGGGAGACCGAGGTCCCTAGGGGAAGGTCACTTGCCCACGGCTACACAGAGCCTAGTGGTGGAGCTGGGATTGCCACTGGCTCCATTTCCTGCTCACTCTGCATGTTTAGGATTAGAAGAAGACTCAGACACCCCAGTCGTGCCCCAGACAGAAAATCTGAGCCCTGGAGAGGGCAGAGAGTCACTCAGAGTCACTCAGCATGTTAGTGGCAGAAACCTGGCCAGAATCCACATGTCTTGATTCCTGGTCTGGGGGGTTCCTGCTCCATGCCCCGCCTCACTCTCTCTGCCCTGGGTCCCCCAGTCCCCTGTCTGAAAGCCCATAGCCTCCCCTATATCAGCCCTCTCTCCTCCCGACTTGACCCGGCTCAGGCCCTGCTTTAGGGGCCACCGCATCTCCCCAGGGAGGGCCGCCTGGTGGTGGTGGAAGGGGTGGGACTTGAGGAACGGCTCACAGGACCCTTCCCTGCAGGAACCAAGGTGCCATGCAGCCCCGGCTGCTCCTTGTGGCTGCCTTTCTGGCGCTCCTGGTCTTGCCTGGTAAGCAGCTGGAGGGGACGGGGCTGGGGGCAGGGACGGGGCAGTTTGGCAGGTGGCTGGGGAATGCAGGGCCCTGATGGGAGCTGGGCAGGAGCCAAAGGTTCCCCAGAGGCTGATCCACCCCACTCAGTCCTGCTCTCCTCATAGAAGCTACCAAGGCTGAGGAGGGATCCCTTCTGGACAAAATGAAGGGCTACGTGAAGGAGGCCACCACAACTGCCAAGGATGTGTTTCAGAAGACCAGGTATGCCCTCACCAGGTATACCCCACCCCCAGCCCTACCTGCCCCGGCTTGGTGAGATGCTTGGCAGGGGGCTGTGCCTCTCTGAGCCTCCTTTCTCTCGTAAAGCAGGCTCCCTCGCAGGAAGAGATGACGGAGGGGCACTGCATCCTGCCTCTCCTCCCTCTGTCGTCCCTCTTTCTCCCTCTTTGCCCTCACTTCCATTTCCTTTCCTGATAATCTGGTTGGAGGTTAGGCCCCACCCAACTCAATTTCCAGAGAAGGCAATGGCACCCCACTCCAGTACTCTTGCCTGGAAAATCCATGGACGGAGGAGCCTGGTATGCAGTCCATGGGGTCGCTAAGAGTCAGGCACAACTGAGCGACTTCACTTTCACTTTTCACTTTCATGCATTGGAGAAGGAAATGGCAACCACTCCAGTGTTCTTGCCTGGAGAACCCCAGGGACGGGGGAGCCTGGTGGGTTGCAGTCTATGGGGTCGCACAGAGTCAGACACGACTGAAGTGACTTAGCAGAAACTCAATTTCAGCCCTGTGTGTGTGTGTGTGTGTGCGTGCGTGCCTGTGTGTGCGTGTGCGTGTGTGCCTGTGTGCATGTGTGTGCCTGTGTGTATGTGCGTTTCTGTGCCTGTGTGTGTGCGTGTGTGTGCCTGTGTGTGCGTGTGCGTGCCTGTGTGTGCGTGTGCGTGTGTGCATGTGTGTGCCTGTGTGTGTGTGTGCCTGTGTGTGTATGTGTGTTTCTGTGCCTGTGTGTATGTGCCTGTGTGTGCGCGTGTGCATGCCTGTGTGTGCGTGTGCGTGTGTGCATGTGCCTGTGTGTGCCTGTGTATGTGCGTTTCTGTGCCTGTGTGTGTGTGCCTGTGTGCGTGTGTGTGTCTGACTTGTTTCAAGTCCTCGGGAACATGTGAGCAAAAGTCGGTCCTTCTTCTCCCGCCTTGCCCCTGCCCACCAGTCCTCTGCTATCCCCACCCACCTTCCCTGCCTCCACTCCACCCGCATTGGCATTTCCATAGCAGAGGTGATCACAAACACTTTTAGTCCTCTAGACCCACTGTGGAGTAGATATTATTTTCACCATTTTGCAGACAAGAAAACCAAGGCTCACTTAACCAAGTGACCTGCCCCAGATCACACAGCCATCAACCCTCTGATGACTGTCCAAATGAGAGACTGCCTCGCTCTGCCCCCCACCACCTGGAGCCACCAGGATGTACAATTCTAGGGGGCATCACTCGCCTCCACTAGAATGGCAGTCCTGACCTTACACATCTCCCAGATCAGTCACTCCTCTCCAGCTTGCTTCAGATCCACCATCTGCCCGCACCTGGAGAAAGTCCAGGTGACCTTGGTTGGGTTCTCATCATTACCCTTGGCATCCTTTCCTGGGGTGCAGTTATCGGGGGTCCCAGCCTGAGGTCTTAGGGCATTGCCGGGTAGGGTTGAGAGGGTGGGGGGAGTGCCAGTGGGGGAAGGGTGGGAGACCCATAGTTGTCACTGTCCAGAGACAACTCTCACCCCCACCCCACCTGCTCCCCTCACTTTTTTGACCTCCAGAGACTGGATGACTGAGAGCTTCAGCTCCCTGAAAGACTACTGGAGCTCGTTCAAGGGCAAGTTCACGTGACTTCTGGGAATCTGCCACCAGTCCCACACAGTCTCCACCCTGAGGCCGTCTGAGATCTCAGTACCCCAAGTCCACCTGCCTATCCATCCTACTAGCTTCTTGGGTCCAGCAGCCTCCCAGGGCTGCCCCCAAAGGTCACTTACAAGAACAGCATTCTCAGTGCCCTCCCACCCCACCCCAGACCTGGCCCACCCCAATGTGCTGGCCTTCCAATAAAGCTGGATGAGAAAATGCCATGAGTGGGGTGTCCTGCACGAGCCATGTATGTTAGGGCTGAGAATGCACTGGGGTTCTTCTGTGGGCGGGCTCAGGACTGGCTCCAGCTCAAGCGGGCCTGGGGCTGGTGCCCCAGCCACCTCTTAGCAGCTGGGTGGAGCAAGGTGGAATGGCCTTCCCTAGCCTGCCTGGTGGACAGTCTGGCGTGGGAGCAAAGGGATGCTAGGTCTGGCGAGACTTTGATAAAGCGTCGAGTGCTGTGTAGCACGATTGAGTGTGTGCTCTGTGCCAGGCCTTGCACCTGGCATTTTACGTCACTATCGGAGTTGAGACTGTGTGTGTTCATCAAAATTCTGGAGTGGACGGGCACTGCCTGGGCTGCATGCCCCCACCCCCACCGCAACCGCCCTTGGGGGAAGGAGGCCGAGGGTGGTGGTTAAACTAAGATACACCTGGGCTCTAGTCTTGGCTCTGTCGCTTCATACAGCCTCAGTTTCTTACCTGTAAAGTGGGCACAATGATACATGATCCATCGTAGGTCTGCTGAAAATGAAGGAAGGAATTGAGAGCGTGCACAGCACCTGGCACCTCCAAGGCACCTGGCAAATGGGTGCCCTTGTCACCACAGGCTGAGCTGACTGTCCCCTTGGGACCAGGACTGGAGTGGGGGGCCCGTGTCCTGAGAATTGAGGAGGAGCCCGAGGTCATCCAACACAGGCTGCAGCCCTTGTGTCCTCACCACCCGTCAGATGTTCATGCAGGAGAGTTCCAGAACCACAGACTACCTGAGCAGCTCCCCTCCCTGCTCTTCCAGTGATAAGACTGAGGCTCCCAAGTGTGAAGGCACTTGCCCAGTGTCACTGAGTCAGCAAATAGCAGAGCTTGACCTCAAGCCCAGGTGAGCTGCCATATTCTGCTCAACTGACTCAGAAAAAGGCTTAGTTACTCCTATTGTTGTTACAACATAGCTCAAATGGTTAGGAACTAAAAAAGCCCACTCCTTTTGGCAGTTAAGATACACTAGAGATGGAGGAGGGGTAGATTATCCAGCATCAAGGGCAAAAGGCCCTGAGAAGAGAGAGAAAGAGAAGCCCCCTGAGTGCACTGCCCAGACCTTTGCAGATCTTAAAGGCACAAGCTGCTGGGAACACTCAATTACATACAAACTTGAATGCCTGGCCAAATTTTTTTTTTATATAATCACGGATGCTCAGGAGCACATAGCTTTAGAAAGGGCAACCTAGCCCATCCTGCTGTTCAGTCTTCGAAATGAGTTTACATGTCCAAGCTCCAGCTTCTGCATCCATACCACCCATTTAATCTACCCAGGATCTGGGAAAGCATACAGTGAGATGATGGATATGAAAGCAGCTTGGAGATTAGAATGGGCTTGTTACTTGCAAAAGGTGGTGATTATTTTTCTTAGGTCAGAAAATAGGGGCTGGCAGGCTTGGAGCCCCGAAGATGGGGCTAGCACTGCTGGGCCTGAGGAAACAGCAGCTGTTCCGGAGCTGGGTGGGGGTGGAGTGGCAAGAGGCCCTGGTGAAAAAGGATGTGTTTGTTAAAGTACATTTTGAATTAATAAGGGAGGAAGGAGCAAGCACCAAGCCCTTCATTTGAACCTGCCCTAGGAAGGAACCACAGGAAGGTTACTGTGGGAACCTTCAAGTCCATAGACTCATTGAGGTCCCTCCAACCTCAGCTGCCCTTGAGCAGGAGGGCCACGGAACTGTCCCCTGCGGGGGAAACGCTGGGGACAGGGAGCCCACTTCTCCCAGCAAAGCCACGACTTCCTGCTTGAAGCTCTTTCAGGGTGCCTGCATTGGATCATCTGTCACTTTGCCTGGTCCTCTATTTCCTTCCTGTTTGGGCCTCCTAATGAAAGAGCATCTCCTAGCCCACTCTTCAGACCCCAGACAAGCAGGCCCTGTAACATCAAGGCCCCGAGAGGCCAGTGTTTGGAGCTCAGGACTCCACTGGGACATCATCAGGTGTCCCTGACCACCGCCCCCTGGAGGCCCCTCCAGGATCCCCCCATACCCATTCTCCCCAAACAGAATTTTTGGCTTTTGGAAAACTTATTGTTTAAAAATCATCATCGAATCTTCAAAAAAAAAAAAAAAAAAAAATTACAACCCATCACACGCGTTCCACTCCGGAAATGTTTATTCTAAGAAACCGAAGTGATGGCCAGCGGGGCAGCCCGAGGCATCTCACTGGGCGTTCAGCTTCTTGGAGGCCTCGTCTATGGCGGCCAGGATGCTGACCTTGAGGCTCTCCAGCACGGGCAGCAGGCCCTGGCGGAGGTCCTCCAGCACCGGCTTGGCCTTCTCGCCCAGCGCCTTCAGCTGCTCGCTGGCCTTGGCGTGGTACTCGGCCAGGCTGCCGCCGCCCTCCTTGAGCGCCTCCAGGCGCGCGGTCAGCCGCTGGCGCAGGTCGTCGCTGTAGGGCGCCAGCTGCTGCCGCAGCGTCTCCACGTGGGCGCGCGCGCGGTCGCGGAGCTCCTGGGCCAGCGGGCTCAGCTTGTCCTGCAGCTCCTGCACCTTCTGGCGCGCGCCCTCGCGAAACTCCTCGCCCAGCGGCGCCACCTTCTGGCGGTAGATCTCCACCTCCTCGTGCCACTTCTTCTGGAACTCGTCCAGGTAGGGCTGCACCTTCTGCTTCACCTCCTCCAGGTCCTTGTGCATCTCCTGCCTCAGCGACGCGGTCTCCTTTTCCAGATTGTCCCAGAACTCCTGGGTCACTGGGCCCAGCTGTTCACGCACTTTGGACAACGTGCTGGCCAGGGTGTCCCAGTTGTCCAGGAGTTTCAGGCTGAAAGGGGAGAGAGAGGAGGGCTCAGGCTAAACCTCCCAGGCCCCCGGCTACCCCCAGAGCTGCAGCCCAGCGCCTGTGCTTGCCCCGTGTGAGACCTGGGCACACCTGTGCCTGAACGTGGGGTAGCTGGAGACAGATCCTTAGCCTGGCGTCTCCCATCCACGGTCTCCGCCCCCCGCCCCCACTCCCCACTGCATCCCATTGACCAGATGGATGGAGGAGTTAGAAGGAGACAGAGCTGGAGCTGGTTTTGGTGCCCGATCCTGTCTGTCCCCAAAGGTGGGCCTTTTAAGGACCTAGTCTCTACTCTTCCAGCCCATTCTCCTCTCTGAAGACAGCCATCTCTGTTGCTGGCTGGAGCTGAGAAGGGAGTTAAGAACAGGCAGGGGCGGAGTGCAGCGCGGAAAATACTGACCAGACAGCGCTGGTCTGCCCCTTGCTGGGGGGCCCTGATCCTGCTTGTGGATCCCACTCCTTGCTTCTATGGGGCCCATCAGATAGGAGGTGGGGATTGGGCCAATCTGGCTGCTTCTTCCCACAGGCTTCTCCATCCCCCAGCACCGACACCCCCGACCCCTGCCCCAGGCACAAGCGGGTTCTTACTTGAGCTGTTTTCCCAAAGCGGAGGCTTCGAATTGGGCCACATAGTCTCTGCCACTATCCTTGATTGCTTCCACATACACGGTGGCAAAATCCTTCACCCGATCCCAGGATGACTGGGGGTCATCTTGCTGCCAGAAATGCCGAGCCTGGCTCCCTGGGAGGGAGAGGGGAGACCCAGATCAGACCCAGCTCTGGGCCAGGATCTGAGCAGAAGTGCTTGGCAGGGGAGAGGGCTGCGAGGGAGTAATTCTGCTCCCTGGGCCCAGGAGGGTGGTCTGCAGGGGTTCAGGGAGAAGGCTCCCCACAATGGTTGGCTCCCTAGGTTAGGGGCACCTACCCGTCAGGAAGAGCACAGCCAAGGTCAGCACCACAGCTTTCATCTTGAAGGGATGTGGGTGACCTGGAGGAGAAGAGGGGCCCAGCTGAGCAGGGCTTGAAGGAGCCCGTGCACCCTCTACTCACTCCATCCGGGGAGGAGGAGGCGAGGCACAGGGTGGGGAGGGCCAGGGGTCTAGAGCCCCCAGCCTGGGGTAGAGGCTCGGGCCAGCATCCCAGAGCCTCAAATGCCTAGAGCTGGGGAGCGGGTAGCAGCACTTACCTCAATGGCCAGCAGTCTAATCAGCCAGCTCTCCCCCGGCCTATTTATGTGTCCAGGCAGGGCTGGGCTCAGAGGCTGATAAGCCCAGCCCAGGCCTTGCCGCTGCTCACTGGTCCTGGCGATGTGGAACTCAGAGTTCAAGGATCAGCTCTGTCCCTGGGGCCAGACAAATAGAGCAGGCAAACAGGAAGCTCCGGGGGCTGCAGGGCCAGGGATCAAGAGTTCCAGCAGGGGTGGGAGGGGGTGTGTACAGGCGCGCAGGTCCCCAGAGTCGGGGGTCAGCGGTACCGGCCCGTCTCCTCCGTGGGGATTGTGTGCCTGCCATTGTCCATTGTGCCATCGCAGCGGGTGAGAGGAAGGAAGGAGGAAAAACACAGAGGCTGCCAAGGACGGCCGGGACTCCTGCACTCAAGAGGTATTCTCCCCTGCTGGCCCCTCGCATTCCAGGGTGATTATCTCACCCCCACCCTGCCCCAACTTCACAAAGGCAGCAGAGGTTGCTCCCATCAAGGCTGTCCCCTCTCTCTCTCATCCCCACCTCGCTCCAGGCCCTCGCAGACCTCCCAGACTGGAAAGCAAAGGGAACCTTGTGCTTGGAGGCTGCCTGGGGAGAGAGAGGACGGTACTCAGGGGCTCCCAGACTTTGAGACGTCTAACATTTCCAAACACATTCTAGAGACCAACACAGAGTTGCCAACTTTTCATTTTGTCATCTTACGCACCGCCACTCCCAGCCTGACCCAAACCCTACCATCAACTGTAACCAGCCGTAATCTCTTCCAAACTGATTTTTTTTCAAGTCTCTATTGAATTTGTTACAATATTGCTTCTGTTTTATGTTTTGGTTTTATGGCCATGAGGCGTGTGGAATCTTAGCTCCCTGACCAGAGATTGGTACACCCCCTACATTGGAAGGCGAAGTCATAACCACTTTTCCTCCCACGGAAATTCCAAGATTATTTTTTAAAGAACTTCCCTGGTGATCCAGTGGTTAGAATTAAGGGCTTTCCCTGCCAAGGGTCTGGATTCCATCTCTGGTTGGGGAACTAAGATCCCTCAAGTGGAGAGGCATGGACAAATAAAAAAGATTTTTTAACACCTAAAAAGGGCATAATCTCAGAATAAAGGACAGTTGCTTAAATAGGATACATAGATCTTTGCATTGTTCATTTTGACCTTGCATCCCACACAAGTGAGAATGGACACCATCCCTGAGGGATGGCTGATGTCGAGGAAGGACCTCTGGACTGCTAGCAGCAGGAGCCTGTTCTCTTATTTCATTCATTTTTGCCTTCAATTTGCAAAATCCTGGAGGAAGCTCATGAGCCCGGTATGCAATCTGAGTTTGGTTTCTTATCAGTAAAACGAAGACAAAAATGGGGGTGGTTGGAGGACAGACCCGGGGAAGTCAGTGCTGTGTGTTCATTGGTGTTTGCAGTGACATTTTCTAAGATTTCTCCTGGAAGGTGTGAGACCCCCAACACCAGGTTGCTGACAGGGCCTGGGTCATAGAACCTGTGAGCATGCAAGCGGAGAGGATTTTGAGATCAGCCTCTCTCCACCCCCATCTCCAGATGAGGAAACCGAAGAGTGGAGGAATTTGCCCAGTGTCCCTGATGTCCCAGGGCATCAGAGGCAGGGCTGCACTTAGAACCCAGGTCTCCGGACTGAGGACCCAGGGCAGAAATGTGCCCTGTGCCACCTACCCAGGAAACTCCCTAAGGTTCCAGAACTCAGCCAGGGGCTACCATCTGCCAGATGCCACAGTGGCGGGGCTCCAGGCCTCTCCCACTCTAGTAGCCTCATGCCTTTCTCCCCAGAGGGGAAAGCTCTGGAGCTGGGCTACCTTCAGTTCGAATCCCAGCTCTCCCACTTGTTAGCTGAACCTCCCCTACACCTCAGTCTCTTACCTGTTAAGCGAAGATAACAATAGTCATCTCCTAGAGTTATAGTAGGCGAAGCAAGTGGGTGGAGAATAATGTCCCTCCACCCCTGCCAACATGTCCATGTCCTGCTCTCTGGAACCTGTGACTGTTCCTTTAAGTTGCAGAAGAGACTTTGCAAAGGTGATTTTAAGTCCCTTGAGAGGGACTTCCCTAGTGGTTCAGTGGTTGAAGAATCTGCCTTCCAATGCAAAGGACGCTGGTTTGATCCCTGGTTACAGAACAAAGATCCCAAATGCCCTGCAACTACTTAGCCTGTGCATTCTGATGCCACAACTAGAGAGTCTGCGCATGACAGCAAAAGATCCCATATGCCACAACTAATAAATAAATATTAAGGACCTTGAGATTAAGGACCTTGAGATGGGGTGACTCTCCAGGGTTATATAGGTGGCCATGTCATCACAAGGGTCCTTACATACACAAGAGGGAGGCGGGAGGGGCAGAGTCAGAGAAGATGGGAGATCAAAAGCAGAGGTCAGAGGGATGTGATTGTTGGAAGGGGGCCATGAGCCAAAAGATGCAGGCAGGCTCTAGAAGCCGGATGAGACCAAGAAGAGTTTCCTCGGAGCCTCCAGGAGGAATCAGCTCTGCTGATGCCATGCTCTAGACTTGCGTGACCCTTTGTGGACTTTTGACTTCCAGACCTGTGCTGTAAGATTATAGCACTAAATTAGAACATGCATGGCAAAACTGAAAGTGCCTGGCACTGAGTAGACAGTAACTGTTCTGCACCCCAGCACCCCAATTTCTGGCCTTGTGTCCCCTGCTCCCACTGAACACACTCACACCGGCAGACCAGAGCTATGAATGACTTCAGTCTCTGGTGGCAGAAGTAGGGGAGGGGTAGGAATCACATTTTCTCCGTGTGGCCTTGACACGCAAATGCCCAGATGAGGGGGTGACCTACACCCAGGGGACCCAGCAGGGAGGAGGGCTGCCACTTAGCCAGCCTAGTTCCCAGCCTTTGGTTAGAGAGTGGGAGGGAAGCCGGTTCCCTGCTCAGGGCAGCTCAGGGATGTCTGGGGATGAGAGGTTCCTTTCTCAGCCTGCGTACAGAGGACCACAGAAGCTTACCACTTGGGTGCTGTTTTGCCCTGCTTTAACTGAAATGATTGTGGCAAATCTGACAGCTGCCAGTACTTCAGTGGCCGAAGCATTTTCACAATGAACTGAAAGGCCAGCAGGCCAGATATTCTCCTTGTTTGGCCCATGAGAAGCCTGCAGCTGAGAGCTGCTAAGAGTTGCCTTATGACCTTCAGCCATCAGAGTTCAGTGCTGGCAGGAAGGGAGTCAGGGGCCTGGCTTCTAGCTCTATGATGGTTGCCTGTTGGCCAGCAGCAGCTGGGCCTCCGATTCCCAAAGCCCTTTGGGAGTTTGGTAATATCTTACCAAGCTGGAAGCTTTCTTTTTAAACTTTTTATATTGGAGTATAGCCAGTTAATGTTGTGACAGTTTCAGGTGAATAGCAAAGGGACTCAGCCATATATACACATGTATCGATTCTCTCCTAAACCCCCCTTCTACCCAGGCTGCCACAGAACATTGAGAGTTCCCTGTGCTGTACAGTAGATCCTTGTTGGTTATCCATTTTAAATATAGCAGCGTGTACATGTTGGGCTTCCCTTGTGGCTCAGCCGGTAAAGAATCTGCCTGCAATGCAGGAGACCTGGGTTCAATCCCTGGGTTGGGAAGATTCCCCTAGAGGAGGGAAAGGCTACCCACTCCAGTATTCTGGCCTGGAGAAGTCCATGGACTCTATAGTCCACGGGGTCGCAAAGAGTCAGACACAACTGAGCGACTTTCACTTCACTTCACCTGTTGATCCCAAACTCTCTCTCTTCTCCCAGTTCTTCCCCCCTCCCCGGCAACCATAAGTTCATTCTCTATGTTTGTTTCTGTGGAAGCTTCCTTTTTAAATATGTGGCCGTATTGTTAGTCACTCAGTCATGTCCGACTCTTTGCAATCCCATGGAGTGTAGCCCTCCAGGCTCTTCTGTCCATGGGATTTCCCAGGCAAGAATCCTGGAGTGGGTAGCCATTTCCTTATCCAAGGGATTTTCCCCACCCAGGGATCAAACCCAGGTCTCCCGTATCACAGGCCGGTTCTTTACCGTCTCAGCTTGTTCACTAGTGTGTCTGCTCCATCTCATTGTAAGGTGTTTGGCTTATGTCAGCCCATGCCCCTCCGTTACTAATATTTTGGAATAAGAGAGACTTTCTGAACAGAGGGCGATGGGAAAACCACAGCCAACAGCAAATGGAGCACATCTCAGGACCAGACTTGGGGTCCATCCAGTCACTGTCAGAGGCACCAAGTACCTGGACCGGACTAGCTGTTAAGTGGCTGCAGGGCCCACCAGTGTCGGTCCTTAGTCTTACCACCCTGTTCCCCTGATGTGGGGGTCTCCCCAGTTACCTTACTGAAGTGGGTCCCCTGGTGTGTGTGGGAGTGTGGCTGGCTGGCTGCAGGAGTGGATTTTGCTCAGGACTGGCCACTCATTTTACAATTGGTGTCTCAATGCCATACTGGTCGGTCTGCGCTGGAAGGACTCTGTTCCCTGCTGGGTCTGGCACATAGCAGACACTCAGCAAATATTTGCCCAGTGAACTATTCTGCGCCCCAGAATCCGGAGGGTTACTTGAAAGAGCGGGCTTGCAGAGGAGACGCAGGAGTCTTGCACATACAGCCTGGATCGGGGGACCCTGCTCAGAACATTTACTCCGAATGTTTAAGGTGCAGGTCAGGATGGGAAGCTTGAGGTTGGGAGGTCTGGATCAACTGGGGAGGGAGGAGATCCCCATCACCACCACCCCTGTTCACTGATAGTCTTCTTGCAGCTCCTGGTGATAAACAGAGCCCCAGTCTAGACCCCAGCACTGGGCATCGTAACCAGAGAAGAGTCTCTCCTGCCCTCCTGCTTAGGAGACTAAGGTCATGGCAGAGCAGGAATGGAGGTCTAGCTCCTCGGTAGGTACACCAGCCTTCCGAATCCTTGATCTGTGCAGGTGGAGTGGGGTGGGTGCGGTGGGGAAGGAGGATACCTCAAAGTCAGAAAGATGAGCAAGGACCTGTCGGCAAGGCTTCCACCTTCACAACTCAGACCCCTGGGTCCCCATCTAGCAGGCAGGCCCGAGGCCTCTGACCTCATCTCCAAGGCATTTGGGCTGCCTGCAGCAGGGCGTGGCACCTTCCACAGAAGGTTCTTCCAGATTACTTGAAGGCATCTGGTTTATCTGTTTGGTTTCAGAGACACTCTCAGCCTTCCAAGGGAGTGTGTACAGACTAGAAGATTCCCCACCCCCTACCCCCAGCCCTTTTTTAAAAAACACTTTATTTTGTCTTGGGGTAGAGCCCATTGACGGAGAAGGCAATGGCAACCCACTCCAGTACTCTTGCCTGGAAAGTCCCATGGATGGAGGAGCCTGGTAGGCTGCAGTCCATGGGGTCGCTAAGAGTCGGACACGACTGAAGCGACGCAGCAGCAGCAGCAGCAGAACCCGTTGACAATGTTGTGGTAGTTTCAGGTGAACAAGGAAGGGACCCAGCCATACATCAGAAGACCCTTCTTGAGAAGGCTCTTTTCCGCTCTCAACAGTCCCACAGTGACCTTCTAGTCACAGGGACTCAAAATTGATTTTCTAAGTTCCCTCCTTTCCCTTGTCTTTCTATGAAGTGAGGTCGCTCAGTCGTGTCTGACTCTGCGACCCCATGGACTGTAGCCTACCATGCTCCTCCATCCATGGGATTTTCCAGGCAAGAGTATTGGAGTGGATTGCCATTTCCTTCTCCAGAGGACCTTCCTGACCCAGGGATCGAACCCAGGTCTCCTGCATTGTAGGCAGACGCTTTACCGTCTGAACCACAAGGGAAGTCCTTTCTATAAGCTCAGTATTTCCAGCTGCAGTGATCTTTCTTCATAGAAGGCTTCTAGCAGCTATTTGTGAGCCATGGCTGGGACCCTCCAAGAAATTCTACCCTGTCCTCTGGAGTCCAGGTATGGAAAAAGGGGAAAACTATAGCAAAAGTCCCCTTCTATCTTAACACTTAGTTGGTGTCCATATCACTGGGTTGACTGAGGTCACTCCACAGACGCCCCAGCCTCTGCCAGCTCTTTGAAGTTCTCCTTCTACTCCTTCAAAAGTATCTTCTCAAGGAATCTGTTTTCCATCAGACTCAGCAAACTGCAGTGTTCGCTTCTGAGGGGGCAGAGTCCAAGCCAGGTGTCCGATGACCCAGCGTGAGGTCCAGTTCAGGCTTCTGGAGAATGCTCCTCTCTCTAGGCAAGGTGAGATAAAGCAGAGCTCAGGGCCCCACCCTACACGTCCTCAGCCTCCCGCATTCCAGCTTCCAGCCTGAAAGTTTCTCCCAACTAGACTCCAAACACAAGGCGAGTAACATATCAGCGTAAGATCATAGTCAGGTGTTTTATTTTCACAATCCCCTACTGTCCAACCAAGTTACCAAGCTGTAACTGCCCAACAAAAAATGACTAAAGGTCTTACTGCAGCTTGGGTCTGGAGATTTTTTTTTAATCCTTTTTTAGTTCAACATAAATGAGAAAGAAAAAATACTCTGACATTTTCAAAGAACAGAAGTAGGAAAGTATATTCATATACGTTCAACATATACTGCGCATATTGGTTACTACAATACAAAGCAATGATTCTTTTAAAAGTGTAGTTTGCAAGATGGCACGGTTAATAGGCTCACTGGCTTTCGTCTGGGTGCTCGCTGGGGGCGGCAGTCTGCTCGTCCATCAGTTCCGTGAACAAAACAGGCTGAGTGTGTGGTCGTGGCCGGCAGGGGCGTCAGAGCAGCAACGAGCCCAGAGAAGTCAACAGTGGCTGTTCGGGCTCTCTCAGTTGCTTCCAGAAGGTGAGTAGCTGGTGGCTCCCACCAAGTAGAGGGGATGTGGGGACCATGGAAACACGGAGAAGTCCCAAGAACGGCTCTTGCACTGCAGAAACCCACTCGAGGGATACTGGGTCCAGGAGCTGAGCTGCCAACATCAGAGAGAAGGACAAGCTACATGGGGGATCCTGGCAGCAAAACCAGGATGGCCATGCTGGGCACCCGCTTTCTCCTGTGCAAATTCAGGATGAAAGATGAGGAGGGGCCAGGGGACCTGTTACTCTGCCTCCCCAGAAAAATGGATCAAGAGTATTTAATTAACATCTCTTCCTTGTTTTGAAGATCAGAAGGCGATAACCCAGATCTTCTGCCAGCCCCCCAGCCAGCAGAGAAGACTTTGGTTTCTAACGGTGAAGGAAAATAAAGATAATGACACAAACAATAGCTATTGCATATGCACTGCTTCAGCAGGGAGGCGGGGCGCGCAAGGAGGGCACTACATCTGTCACTGGCACGAGTGAGAACCGCCCACAATTACAAGGTCTAAATAAAATACTTTGAACAAAAGGTGCAAGTCACAATTCAAATAGAACAGAATCTGGTTAAACATTTCTCTTTTAAACAAAAATTTCTTTTGTTTGTATTTATTATTAATAATAATAACAATAATAACAATAATATCAACATTTACGAAAAACAATTCCTACATGATCAAGAATTAAAATAAGGGGCTGAGGATGCGCAGAGAGGAGGAGAAGGTTAGCAGGGTGGCAGGACCCAAGACAACCTCCTGTTCTTCTTGCCTGTGACAAAGAGGCTGAAAGGGAAAAGCATTATATATATATAGATATATATATATGTATGTATGTATTATGTATGTGTACAGATACATACATATATACATGGAGAAACAACCCTTGTTATATCACAATATACCATGAGAAGGGAAGGTGACACACACACAGTACCACCGTTGGGTGTTCAGTCCACGGGCAGAACCAGCAGGGTGATAAGGGCAACCAACTTTCTGAGTTACAAGAGGGGAGCCGAGTTACACACCAAAGAGATATTCCAATTGGCAACCCATCAGCGCCAGGCCACTCTCAGCCTCCATGCTGACATTCTTGTGTGATTTTGGCTTGGCCAGACATGTTTGTTAGTGGATCCCAGCAGAAAAGACCTCTCCAGGTTCCAGGCTTGGGGTGTCTCTTTTTGCTCTCCAAGGGCCAAAGGCTGCTGCCCCTTCCCTCTTGTCTCTTTCTCCAGCCACTACATTCCAGAGTATGTTGCCCTCCAGCTTTTGCTTCTGTGTAAAAGCAGTTCAGGCACTGAAGGGCACTCTGCAGACAGGCTGGGGAGGGGAATGGCTCTGGGCCCTGGCCACCATACGCTAACTGCTTTGCTCTTCTGTCTTAAAAGGTAAACAAAAGAAATAAGAAAGAAAATCACCTCCCAAAGAAAACATACCTAAAACCAAAACAACCAAAAATAACCCAAACCAAAAACCAAACCAAACCATCAACTCAAATACACCAAATACACTTTCACAAAAGGTGGCGAACATGGATTTCCTGTTTATTTCCTTGGTGACTTGGTCATACAGGCGAACATGGCAAAACCCCCCTCAGAACCCAAAAGAACAGCACACTGATGAACCAAATGGGAGGAAAGGAGCCGACATTCTGGGTGGAGGGAAAACAATGGCAATTTGGCGCAATGCTGCTAGATACTGTTGGTTTAAAATCAACCTTTTCATTCCCGCACTGTACATAAACCTGCAACAGAGCAGACACAGAGAATTAGTTTGAAAAGACAAAGACTCAAATATTCCATTGAAAACTTTCAAAAAAATGGTTCACTTTACCTCAGATATTTTAGGAGGATTTGCTGTACTGAGGCTCTAATACAGATTTGCCAGATGGCTTAACTTTCATCGAGTCTTGTCTGTCAATGAATTTTCAAAGACAGAACTGATACTACCTGTTGTGTATGTTTAGGCATTACTCCTGCAAAATCGGCCAGTTGACCTGTTTTCTACTGCTGGCCTCTGATCACAAATTTCTGGTATATTTTTCCACTTGCAGCACAGCCTTAGAAAAGATCTGGCTAGACATGTATTCTTGCTGAATTTCATCCTTTAGGACTGAGTTCAAGAACCACCTCCTTTTCCATTACTCTGGCCAGAAGTCCTGTCTGTCCTCTGAAGCTCACTTACTCTTTGAAGGCTATGGCACCTATAACGTGCCTTATCCTCAACAGTTCGACCAAGGGACCATGGCCAGTATTTCTTCTATATGCCCCCATCTACCCCTCAAACAATTAGCATGGTGCTTAATGAAGGAGCAGAAAGATGCAAAAACCTTGGCTGGAGGAGTGGTGTTGTCAAGGTCATTGGCTCAAAGTTCATGTGGAAGGAATCTCCTGATGGGATCAGGAGCTGACACTGAGCCAAAGGGCTGGTTTGGCTCCAGTCAGGGTGATACTCACTTTCCATCTTTTGCTACACGCCTGCCTGTTCCATGCTGAAGGAGACCTCGGGGTGCTTGTAGCTGAGCAGTATGTCTGTGATGCAAGTGGATGGGTAGCAAGAGGAGTTTAAATGCTGGCTGCCATCTGTCAGGTCTGGGTGCTCCTGACCTCCAAGACTCTCCCCACATTCTGCAAGACCAGAGAAAACTTGGGAGGTTTGCAGGGAGATTGGGTGGGGGGTGGGCAAGAGGTAGACAGAGGAAGAGAGCAGTCTGAAACTTCTGCAGCCCTGAGTTCTAGTTCAGAGCAGGCCCTCAGTTTGGTTAGCGACCATGGCTGGGGACCAGGCTTCTTCCTGTTGCCCCCACTGTCCATTTCCCCCTCTTCTTTACTGTCTCCCATTGTCAGGCTGTCAGCTCCGTGGTGTGGGATAAGACAGCCTCGTGCTGGCAGACCCTGACACCTGGGCACACTCTGTGCTCAAGGCATGGGCCTAAGCACTTTAAACTCCCAAGCACAGGCTTCCCAGGTGGTGCTAGTGGTAAAGAACCTGCTTGCCAATGCAGCAGACGTAAGAGACACGGGTTCAACCCCTGGTCAGTAAGATCCCCTGGAGAAGGAAACGGCAACCTGCTGCAGTATTCCTGCCTGGAGAATCTCATGGACAAAGGAGCCTGGTGGGCTATACAGTCCATACGGTCGCAAAGAATCAGACATGACTGAATGACTGGGCACGCATGCAGGAAGCTAGCAACTGCTCCCAGCACAATCGAGGACATGGGCTCTATTGTTTCTGTCACTTTACAGAGGGGGATCTTGGGGGTCAGAAAGGTTAAGTGCCTTAACCTGTGGAGCCAGTACAGAGCAGTCAGGATTAACTGCAGATCCATCCACTCCCGGGTCTGTGCTTTTATCAGCTAAGATCCCCTCCCTCTACTGGTTCTAACGGGAGGCAGACATTAGGACACGGTGCCTTCTCCTCAGAACCAGAACAAGAGTAACTGAAGGAGCATCTGAACATGCATTACAGACAGGACAGTGACGGCCCTGTGCTCAGTCAGGAGCGGGGCTCCTCCGTGCTCTCACACTCAGTGCAAGAGAACTGGGAAAAGGCGGTGTCCAGAAGCCCACGGGGATGCTGTGGCTTCCCATGGGCTCTTCCTACAAGAGGGGAGTGGTCACTGGTGAAGAGGGAAGGGGGGGGTCCCTTTAGAAACTTCTTTGGGGTGCCCATGCATAATGCCCCTTACCCTCATTTTCCCCGTCCTGGAACTGCTGGCTCCCCATGAGCGATGACTGACTGAGAACTGCATCTGACATCCGGGCAGAACTAAGTGCTTTCCCCGCCACGAGACTCATGCCAGGCAAGTTGTCCAGCTGCACCTGCAGAAAACAATTATTAAAAGAAGTAAAGAGAGCCGAGAACGCGCCTTAAGAGACCACTGTGCCCTTCAAAGGAGCCCAGGCAGAGGGCGGCCTCAAGCACCGTCCCAAGCACCGCTCCCCAGGCCCCCTTCCTCTGCAGGGCTATCCAAAGGGGGATGCTGTGCGGGGAGCCAAGGCTGGGGCGGGGGTGCGCGTGGGGAGGGAGGGGCACAGGGAGTCTCAGCTGGCGCCCCAGACGTCTACATGGCGTTCCAGCACCAGGTTTCTGACCTGGCTCAAGGCCATGAGGAGTCTCTTAGGGCAGCAGTGTCCAACAGCACTCTGTTCAAGGACAGGGATGTTCTCTGTCTGCCCTGTCCAAATCGAAAGCCGCTAGCCACAAGTGGCTACTGAGCCCTGGAATGTGACTAGTCTGACTAAAGAACTGGGTTTTACGTTTTATTCTGTTTTAATTACATTTAAAATTGAAAGGTCGCATGTGGCTGGTTGTGGCTGTATTTGTGCCGCCGAAGAGTCTGCCCTAAGGCAATAAAGCCCTGCCAAGTGGACTAGCTCCCTTGAAGTCTGAATAAATTCAAGGCAGCTGCCAGAGTAATAACTGAGAGTCTGAAGGCGCATCTGCTGGGGCCTGTTTCAACTGTCTGGGGAGAAGTTCAATAACTAAGACTACAGGAAATGGATGCTCTTGATCCTCAGCTTCCAACGTGGAGCTCGGCGTCAGCAGAGATTCTCCTGGAATTTCAGGCTTGTTACAGTGATTCAGAGACATACTCCCTGAGTGCTCAGGGGCGCTGGACTCTGATTGAGAACAAGAGACACCACCCCACATTCCTAAGTTCTGCTTTCAAAGACCCCGCTTCCAAAAAGCAGGAGGGGCCGACGTACATAAGCATCGTCGCTGTTCTGGATGGTGTGATGTCTCTGGAGGGTGCGGGGCCTCTGGTGCTCGCTGACTGAGGGGTGAGCGGGGTACCCAAGTCCATTGTGATCTGGCAGCTCCATCGCTTGTCCAGGAGAACTTCTATCCATGCATTTCCCTAGGACGGACTCTGAGGAGACAGAGCAAAATAGGGTCAGTCAGCAGACCTAGCACTTCCCTCAGTCCACTCTCACCAAAGCAGCATCTTGCAAGGCACAGTGGGCCAGAGCGAGGACCCCCACTGGCGGGCCACTCGGCCAACCTCAGCTGGCTGGTGACGCTCGGAGGAGCCTGGACCAGCCTGCCAACTGTCGTCCTTCCTGGGCCTCTCTCTGCAGGGATCATTCCCTTACGAGAAAAAAATCCATGTATTAGTGGTTGGCTGAACCTTTTCTTTTCTCTTCATTTCTCTGTTGATTTGACAGTGCTATGTTCCCAAACCTAGATGCACAGGAGAATCATTCTTGGACCTTCAGGACCTCTAGCCTGGGAGAATAGCTTCCACCCTGTGGACACCTCTCTCTCTTCCCTTGGCTTCCCCTCCGTACCCTGCCCAGCCCTCTCCTCTCCTCCTCCGACTCCAGCCCCAACTCCTTTCAAGGGTCCTCCTCTCTTTACCTCTATCCTTGACCTTCTCACTCTCCCCACACTTACTTTGGCAATATCATCTATTTTCATGGCTTCAACTACACTGCTTCTATGTAAAGAATTACTAAACGCTCTTTTAAGCTCCAGATCCAAAATTCTAAACTATTTACTAGATATCTTTCCCTGGATGGCTGAACAACATCAAACACTTCACAGGTTCAATTCTGAACTCACCAGCTTCCCCACAACCAACACCTCCTTTCCTAATCTGGGTATGAGCTCATGGAGTCCCTGCTGATTCCTTACTCCTGGTTCCACATCACCTGAAGTCTGAAGAATCTGCTTCTCCAGTGTTGGTCACTTTAATCTCTTTCTTTCCAGTCTCATTGCTTTCATGCAAGTTTGGTTATCTCCTGCCTGGACCACTATAATAGGCTCCGAATCATTCCTCTTCCACGGCCCTACAAAGATGAACCTTTCTATAGTGGAGCCCAAACCCCTCATTTTCACTGGCCCAGCCTCTCTTCCAATGAGCATCCCACACAATTCACCCCTACATTCTAAGCTCCAGTCAAAGGGGACCACTCACGATTCAGTGCATTTGCTTTCACCTTTCTCTCTCCCTGGAAATGCTTAATCTTCTACTTCCATTCCTGCCAGTTCTAATCAATGTATCCTTGTAGGTCCATCTCAAATGTTATCATTTTTATGAACCTTTCCCTTTCAAACAGAAATAAATCATTCTTTCCTTTCATTGTCAGAAGACTTTATTAGACTCTGATTATGCTAACATTATTCCTGGCACCATCTTCAATTGTGTATTTGTGTTAATGTTTCATATTAAACTGTAAATTCTTTGAGGACAAGAATTATTACATGCATGTTTATGAGCCTTCAGTATTCCAGAACACTGTCCGATACCAGTGTTTAATAATATTCTAACTGATATCAATAAACTCTCTTAATATAGGTCAGTCACCTGTCAGAGTCACGATGGTCAAGAAGACAAGGATGGTCAAGAGTACCAAGGCCACACCAAGGTTGACAGGGTCCTCCTGTTGGCACGTCTGGCTCCAGTCCTTAAGAGTCTAGCACTTGAACATGTGTTTTCTTTGGTTGGTTGGTTTTTCTGGGTTAAAGTTCCCTGGCAACCACCGGGCTTATCTCACAATGAACGGTACCTTGGTGAGACCAAGTTTTTAAACAAATTTTAATGGGAAACACAGCCCTAACGCTAACTGCACCAACCCAGTATCTATGTGAATAATGAAAATAACACGGGCTGCTTGAGTGATGTGTAAAGTATTTCAGGTCTCTATATTCAAATGGTCTCCTTAACCATCACGGTGAGGCCAGGGCTTAGGGGCTGGGGCGGGACAGGAAGGGAGAGGAATGAAATGACATGCACCTTGCCGGTAATGCAACGGAGAGGAATGGGAGCTTCCAAATGACCGAGAGGAAGGCAACTGAGACTAAGCTGCTCTGTGGGATGAGGTCACACACCTGCCAACCAGCCCGATCCCCGTCAGTGGGCACAGTGTGTGTGCTGGCTGCAGGTCCAAATGAAGGCCAAGGGCAGGAAGTGGTGCAAGGTTGCCTCTGGTGATATGTAGGCTAAATCTCCCTCCCTACCATCTCTCTCTGTGAAATGTGTTTTTATTCCTGAGAATGGGGTTTCTCCACATCTGAACACCCGCCCTCCTTTTGGCCCTGCCTGCGGGAAGGTCCCATGGATTCCGTCCTCGCCTGCCCTCTTCACAGCCTTCAGGTCTGGTGTGCCAGTGAGACAGATGGAATCTTTCTTGACAAATCTCATGACACGCCTTCCTGACTCCCCTGCCTGGGGCTCAGAAGCCCCAGGCCTGGATCCTGGCTTCACCAGAATCCCTGGGCGAGTTACCTGACTTTACTGGATCTCGCTCTCTTCATCTGCAAACAGGACTCACTCCACAGGTCTGTGGAGTGCTTACTTGAGTCTGGTCCTCTGTAAGAGCTCAGTAAAGACTAGTATTATTTATACTCATTTCAGAGATGTTATTTCTGAGAGGATGGGGCACAATGAACCAGTTGACAAAAACAAACAAGAAGATGATTTTATCACAGAATCCTACTTTGAGAATAATGGGGCTAGTTTACCACAGGTAAGTGAACAAGTGAGCCACTGAAAATTTAATTTCCAGAAAAGAAGCCTCTGGTTTAGGAGATATAAATACGAGTTAAAAACTAGATGAAAGGGAGTTCCCTGGTGGTTCAGTGGTTAAGACTTGGCGCTCTGGGGCCCGGGTTCAATCCCTGGTCAGGGAACTAAGATCCTGCAAGCCTCATGGCCGTGTGTGTGCTCAGTCACTCAGTCCTGTGCAACTCTTTGTGACCCCATGGACTGTAGCCACCAGGCTCCTCTGTCCCTGGGATTTTCAAACAAGAAAACTGGAGTGGGTTGCCACTTCCTCCTCCAGGGGATCCTCCTGACCCAGGGATTAAGGCCAGGTTTCCTGCACTGGTGGGTGGATTCTTTACCACTGAGCCACCTGGGAAGCCACACAGCACAGCCAAAAATAAACTTAGACAAAAAAGAAGCGTGTTAATGGGGTTGGGTAGCAAACCAGGGGTCTTTCTGTTCAAATTCAATATAATTCACAGGTCAAAGATCAGGAAGGGCTGGCACCTTTGGCTTGGCAGATATGCTTGGAAGGGGAAGAATGCGAGGCAAGGGGGCATAAAGAGAAGAACATAAGACTAAGAATTCAGGGGATTTGAAGTCAGGTTCCAGCTCCATCACAGTGTATGAAATTGGACAAGTCATTTAACCTAACCTCAATTTCCCTATCTGAAAAATGAGGGTTGTTTGGGGGCTCAAGAGATAACAGGTGTCAAAGGGCCTTTCATAAATTGGAAAGGACTACACAAGCAAAGTAATTATTTTTAGTAAGAATGCTGAGTTTAGAGGGCCCTTGTGGTGATGGACAGGGAGGCCTGGCGTGCTGCGATTCATGGGGTCCCAAAGAGTCGGACACGACTGAGCAACTGAACTGAACTGAATGTGACTCTACAGAGGAGATCCACTGACCAGTTTGGCAAGGGAGGCACTGCGTGTTAAACAGACTAACCCATTGAGCAAGGAACAGGAAATTGAGGCTCAAATCTTTGGCATTCTTTATGCCAATTCAGCAGCTGAAGGAACTGTCAAGCTCACCAAAGGATGCAGAAAGAGGATGCCAAGAGCAGGATTCTCAGGTATTTACCTAAGCAAAGCTGAGAAAGTACAGAGGAGGCGAAGACCATCTGATCAGGCAAGGGGAAAAAATACACAAACGGGCACAATGCACACCGCCCACCTACCTAGGGAACCGTGGGGCAGCTTGCATAACTCTCTGTGGAATCTGTCAATGTTGACTCGTCCTTACTCATTTACTGGGTCTTAAGAGAAAATGAGAGAAGTGCACGTGTGCATATCCCTCTCAAAGGTTCTGGAGGGTGAGCCCTCCCAATCTGCCACCATTTCACCCCTCTATGGGGCCTGAAGTCCTCCAGGGCTGCTGAAGCTGAGCAGGCTCAGGGAAAACGTGGTCTTCTCTGTGAGTTCAAGCTGGTACTCTCACTGCGTAAACTGTTATGCTATCATATTTAATTTCAAAGTTAAAAAAAAAATCAAGTGTATGTAATAACTTTCATAGGGGGAGATAAACCTATTTCTACTCCTGGGGAACAGAAAGGGAGATTACAGGCAGCATGGGGCATGTCTAGCCCTGACCTTCTACATATTTCAAACAGACCTCTGGCAGGCTGCCGGCTCAGCTCTCTGGCAGAGCCTGGCCCCACACTGATTGGTGGCAAGTGGCCATAAAATAAGTAACTATGGCCATTGATAGGATGGCATTTAATTCTCCTTGACTAACATCAGCAATCCCTGATAAGCTACCCTTAAGAAGTTTTAGAAGGACGACACTAGCTCTGCTTCTTATAATTACATCTTTTACAGCATTCATTACGCAGTGCTTCATGTTAAGGCTGTTTATGAGCTTGTCTGCCCCCATCCCCCCAGCATAAGCTCCCTGAGGGCAGGTTCTCTAGCTTTTCATCCCTGCCTTCCCCACTGGACCTAAAATACAGTCTTATGTGACCTAATCATTCAATAAATTTTGTTGACTTTGCTCTGTCATAGAAGCAACAGATGGAATGTTTGGGGGCTAGTGTGTGACTACACAGATAGAAGGGTATCATTAGAGAAAGCAGGAGGCATCCCCGCCACCCACAAAGATAAACAAGGATGAGCTGCCCCCACGTGCCTGCAGGGCGGTAGGGGGAGAGCATCACAACCCTTTCCTGGCAAAAGGAATGGCAAATTATCTGATGATTCTTTGTTGATGTCAAACTGCAAGTTCTCAAGTTCTTAAGAGTAGAAGCATCTGAGGTTAGGGCTTCCCAGGTGGCTCAGTGGTAAAGAACCTGTGTGCCAATGCAGGAGATGTGGGTTTGATCCCTGAGTTGGGATGACCCCCTAGAGGAGAAAATGGCAACCCACTGCAGTATTTCTGCCTGGGAAATCCAATGGACAGAGGAGCCTGGTGGGCTAAGTTCTTGGGGTCGCAGAGAGTTGGACACAACCGAGGGACTGAACAACAAGAGCATGTCAGGTTAAAGCGGGGAGAGGCTGTGGAGTCCGGTTTCTCCTGTAAAAGGGATCATGAAACACATGCCCAGGGTGGTTGTTAAAAATAAACGAGTAACTGACTGGAGCGCACCAAGCCCGGAACAGAGGTACTACAAACACCTTCTTGGAGCGGGCACCTGGCCAACATCCCTCACTACACAGATGAAGACGAAGGGAGGGGTTATGCGCCAGGGGGTCACAGAGGAAGCTCCTGTGCTTAAGGTAAGGACAGTGGGGACGCCTCAGTAGGCATGCAGACATACATTCCCGGAGGGTTTCTAACTCTGGAACAGCTTTGGGCTTCCCTAGGCCATTTTTTCTCTATTGCATTATCTAACTGTACTGGATCCTAAACCCACGTGGTAATCAACTGGGGGCTTTATTCATTAAAGATAATTGTATATATGGTTCCAAAAGTCTCAAAACATAAGTGGAAAGAGGTTAGAAAGAGGCAAGGTAATAGTATTCAAGAAAAGGCATAAGCTAAGTTAAAGAGTAAACTAGGCAGACACAGGAAGGATTACCTCTAGCACACACTGGCAAGGGGGACAGGAGGTAAGATTATGGCCTCTAGGAAAGGTCTTATCAAAGGTTGGGTAAAGGAGATCTAAGAAAAAGGAGGATTTGGGGGCAAGCAAACCTGATCGTGGTAGTGGAGAATCCACCTGCAGTGCAGGAGACCCCAGTTTGATCTCTGGATCAGGAAGATCCCCTGGAGGAGGGAAAGGCTACCCACTCCAGTATTCTTGCCTGGAGAATCCCATGGACAGAGGAGCCAGGGGGGCTACAGTCCACGAGGTCACAAAGAGTCAGACGTGACAGTGTGACTAAGACTTTCAAACCTGATCATGAGGCAACAAGAACAGGGTATTTTTGAGCTGAAACCTTTAGGGGTGTATTTACAGCTGGATTCTTCCAGAAACCTAAAGAGAAAGAGACGCATGCAGAGAAGAGTGGTGGCGATGGCGGTGGGTCTAAGAAGGCAGGGAGAAGGGACAGGGAGAAGATCGCAGACACTCAGCTTGGGGAACGGTAGGAGGGATCTGTCAAGAGACTCCTGACTCATGTGTTGGTCTGAAGTGAACTGATTTAAAGCTGCTGGATCCAGATCAGACTCTGGGTTTCAGGAAGCCTTTGCCCTTAGCTTCTAATTCCTTCATGTAGACTGCACTTCAAGGAAGGCAGCTTGTCTCCCCCTAAAACATTCCTGAGACACTCTCACCCATGGCCTTTCCTCATGCTTCTCCCCTAAATCCAAACAGCAAAATCCTCTTCATCCACCAAGTCTGTGTGTGGTCAGTGGCTCAGACATGTTTGACTCTGAGACCCCATGGACTGAAGCTCGCCAGGCTTCTCTGTCCATGGGAATTCTCCAGGCGAGAATACTGGAAAGGGTTACAAGCCCTCCTCTAGGGGATCTTCCCGACCCAGGGCCTGAACCTGCATTTCCTTAGTCTCCTGCACTGGCAGGTGGATTCTTTACCACTGGGCCACCTGCGAGGTCACCAAGACCTCACTCAAATGTCACCCACTGGGGGAGACCTGGCTCTGCTCTGAAACAGAACTAGTCTCCCCTGGCTCTGGTGCTCCCACAGCACCTGAACTTGCCACGTTCTGCTTTCCTTTAGGCACTAAACAGACCCGCAAGCCAGCCAAAAGGGGCGGGGCTCCTCTGACAATCGGAGGACACGAGCACGTTCAAGCCTCCTGGTCTCTCTGTATATAGTCGTCACAGAGCAGGGAAAGTGAAAGGAATCAAGAGAGAATCATTTTGAAGAAAAATATTTCAAAAGGTTATTTCCACATACGGCAACGCAGGGTAAAGGGGTGGGGAGTGTGCACTGTGTGCTCACTTGCTCCTTCCTGGAGTCTTGCACACGCGGTGTGTGCTCAGGACACGTCTGCTGGAGTGGAGTGAGCAGCTCTCTGGTTCAGTGCCACTTCCTAGCTGTGGACCTTGGGGGTGAATTACTTAATCTGTGCCTCAGTTGTCTCACCGGTAAAATGGGGATGGGAAGAGCTGTGAGGATTAGGTGAATTTACGTGTGACCGGCCTCTGGTGTGTGGCATGTGAAACGCCCTAGGGAAATGTCAGCTCGCCTCCTTTTCCGATGAAAGCTGCCGTTCACACAGGGAGCTTTCCCAGCCTCCCTGATGCTGTCAAGCTGCCTCTGCTAGTACACTCCCAGCCACAGAAAGCTCCCAGTCTGCTCAGCAGCCTCTTCTGGAAAGTTCTTGTGAAGGCTTCCCTGGGGGTTGAAAGCTGCTGCAACTTCCATCCTGGTCTTGGCTCTGCCTCATAATATGAATCCAGAGAAATCTAATCCTTTTCCATATGACAAGTGTGATGGCTCTCCTGAGTTTTCCCCCCAAGCCTAAACATCCCCAAGTCTGTCAGCCAATCCACTTATGATTTGGTCCCAAAACCTCCCCCTAGCCTACGTCAACTCAAAAATACAGCAACTGCAGGTGGACACAATACGTCTGACTGGTGCAGACCTCAAACTGGATGGTACCCATCTGCTCAAAAGCCCAGATCTAACGGGAGCTTTATGGAACTGCATCCCTATTGGTGATTAATGAGCACCACCTGAAGGCACCACGCCCTCTTCACATAAACTGACTCAGGGTCAGGTCTTCCATCCTGCCCTGTGCCTGGGGACCCGACTGTCCCAGGAGCTGAGTCTGGTGTACTGACTTTAAAGTGCAGGGCAAGACAGGCTTCAAGAAGGGAGGGTGGGAAAAGTGCCCAGTTTCAGGGTTGAATATTTTATGGAGAAACTTGCTTTCAAGATCTGTGATGATGGGATGGATATCAGTCCAGATTTTGGGTAGGGTGAATGCTATGACATTAATGAAATGACATTTCCTGAGCATAACTTACTTATAGTGACTCCAATCTCCTTCCAAAGGAAAATGAATGCCCTCATTAATTATACAGTGATACTAAATGAAACAGCATGGCATCCCTTGTGATGCTGTAACATTCTGTACTTAGCTTATTAATGAAGTGATCAGAATAATAATACCTCAAATTGTTTAAATCATACATTCAGCTATCAAGTATGCCTCTCTCCCCCTGTGTCACACACACAAACATTATGTATCAACATAAACACATATGTGTATGTTTTAATCTTCACAAATACTCTGCAAAGGACTGTTATTCCTCCTGCCGTTTTTCAAGGATGGGGAAATAAGAACCTGAGGGTTAAGTGACAAGGTCACTGCACTCATAACAGAGGCAAATCCAGGACCGAGGGACCCTGACTTACTCCAAAACTGTTTACACTAAACCCTGTTTCCCTAGCACTGGCTGATTTTTTTCTATCACAGAGGTTAAAGCTAGCTATTTTGATGACAGCTGAGAAATTCTGGATTCTAAGGAACCACAGTCTGAATATGGGAAAACAGGTAATACATCCTGCTGACCATCATCTGTGTGTTCATTTTCTATCACTCTCTTTTAATTCTGAAAACAGATTCCCTTCCCCATCAGATACCCATTTCCTACGTGCTTCTCCCGTAAAAGGTCCTGCAGGTCTTCTCAGGAATTCTTTCTCTCTTAGCAACCCAGAGTACCAGCTGAAAAAGGTAAACACCGCTGAGTTCACTGAACGAGGGCAGGCTGGCCCAGAGATCGACCCTGCAGGGCTCTTACCTCGGCTGGACACCTTATTTCTAGTGAAGGCGGCAGCCGGCTGTCGGTACGGATGGATCCCCAACTCCTGTGCGTGATTCACGGTTCCCAGGAGAGATTCAGGGTCCCCGGGGCCGCCTGTACTCAAGAGCAGGGGGCTGTCATGGCAACCTTTGGTCAATGTGTTCCCGCTCTTCCTGTCCGGAAAGCCGTCCTTGGCCCCCTCGCACGAGCACTCCTCCTCCATGCTCTCCGAGTGCACAAGCGCCGCCTGGGGAGCATAACTGTGGGTCGGGGTCGGGGAGGAGACCTGCGAGATACATTCTTGAGCCCTGATCTGCAGAAGGTGCTGGGGGCTGGTGTGGTGGTGGTGGTAAGAGTCAGCGTTCTGATACGGCAAAGCCTGGCGCTCCGTCATGCTCTGTCCCCCAAGGCCAGGAGCCAGACTCCCGGCGTCCCCCTGGTTCATGTGCCGGAACAGCTCTTGGTATTCCTGCTGCTGCTGCTGCCGCTGCCGCCTTTTGATGAGCTGTGCAAACTCCGCCGGGGGCAGCCGCATGTCCGAGTGGCCGGTGAGTGAGTGCCGGGGGGAGAGCAGTCCCTGGAGGATGTGGGGCACCTGCTGGTGTCGCGTGTAGTCTGGCGGCGTGGGGGACAGCAGGGCCTGCTGCAGTGCCGATGTGGTATAGTGCGGTGGCTGCTGATGTGCACTGGGAGGGAAGGTGGGGAACTGGTCAAGCGGAGGGACTTTCAGGGCTTGGGTGGGAGGTAACCCCGCTCCTGATGAAGGGTTGTAGCTGCTGGGGGAACCCCGGGACTGGTCCGAAAACAGGTGGGGGTGTAAATGCGCCTGGTCGTAGTTAGCAGGGGAGAACCGATTCACGTTCAAGCTGCAGACACAAAAGGGAGTGAGTACCAGGCATCCGTGTGACAACTGTGCTAAACTCCCCGGGGAACGGCTACCACTCCTCCTCAGCAGTGAGTCTCTGCTGGTACAGAGAACCGCGGGGCCACAGGGAGGATGGGGGTGTAGGCATTACCCCCACCACCCGCTCCGGCTTGAGGGTAGCAACATCACTTGAATTAAGATGTGCCCATCTCTTAGAATATGAGTGATGGAAAGAAACAATCCTAGAAGAACAGACAAGGAGGGTAACTGAAATTTTTACCTACTCCTCTAACTGGCCCTTTTCTTCTTTGCAGACCTATAGTAAGGTGGTAGTGGTGTTTAGTCGCTAAGTCCTGTCTGACTTTTTTGTGACCCTATGGACTACAGGCCACCAGGCTCCTCTGTCCATGGGACTCCCCAGGCAATAGTACTGGAGTGGGTTGCTGTTTCCTCCTCCAGGGAATCTTCCTGACCCAAGATCAAACCCACATCTCTTATATCTCCTGCATTGGCAAGCAGGTTCTTTATCACTGCACCGCCTGGGAAGCTATATAGTAAGGGAGCTGCGTCACTATCCTCCTGCATCTCACTAGCATTTTGATCCTGAGTCAGCATATAGGTTTCAAGTCCATCCCAAGCCCACTGCCTCACTTTTAGTCAGGCTGAAATGAGCACAGCCCAGTCAGAGCCCTTCTGTTCTCCTCTCCTCCTCCTAAGGGGCTTCCTCCCACCTGGGTCCCCCAGAGAGAGAGCCGGGAGACTCCAGGCAGCCTCACCTGTGGGCCTCTGCACTGTCGGCGCTCAGCTGCTTGGACAAAGGCCGGTGCCCATAGCTGAGGGCGGCCATCAGGCTGGTCCGGAGCTGCATCTGAACCTGACTGGTGTTGGGGCTGATGGAGACACCCCGGCCTGCAGAGGCGGCAGCGGCCCCAGGCATGCTGCTGAGCATGTCGACAGGCTCCTGGACTTGGATGGTCACCTGCTGTGACTGGGGAGGCTGCTGTATGCCCAGGCAGGTCAGTGCCACGCTGGGAGGAGGGGAACAGTTCTCAGGCTGCTGCTGGAAGATGGCACTGCGGGAGGGGAAGCCTTGAAACTGGGAGGAAGATGTAGCACCTGGGGAGAAAGGAGCCCCAGAGTGACCACATGCCCGGATTACCTGCGGCCAGAAGTCATGGGAGCCACTGAGGATGCTCAACTTGCATACCACCCAGAGCAGGGCTCCTCCAACTCCAGGGCATGGAAGGTTCCTCTGGGGGATTCGTGAAGACACACACTCCTGGGCCCAACACTCAGAACGCTGACTCAGTAGGTAAGGACGGGGCTCTAAGAATTTGCAATTCCAAGAAATTGCCCGTTGATTACTCTCTAAGTAGCTCTCATTCAGGGCAACACTTCTCAAACTCTAATGCACGTGTGAAGGGCCTGGGGATCTTGCTAAAACAGATTCTCATTCAGCAGGTCTGCGATAGGATCTGAGATTTTATTTTTCCTGCCGATGTTGCTGGTCAGGGACCCTACTCTGAGTAAGAAGGGCTTTGAGACCAACTCAGGCTCTTCAGGGGATCTAGACTGGGTGGCATTACTTAAGAGATTCTCAGTTTTCAGAACGCTAACCCCTCAGAGTGCTGGCCTCTGAAGGACTGTATAAATTAGGGCCCGCTCATCTTTGCCTCCATCTGAACACCCACAAGAGAGGAGCCACGTGCCCAGAGGACCACCAAACTCAGGAGTGACAAGAGGGCAGGTTCTGGTAGTAGCCCATTCGTTTGGTACAGTTGGAGGGGACTTTATGAAAACATCAATATAGTCAACCATTATCGAGAACTATATTGTTCCAGAGGCTATTCTAAGTATTATACCTAACATACATATCTCATAGTATTATTATCCCTGTCTTACATTTGAGAAAGCAGAGATGCCCGGAAGTTAAGTAGTTTACCTGAGATCTCACAGCTAAGGAGCTGGTTGCAGCAGGAGCCAAGCCAAGGCAGCCTGGCACTAGAACCACCCCCTTACACAGCATGTTGCTCCGTCACCGCAACCAGTGGCTTGAGGCAATCAAGACGAAGCCTCACTTCTCCTGTGGCTCACAGTTTGGAGAAAACCTCTCCACTCACCGTGAGACTGCATCATGGCGCTGCTCATGGGGGGAGGGCTGTTACTGGGCTGTCTGAAGAGATGGTTGTTGGGGTGGTTGGGAGGTGGGCTGGAAGGCTGAATCCTTAACCTTCAAAAACAACAGAACCAGATGAGTAAATACACTTCCTGAGGTGACAATATAACCTTGAAGTTAGTTTCAGCCATTTGATACCCACAGGCAGAAACTCCATTTTTAGTTTTCATAAGCTTCCAGGCTAGACACACACACACAGGCCACCCACCACAGTCTACTGAAAGCCTGTTTGCATCTTATTTTCCCAGACGGCCCAAGGAGGCAGGGGTCACTGCATCTGGCCTCCTGTATTAGGTGTCAGATTACATGGTTCATGGGGATAAGAAAATGAAGTGGCACAGGAAGTCAGGATTTTAGGAAGCTGCTGAAATTTAAATTGGTCTTCCTGCCTTTCAGATGGGTTTTTCCAAGATGAATGCTATCGTCAGTCCTGTCTCCCATGTGAGTTAGGCCAACAGCTTAGGCAAAGAACATGTTTCATTACCTCTGGAGCTGGTGGGTGAGGAGGGCGGGCTGATTTTCACATGCAGCCTGAAGAGGTGGAGAAGGTTGAGGAGGACAGATAGAGTCCTAAAATACATGCGGGAAAGGAGAAAAAAATACTCGTGAGCTTGAAGACTAACCAGAGGTATTCTCGGGAAGGGAAGAGACTATCTGTGACTGAGATTTATGCTCCCGTCGTTCATCAAAAGGCTTGATTACCTTGACTCAAACATGGCAACCACACAAATAACTCAACTCCACTCTGCCCTGCATGATCTCTTCCAGCACTGACAGGCCCATCAGCCTGAGAGCAAACTCCAGACAAGTTGGAGAAAGCGGAGAGGGAAGGCCTACTTGAATCTGCTGCTGGAGAATTTGGTGGTGCTGCTCCTGCTGGTATAACATATGCTGCTGCTGGGTCTTCTCCAGGGTTCTTTCATCAATCTGCCCCCCGTACATCTTCTGCAGCTGCTCACACTCCTGAAGGGAAAGCAGTTCATACAGAGGGGATACAGCCAGGCCTACCCCATGCAGTGCCATCAGCAGACGCAGAGCTGCTCTGGGTCTCATGGGCAGAAGGAGCCCACAGAGAACTGTGTCCTTGATGAGCAACTAACCCCTTTAGGTGGGCATTTGTGTACTAAATATATTCACGCTCTGTGCTGGCTGCATGAAGGGAAAAACACCAAGATGGCCTGGGTACGAGCGAAGGTTCCAGTGTGAAATCGGTGTACAAGGCACATGCCACTCGAAGCTTGGTCGTCAGGAAGGCAGAAAGGAAACCGGCCCTTTATAGAAGCCTGGAGGTACACTTCCTTCCTCTGGGAGCACCATTCCATACCAGCTGGAGAGTATGCCAGGTGGTAAGAACGCAGAGCAGGCTCCAACAAGACCCAGTGCCCATAAGTCATGAGGGGAACGCCAGGGTTGCTTCAAAAGACATTTCCGGGTGCTTCCCACTGAAACCCAAGCCCAGAAATTCCTCTCTAAGGAACCACAGAGACAGGAGGAAATTTAGTCCCTTCCTGGGGAAAGCTGGACGTAAGCAGAAGGAAGGAAAGCGTGTAAGGGACTGTCTGCTTTGGCACCTCTAAAACTGCAGTGCTGCTGTGAGGGGGCAGAGAGCTTAACACCCGTGTCCTCCTGCAACACCGGTCTGTTACCCATGCTGCTCTCTGCTACCCATGCTTCTCCAGAGCTGCCTGCCGTCTCTAACATTACCTGCTGCAACTGTTTGATGCTGCTGTTGTTGCCCATTTTTTCCAGGTGAGCTTTGAAGGCCTGGATGCTTGCAGCCCCATCTGAGAACCGGCGCACAGGGGAGAAACGCTCCGTAGGGAGGTGCAGGGTGTTGGAGTCCTTGTAGGTGGAGCTGAATATATGGGAAGAGAAGGTTAGGGGCTAGGACTGAGGGGTTTTGACCAAATCACCTAGGGACGCTGTTCCAGATGAACACAAAGCTGCTGGCTACACGCGCAGCCTGGCATATTATGCCATTTCCATGCCATCTCCAGAGGCCAGTCGTTTCCCTAGCCTGCCTTCCCTTTAGAGGCCTCCAAGTGACCATTTTCCATTTCCACTTACCTTGAGTTGGCTTAATGTCCAAGCCTGGGAAGGTCCTGGGATCATATACATCCAGTTCTTAAAAATACACTGGGTCAGAGAGAGGAGCTTCACAGTAGCCCTCAAGCCCAGCTGTACAGGAACTCCTCCTTTTACAGTCATGTCTCTATCTACTGCCTTTACAAACCTAGAACAAACCTACCCGTGTGACCTAAAGTTTTCCCTGAGTAGTAACCTCTGTATGACCGACCAGAGGGAAACTAGTCAACTTTGGGGTCAAAGGTCTGGCCTGGAATTCATAGGTTTTTTATGCTAGAAAACACAAGGTGGAGCTTAAAGTGGGGAAACTGGGGGTCTCTGATCCCCAGATGGAGACAGCCCATGCTTAAGTAACGTGGGCCTGAAGATCCTGCACATACCTGGTCAACGCAAATAAGGTTATCTGCTGTGAGAGGTAACTTCTCAGAGCAGTGGCACCCTCCCAACCTGCTAATGAAAGAGGAATTGTGTACCTTCAAAATGACCCCCACTGCTCAATAAGAACAAAGCCAGCGTCTTACAGAAAGAAAAGAACGAGCTATCAGTAAGGAATGCCTAAGACGACATGAGAGTTAGAAGCTAAGACCTATACTTGTTTACCTAATCAGAAAGAGATGTTTATGGGTTGAAGTAAGCAGATAAAAGACTGCCAAGGCAGCATTCCAGCAGCTGATGGAAAGGATCAGGGTTTCAGGTCCAGGGCAGAGATGACATCACACTGAGCTGTGGGTGAAATGATGTACCACCTTGCCAGTTACTCATTCTGGACAGAAGCGGAACCAAGGCTAAGAAAGCGGGTGAACAAGCGAATTCAAGTGCAGCAGACACGGAGGGTCTAGGAGGGGCTGATGAGTGTGCAGAGGAGTTAAAAGAGTTCTGGCAGCAGGGAAAAGCCCTCTACCCTCTAATGATGGCTCCTGTTTGAGACTCCACCTGAAGCTTGACACAGCAGTGAGCTGATGAAATGAACACAACGTGTATCTGGGTTCGGTAACACAAAAGACAAATGAGTTTGGAAGACACACTCCAGAAACAGTGATCATGGGAGCTGGTCTCAGGGGTATTTCCTCAATATTTATTTCTGTTTCTACTTCAGGTGTTTGGAGTTAAAGCAAGCAGGTACTATTTTCTCCTAGAATTTGATTCTTATACTTTCAGTATTTTCTGATGGTGGACACATTTCTGATTCACTCAGAAATCTGTGTTCTTCAAGGAGTTAATTATAGTCTGTCTGTACAAAACACATTCTCTCCCACCCCAGATCCAGGTATTTCATGACTTTCCCAGAAGATCGGGTTGTGAACAAACTGACAGCCTGGGCAGCCCAGCACAAGGAGCTTCAGAGGAATAGTTCTCATGTAGCTGCTCATTTTGGAAGCACTGAGAGTATCAATTGTGTTTTATTTTTATTAGCAATCACATTCAAACTCAGGACAGCCTCATGGCAGGCTGATATTCCCACTACACTCTTCAAACAGGGACTTGGCTCCCCACCTAAATAAAATCCATCTCGTATTAGTTAGGTTTTTTTTGGTGAATTACACTTAATTTTTCTTTTAATTTATAAATTACACAATTCCAGGATTACACACTCAGATACCGCTTCTGTCTTCATGTTGGACTTCATCTACAATACCCCAGAAGAATAGACATATCTGCTGTTCTTGTGTCATTTCCTCCAGCAAATGGAAGGAATTCAATAATCTCCCCAGGCCACCCATTCTCAGTGTTGGACAGCCTTGGAAAGTTTCCCTTTCGCCCTGAAGACTTGCTTCAGTCTCTTCTGTCACCATGCTTTTACAGCAACTCCATGGAGACGAGCTGAGTCTGCATAAACACCGCACCTTACACGATCCGTCACTCACAGAGTATTCATTCCAGTTCAAACTGGCTTGACCACAGGGAACCCTTGAAACACTCAACCAAGAGTGTTCACACAGAAACAGACAGTAGACAGATCTCCAGCAGGCAAGGCCTTGACAATGACCAGGCAGCGTGGAAACCACACAAATGGAGCTGTGGGCCAGTGTGGCCTTCCTTTAGTAACAAGACTAAACACAGTATCAGGTCAGCGATAAAGGCAGACTGTGGTGATGTGCTCATCTTCATGCTTGCCCCACAACAACATGGCCTGAGGAGCACCTGAATTAAACAAGGATTAAACCCAAAGGACTGAAACTAAACAACAGAGCCTGGCAAAGGCTGAAAATCCAAGTGTGGGGCTGTCAAGGAAGGAAAGACAGGAACAGGGAGAAATAAAGCAATAAAAGTCTATCAGGTTACAGTAGAGAGCTCAGAGTTATTGAGAAATCATAGAAAACGTACGGGCAGCTAGTGATCACCCAAAGTGGTGGAGAACTGTAACAGTGAGGTTCCTGAGAGATTCTCCTGAGAAAAATACTGTCTGTACCCCAGAGTTTTATTTGAGAAATGTCACTCATGCCACTCCTAACAGACCATTTGTACCATATTATTTATGATCACTTATGAAACCTTATCTTTCTTCTTTCCGAGTTCCAACGTGGCATTAATGTTGGTTCAGTTTGCTCAGAGGTCACCTGTCTCTGCTGATTACCTGTGATGCCCAGTGGGTCACAAGACACAATACAAACACTGTGTCAAGCTTGCCAGTGTGAGTCTGGCTGCAAGACTGAGTAACAGCACATTTATAAACTTAATTTCCTCAGAATCTGCTTTCCCAACTTCCCAAGTAAGGCTGCTCTTCACTGTCCTCCCAAAAAGACTGGGAAAAAAAAAAAACAAACAAGCTCTAGCGACTGGTGGTGGCTTTGAAACTGTGGCCTGTGAGCTTGGGGACAGCTTTGGAAAGGACTAAGCTTAGATTTTTGGTCATCACAGAGTTCACAGAAGATAACCACCTTCTTAATCTAGCAAGGTGTCACTCCCCTCATTCCCAGGCTTACTTGAACTCAATTTTGTGAAGTTCTCTTGGCAAGGAAGGCTACACTTGTTTTTATGTCTTTAAGAGAAAATGAATTATAAATTTACCAGAGACCTACTAGAAGATTTTTCCATCAGAATGCTGCAAGGATGACTTTCAAGCACAACACTCAAGAGGATGCAGTGTCTCCACTCTACCACTCACAAAGGAATGTGTTTTCCCCCATCCAAGCTCCTCATTCAGGGGTCACATGATAAGAAATGCTCATCCTTCTGATGGCGATGGGTTATTAAAAGTCAAGCCTACTGATGTGGTTACAAATCCTATCTCCAGCTGGTCTTCTGAGAGCTTCACCCACTTGCAGGTTTCAAGTTCAATTTCATCTATGAGTCAACGTCTAGAGTCATGAGGAGCAACTGCAGGCAATAAACATGTCTACGAGATAATGGGAAAGAAGCATCTCCTATGGCCCTGGGCACAGCTGAGTCAAGGAGCTGAGAAGATGCAAAGTTCAGGATGCTATTTAAAGCCATGATGCTAGTCACCACGTCTTAAGACTAGCCAGAAGGGGCCTGTCCGATGGGCCTCAAGGAGCTCCCACGGCTCACGTGGCTACTCACCGATGCTGATCAGGTACCAGGTGAGGGGGCCAGACCCGGGAACGGAAAGGCTGCTGTCCTAGCTGCCGCTGTAGGTCCGGTGGGATCTCAGCTGTAGGGTTGGTCATGGCCAGTGTGTGCCTTTTGGACCTATTTGCCAAGTACCTGCAACAAGCAGGAGCACATTTCATAGTAAAAAAGACAGACAGGAGTACTCCTCAGCAAGAAGCATTAGAAGTTAATCCAAAGCACTCAGAATGAAGTGGCGCCAGAGCACAGAAAGGGCTCAATGGCCAACAGACTCCTGACTGGATGGAAGTGAGACATGTCCCAGAAGGCCAACAAAAGCTGGCTTCCCACTGAAGTGGCTCAATGCTGGACCTAAGAGTAGCCGATAAGAGAAGAGAGAAAACAGATGTCGCTCATGAAGTGGATCAATTTTCCTGACTTTATTCCATTCAGGAGAAGAATGTATTTTCTGCTGGTTAATTTTGTTCCTTGGTTTCCCTCCACATTTCCAAAATACAAGTCAGACGAAATGAGCCCTAAGGACTGTTCCTAGAGATGAGCTGAGAGAGAGATTCAGATGGGCTTTGCGTATGTCTCCTGAGGCCACTGCCCCCAGGGTTTGAAGCTGACCTTGCTACAAATCATGGAAAAAGATCCTTTTGCATGGGGCTAAGTTAGTTCCCACACCAACCCTTTCCTCATGCCCCAAGACTGTAACTCCACTGTCGGAGAAGAAAAACTGATGCTGTCCCCAGGAGACCAACATTCTCTAAAGGATGAAGAAATGAAACCACATGAAATGTTTAGAACTGTTTTTTAGGTGAAAAAAAAGGCAAGGCAAGAAAAGAGAAGTTTCAAAAGCTGAAGAGTTCACAAGCTGATGACTTTTATTCTGAAGGTCTTTCAGATCCACCACTAATACCATAACGCATTGGTCCCCCTTGGTCTGGACGATGACTTCCTTCACCACTGCTGCTCTTCTTGGGCATGAATAAAAGAAGCATCATTCCTTCCATGACATCAAAAGGGATGGGCATTTTACCCTTTAAATGTTGGTCTTTAAAGAAGAAAGGAGGAGCTGGAGGGGTAAAATGTAAGACAAAGAAGAGAAGATGAAATACTGCTATCTAATTCAAGTAGGAAGGCAGTAAGTTTCCTAATTTCTCTTCATGACTCCAGCAGGGCCCATATGCAACTTTATACACCCTGTGATCGGCAACCTATCGAAATAATAACATCAAGAAAGAAACAAAGTCAACGCAATTCTTCTATTGGCTATTCTGTAGAAGGAACTTGCCCACCTGCCAACACCCCTGTTCTCCACTGTTCTTTCCACACGGGACCAGCTTCTTTCTGGACAGCAGCTCTCATGCAGAGCTACTAGCGGGTAGAGAAAGGACACTTGCCAGCAACCATCCGGGTAAGAGGTCTTGTTTCATTCATTCTTAACTACTTTGCCCATTTCAGCTAAAACCAGTTAACAGGCTAGAGAGTAATTAGTGGTATGTAAACTTGCCAGAGGGTAGGTAAGCCATTAGCAGTTTAATATCCATTTGATAAAAACATTCAAAGTTTCCCCAAGAGCCCATGAAAACCATTTTATTTCAACTTCCCTCAAGGGAAAAAACATATAATCTTGAAGAACACCTGTATTTCTGGGAAAATACATGCTGGATTCTGGTCAACCCCCGCCCTCCCCGAAAAATAAGAAAATCAACTCCCACAAGGGATCATGCATGAAGCTGGAGGACCACGGCTAATGGAACTGAGGTCAAATGAACAGTACAGCATGCCTGATGGTCACTGCCGTTTTCTGTGAATTAGGCATCTCTGCAAACAATGGATATTTGCATCTGTCCCTGGACCGAATCCCATATTCTTTTTTCAATATCTCTTTGTTGATACAAGGGGATGGCAGAAACACAGCAAACAGTACAAGAGGTATTCATTCTCCTGGAAAGGAAGAGTCCATGCCAGCGGTCCATGGCCAGACTAGCTAGGATCACTGTCATCCCAAATCTCCAATTCCTTTTCAGTAACAGTTCTTGGCAGGTAGGAGCAGGCTTTGTGCCTTGTGAATACTATCGGAGTTGCAATATGAAGGCAGGGGGCAAGGAAGGAAGGAGGGAGGAGAGAAAAAGTTCTTATGGTTATTGCTGTCACTTAGGGGACTTCCAATGGTGCTTACAGAAATGACATTTTCTGGGTAGTCTTCCGTGACTTCCGTGTGGGGAGGAACATGCCATCTGGCTTGAGCAAAGAGACCACACAAATGTTGAAGCTGCACTGGACCACCTCCTTGGGCAGAGGTGACCTTTCGTTGGTCGCAGGGGGAGCCTGCCCAAGGACGCTCTGCAAGCACTGCCAGATGCCACATTACCTCTGCACAGCTTCCTGATCTGGCTCCCCATCCGAGCTCTCCTCGTCCACAGGGGTGACTGCTGGCACTGCCTGAGGAAAGACAGGAAGGAAAAGCTCAAAGCGGCGCTTCTTCCGCAGCAGTTCTTACTCTGGACACTGGGCTCGGGGCAGGCCTCTCAGGTACTTTATTTTTTTTAATCTGCAAAGCTTTTCTAGGATCCCTGGGTTATACAGAACATTCACAGACCTTTCAATTGTCCCACTTTTACCTTGCTCAGTTGATTTTAATTCCTCTGATTCATCTTCCTTCATTCATTTATTCATCCAATAAATAAGCTGAATGCCCACTATGTTCCAGAATATAATGTGAATTAATAAAGTTTTTGCCCCTGTTTTACAGTCCAGTGGAGGACAGAGATAGGCAAACAGACAAAAGGACAAAATAACATGACCCAGTCATGGGTGTGTGGGGACTGAGCAGGCATCTTAGAGGACGTGGCCCCGTACCCAAGGCCTGAAGGATGAGTAGGAATGAGTCCGGCCAAGATGGAAAGAGGTTGCAAGCGTCTAAGGTTTCTTGGCCGAGAGAGAAGAGAAGGCCCACGGGTGTTTGAGGACCTGAGAATATAGTAGGAGTTTGTTTACCTGGAATGACTAGGAACTGATTTGTTGTTTCATGTTAAAGTTATTTCCAGATTTTAGATGTCCTTAACGCCAGAAAGTACTCTTGCCTGGAAAATCCCATGGACGGAGGAGCCTGGTGGGCTGCAGTCCATGGGACGGCTAAGAGTCGGACGCGACTGAGCGACTTCACTTTCACTTTTCACTTTCATGCACTGGAGAAGGAAATGGCAACCCACTCCAGTGTTCTTGCCTGGAGAATCCCAGGGACGGGGGAGCCTGGTGGGCTGCCGTCTATGGGGTCCCACAGAGTAGGACGCGACTGAGGCGACTTAGCAGCAGCAGCAGCAGCAACGCCAGAAAAGCATACTGGTTTTCTAAAAGTCCACTGTAGCACATAACATATAACTGTGAAGTTACAATTCAACGCTTTAAAATCACTGTCACTCGCCAAAACATGAGGACCGCCACAATATGCATGCATTATGGTGACTCTTCCCGGCTGCCTGTGGGCTGGGACATCGTACAGCCTTCACAGCTACTCAAACCCTGGGGCTCACGGAACCACCATGCCTCAAGCACTGAAGCAAAAATCACACTTTCATTATTACAAAAGAGCGTTTTTTAATGGCATCACCGACTTGATGGACGTGAGTTTGAGTGAACTCCGGGAGATGGTGATGGACAGGGAGGCCTGGTGTGCTGCGATTCATGGGGTCACAAAGAGTCAGGGAGGCCTGGTGTGCTGCGATTCATGGGGTCACAAAGAGTCGGACACGACTGAACTGAACTGAACTGAATTATAAAACAAAACAAACTTTTGGGATAATTCCACTGTCTGAATGCTTCTAGGGCTTCCAGAACCCTAACTATGGTTCTGTGAGGCTGGCGGGAACAGGGTTATACAGGAAGTGGCTACAGATGAGGCGGGAGAGGAGCCCTGTGGCCAGTTATAAACAGCCTTGAATACCACATGAAGAACTTTATTTTGAGGGAAGGCAGTGGTGAATCACTAAAGATTTTAAGCAGGGACATGATGTTACAAGATTTATATTTTAGAAAGCTGGCCTGCTTTAGTTGCAGCGTGAAAATGTCAGGTGACAAGGATGAGGAGACAAGCCTGGAACCAGGAAGCCCATTTGGCAGCCACTGTGTTAATCCAGGCAGAGGATGACAGTAGCTTGAGTGGGGAAAAAGGCAGTGGAGATGGGACAGAAGATAGACACTTACTTTACAGGCATGGCATAACTGCTTTGATGTGGGAAGTAAGGGACAGGGAAGAATTAAACAGAAAACCCAGGGGAGTGATGGTGCCGTTCCCTATCACCTGGAGGGAGACACAGGTTTCACCGCATCAGGACGTGTTCATCTGAGGACATGCTGAAATAAAATGGTGAGGACTTGCCAAGTAACCAACTGGATCTGTGTAGCTGGTAATCATATAGATAGAAGTGCAGGGCTCAGAAAAGCATTGTGGGCCAGAGAATCTCTCAGTGACAGAAATAGGGAAGTGGACAGGATCACTCAGAGAAAGTCTGTAAAATGAAATGGAAACAGGACCTCAGACAGAACTGTGGGTTTCTAGGAAAAAGAAGAAAGGGAACCTGAAAAGGGGAGCTAGGAGAAAAACACAAAAGAATAGGGTAAAAGAAGACCATTTTTCAAGGAGAAAAATGGTCAGCCATAACTAATACAACTGGGAAGTCCAAAAAGATAAAGATGAAAAATATCCACCAGAAGTTCATTAGTGACCTTGGCAAAAACAGTTACAGTGGACAAAGTCACTGCACCTCCCATAAAGCTGTTCTGGACCTTCCAAATCTACACTGACCTGGCCTTTTCCTAAGTGCCTCTGCCACCTACAGGCCCACGGTCTTCACTCCAGCACTTCATCACGTTGGTCTTTTACTGTTACTCCAATACTTCACATATGTGGATCGCATCTTCCTATTATAGTATAAGCTCAATGAGGCCAGAAACTGTAAATATGAATTCTTCCCTTTTCCCAGCAGCCATGTTACTGGCACAGTAGACCTGCATCAGTCTACAAACTGTTTCATTACTGATCTAAGATAAGGTAGGTAAAGTAACAGAGAGTAATATTTATAAACCTTTATAGCAACTTAACAGAGTAATTTTTTCTGTTGAACCAAATAAAATTTAGCCTTGTAGTTCATATGTTTTAAATTTTTAATTTTTCTGATAATAGGGAAAACAAGGTCCTCAAACTAGAGAGACACCTTAAGAAGCACCGCCCTGAAATACCCAGTGAAGGCTCTGGATATAATTAGCACTCAACCTTAATGTAGTATGAGATTTAATGGATGAATAAATGAATGAAGGAATGAATCTATCTATGGCAGGAAACTAATCAGAAATAAACAGAAACCAGGGGAAGAAAAGAATCTTTGTGACCATCATATTAAAAAACATGGGGTTGAGAGATGCCAACTGTCAGCTTAGAAGCCAAATCATCAAGGGATCCAGCTGGCACCAAAAGTGTGAGGTATGTTAATCAAAGGAGGAAGAGTTGGTGAGAAGGTAAATCTGGAAACCAGTCTAAAAAGCAATTAAGCCCAGAGAAAACTGTTAGTTTCCACTGCCCTCTGGCATGGAAATGTGATCTGCAGGAAGGTCGGGCCTGAGACTATGACTCCCTGACTTGAAGCAGGCAGGGCAGTAGCCGCCCTTTACTCGAGTGTCTACAAGAGGCTCCCCAAAGATGAATCCCTCCAGAAGCAGGATACAGTATGGAAATTATTTGGTTAAGTGAAGAAGCTAACCAAAAATTAAGTCTGGAAAATTCTACTAGCCTGAAAAAAATGGAAATGACACTGAGCATTGCATGTTGAGGGAAAGAAGAAATTCAGACGTTTAGGTTGGAGACCCTGAGTTCCAAAACCTCTTTACAAAAAGCCTCTGAGAAAGCAAGCAGGGCTTCATACTGCCACTCACTGGTGTCATGGTGACAAGAGGGGAGGGTCCCCGTGGGCGCTTCAGCAGCTGCTGGGCGTGAAGTTGGATGTTGGCACCTCCATCTGATGCCCTCCGGCCAAGGGGCCCCATTCCGTTCAGCAGCTGCAGGGTGGGCGGCTGTAACAGGGACTGCTCCTGCAGGAGGAGACGGGGAGGGATAGTTCGGTGAGGTGGGGAGAAAAGAGGAGAGAAGACAGCAGTACTCCAGTCTACTGAAAGGAAGGGATCCCATGATGGTGATGTAGGCGAGAGAAAGCACCCTTCTAAGGACACCCTGAAATCCTGGGGACGGTCTCTGCGTTTCTCAAAGGCAGCTCAGACGAGCTCTCTGGGGGCAAGCCCTCTCCCAGGTCGGATACCTTATATTCCAGCTGCCCGGTTGGCTGCAGATTTTGCATGGGCAACAGGTTGTGCATGAAGTTCACGTTCGGGGCCACCTGCAGGAAGGGAGCCTGCGGGTTGACTCCAGGAAAGCCAGGCAGCAGCTTCTGCAGATCTTCCATGACCTCCGTGCTGATGGGAAACAGGATGATGGAGAAGTCTGGTTACAATTCTCCCTCACAACCTAGAGCCCCAAACTGAGGACACTGCCAAATTCCGCACGGTTTAGTTTATCTTTCTACCTTCCTCTTAAATGTGTATTTCTCTCCAAGGTCCCAGAGCGAGCAGAAGTGTGTGGAGCCAGGTGTGTGGAATCTGGCTCTCTGCCATTTCACTATCTGTGGCTGGGGATCACCATTCTGCACTGACCACTCATGTAAAACCAACAGCTCTGTGCCAACAGGAAACACTGGCCCCCATCCAGTTCAGGTCTCTGAGGCCTGGAGGTGAACAGCAAGTAAGGGAGGACACGGCCATCCACTCAAACAATGGCTGCCCCAAAGTAGCAGCTGATTCACTGGGGAAAGAATGCTGTCAGCGCCATCAGGGCTGATGGGCAGATAAGCCGTGGATGGGCAGGGCTGTGGAGTTCCGACAGAGGGGTTTATAGCACACTTTAAAATAAGAGCTCTTTCCACTAACAGGGTGACACGGGACTCCACCCTCCGAAGCTGACATTGTCTGCGAAGCCAGAATGCTCCCCGATCGCCTGTTTCATTGTAGGCTGATAATGTGGAGCAAGCAAACCAGTAAGCAGGGGAGGCTCTTTTGGAAATGACTCAAAGAAAAAAGAAACCAGCTTTGCTCCGAGCTGAACTCTCAAGAGGACTCTTGCCACAACCTTCTCTTCCCTACTCAGGAGAAGAAATCGCCAGAAAAGTGGCATGGCTATTTTTAATGGTGAGAATCTTCAAGTGTTGAACAAAAACCAAGAGAGCTGGCCTTCAGTCCATTTCTCCAGTGTGCGGGCAAGCAGGGGACACAATGAAGGGCTGTTTTGGGAAAACACTTTGGGAAACCGGTACTTATCTGGCATATTTTTGGACTTTTGTTCACATAATTTTTTTTCACTGAATTTAATTTTTTTACATCTATAAATTCTATCCTGCTGTTTGTCCTCACTTCTTAGATTGAGTCTTCCATTAAAATATATGGCAAAAAGCATCTCTAAAAGTTGTCAAACACAGATGCATTTTCAGGGGTACTTTTATGTGGTACCTGAGGTATCTGAGGTCTTTGTGGGAAAAGACATGCTATGCTCTTCACCAAAGTACTGTCATTGCCTGGCTCGATGGCGGCTTTCAGCCCACCCTCCACTAGTGACAGGTCTGTGATCCTCAAGTCCAAGCAAGTCTGATCTACCAGGGAGCCTGAAGAGGTTAACCACGTGTCTTGGCCACTGTATCAGATCTCATCTGGGAGATACAACGAAGTATGGGAAATGTGCCACAGGAGGAACTCAAAGTCAGATGGGAATTTTCTGCCGGACACTCACCGGGGGTCGGCCACGCCCACTGTGTGCCTCCTCATGGACAGATAGCGGACCAGCGCTTCAGGGGAAGGCTCTTCACCCTCGTCACTGTCCACGTTCACCGCCCCGTCCGGCTGAGGTGAGGGAAGCACGGACAAATCAGAAACAAGAGAGAGTGAGAAACAAGAAAGAAGGGAAGGGGACTTCCCAGGTGGTCCAGTGGCTAAGAATCTGCCTGCCGGTGTAGGGGACACGGGTTAGATCCCTGGTCCAGGAAGATCTCACGTGCTGCGGGGCAACTGAGCCCCGTGTGCAGCACCTCCCGAGCTCGCACTCTAGACCCCGTGCTCCACAACAGAAGAAGCCACCACAACGAGAAGCCTGCCCACTGCCACGAAGAGCTCCCCGACTTGCCGCAACCAGAGAAAGCCCGAGAGGCAACGAAGACCCAGCACGGCCAAAAATAAATGGGGAAATGAATAAATAAGAAAATACATAGAAGTAGTAAAGAAAGGCAACGAGGCTACGGGAAAGAAAGTAGGTTCAGTTGACAGCCACCAGGGGCTGCTACTTGCCTCCACGATTTGATTCTCTGGGTTGATGAGCTGCACCTGGGGGACGCTGATGTTCATAGTGGTACCAGCCTGCTCCGCCTGGAAAGCAGCACACACACATACAGGCTTTTCAACACCAGAGGGAAATCATAGAGGCTTTCAAAACATTCTTGATGGCTAAAGTCTATGTTTCTACTTTTGAGTTTTTGGTTCCTCTGCTCTTAGAAGCTACAAGGAAGTATTCTTTAGCGAAGACAGTCTCTCACAATGATTTACGGTTTCTTAAAAAAAAAAACTCAACTATTGGTGTCCCTTCCAAGTGCTGGAATACTCTTCCACCCACTCTATCAAAGAAAGACTGAGTTCTTTGCTTGGCCTCTGACAAAGGAAGAGATGGCAGGTGGGAGGCGATGGGTAAGAAGAGCAGGTAAGCCGACGGATAAGCATGATCTGGCGTTAGAGAGCGATGGATAACCACCACCCCTCTCCACGTTACTAGTCCTGAATCTGATCACTGGAGTTATCACCCACCTGGAGGTTGACTGGCGGCTGGAAGCCCATGGTTCGGGGCATGCCAGGAGGTACTCCAACACGCAGGGTTTTATGTCTCTTATGCCGGTCACACAGCAGGCTGTAGATTGCACTATAGTGATCATAGGCATCTGATCTTAACGACTACCGAGACAAAAGGGGAAAGAGCAAAAAACCCTGGTGAAACAGCACATCAATGACCAAAACTCTTTTAAAAGTAATAGTAGAATAATAAAGCGCCTTCTTTTCAAGGGGCAGAGGAAGAATGGGAGGAAAATGAAAAGATCCAGGTTCCCAGGAAGAAGGATACATGGGAAAGACAGGGCAGAGGGAGAGCAGCCCCCACCCCGGCCTCTGCTCACTTAGGTACCTGCAGTGTCCGCTCTTTGTCCAGTCCCATGTTTTCCATGGCTAAGAGGACATCCTCATTCAGAGGGTCCATCTGCCTTTCTTCCTTCAGCTGCTGGCATTCGGCTATTAACTGTAACAAAAAAAGGCAAGCTATCAAACTCCCAATTAACTACGTCAAGATGGCAGATCATATATAATGAACAAGCTGTTCCATGCTCCCTAGCTTGTGATATTTTTGGCCTTAGATGAAGCCTAAGCAAGAAAGCCCTGGGTACTCAGCTAGGAGCAGATAAGATGGCTAGGCCACTATTTTCCTGAGCTCCTGGGGTACCTGGGATGGCTACGATGATTTAAATAAAGGAATGCTGCAGGATCTGTTGGACTGTGCACAGCGAGAGATAAGAGTAGGTGAACAATCCCGTGGGAAGAGGCTGTACTGTCCCAAGACCCGGGAAGGGACCCGGATGTGAGGACATGCGGTCAGGAACTGGTATCACTATTCCGCAACAGCTCAGCTGGTTGAGCTTCCTTCTTGCTGGCTTTACTTGCTTCAGGATTACACAACAGCCTGCATCCAGGCCTGCCCTTCTAGGTCCTGGCCTGGTTACAATCTTATGCAAAAGAGCCTGCAGCAGCCCGAACAGGCTTTCCTGGGGGCGAGTGGAGGCCCGCTCACCCTATCGAAGTTGGGGTCCGCATCCCCTAGCTTCATCCACTTGTGCTTGCAGATCTGCTCCATGGAGAGGCGCTTGTTGGGGTCCAACACCAGCATGTGGCGGATCAGGTGCTCACATTCTGCAAGAGACATGGAGCCGGCCATCAGTGCCGGTGGGGGAGGCGCTGCGGGGGCCGAGGAACACGGGCAGGGCGAGCAGGTGGACTTCCTACCTCCTGGCTTCTCATTTGTTTCTCTCACTTCGTGATCCTTACCTCTGCCATGGCTTACACCAGAAGGGGCCAGGCAAAGGCAGGAAGAGGTGGAGGAGAGGGAAATTCAACTCAGGGCTGGGGGTGGGGGGAGTGGGGTCCTGGTTAATACCTTCACTAAAAGTCGGATTAGAAAAAAATCTGGGATAATCCCTGGATTTCATTTACTTATATTTTGTAGGGCCCCATTTGCTGCAATTAAGGAAGAGTTTCAGTGTCTGAAGCTATTCAGTGCCTTACAAGATCCCCAAAATACAGTCAGCTCCTTCCTCCTCTCTGCATTCTGATGTGCACACTAACGCTTTCGGGTGTAGGGTCCCAGGTGTGGGGAGAAGACAGGCATGGAGCCTCCCTACCACACATGGTAACCTTTACTGATAATTTTCTCACATTCGCAGGGGCATACAACTGAGCTCTGAGCTAAAGAGATTCAGATCAGAGAGGTGTCACTCTGGGAGCTCATGTTGCAGAATACACTGCAAAAAGAATGATGGCTCCAAAATCAAGATGCCTATATTCTGATTTCAAAACCACCCTCTATTTCTAAGTGTTCTCATCTGTAACTTGAGGGTACTGATGATGACGTGGGGGTAGCACGTGTGATGGAACTGAACCTAGATACTGATGATAAAAAAACAGCAGCATGGAGACACTCTGCTGACTACTTCATACATATTTTGATATCATTTAATCCTCACAGCAATCCCAGGAGGAAGAAACGATCATTATTCTCACTTTGGAGACGTTAAAATTAGGCACAGAGAAGTCAAAAAACTTGTTGAAGACCACTCAATAGGTTAGATTTCAAACAAGTCTCTGCGGTTGGTGCTCTGAATCACACCCCAGCTCACCCAGAACCCGCAGAATAAAGTCCAAAGTCCTCTGACCTCACCTCCAGCCACGTGCCCTGGGCTCCCTGAGCTCCAGCAGCACAGGCCTTCTTTATAGTCTGTGCATATACTCATCACGTTCCCACCAATGCCATTTACACTCACTGTATCCCTTAGTCAGGACGGCTGCTCCCCAGCCCTCACGTGGCTGGCTCCTTCTCATTCAGGAAAGAACTTAAATGTCAACTTTCTCAGAAAGATCTCTCCTGACCACCTCATCAGCCTCAAGGAGGTGTCCAGTCGTGCCCTATGACATCACACTAATTTCCTTCACACTAATGACTTCTGTGTAAAATCACCTTATTTATTTACTGCTCATTGTCTAACCCCCTGCCCCACCCCCCGCCACGTGAGGCCTTTTTTATTGCTGTTTTCAGTATCAAACATGCAATGCCAAAGATGATGATTATACCTAATAGGAGTTGAATAAATAGCTGCTGAATATATGTGAATAAGTAAACATTTATTGAAACTAATCAAACAAGACTGTATGTGAGCAAATGCTTTTAAAAACTATAAAATTCTCCATAAGATACAAGATTGTTTCCATTTTACTACAGCTGTCCTGAAAAAAAAAAACAAAAAACAAAAACTGGCCAGTGATACTAACAACAGCAATATTAAAGAGACTTTAATAAATGAAAAGACTTTTTATATCCAAGGCACTGTGCTTACCAACTTTATTTCATTTAATCTTAACAACAACCCTATGTTAGATACTGTTATCAGCCCCATTTATAAAAGAATAAACAAGTTAACATGATCAACCATTGCCACATTACAGCAGAGTAAGGACTTGAGAGCTATGCTCTTAGCATATTTTCATGTGGATACAAATCGTCTGATATATTTTCCCTGAATAAATTCAACTCTGAAACCTCACAATTTCTGCACCATTTGGCGAACATCATTCTATGTCACCATCATGAAAGGACTACAAAGAGTAATTAAGACAAATTACTCAATTTTAAAATTTATTCTAACTTGAAAAAGAAATAAAACAAAGCCTCTATATCAAAATGATTTTATGGCAGTCATCAGTTTGTTCCAGCTTTATGATTAAAAGTACAATCAAATGCAGTATGACTCTCGAAGTCTGTAGTTCCTATATTCCTATAAAATGCATGCCATCTACAGCATTAAGCTTTTATGAACATTATGTCTCCAGAGTAAGCAAGGCTAGAATCCACAACTGCAGTATCTGTGTGGAAGACAAGTAGCATGACCACATACCTTTATGGTCTGCAATTACCTGAGAGGAAAAAAATGTTCTTGATTTAGAAAGCTGCTAAAACTAAAGACCCGGGTGTATGGAGAAGGCCTGGGCCTGATTCCAAAGCTGGGAAATTATCATTCGGACCACTAGATGGCACTCTAACTGTTCTGTTTTCTTTTGGTTTTCATATAGTATCTCGTGCATTAGTCCTGAATCAGATGACCAATGCTGAATGATGGCCAGTTATGGGCTTGCTTTAAAACAGAATTTTAAAGGCATTTTCTTAAAAACAAACAAAATTAACACCACTGTAATAAGTCCTGAGTGGAAGATCTATCTGGTTCAATTTCAGGATCTTGAAACCTCTTTTCAGTCATCCTTAACTATTAGTTGGTTTCAGATGCCTTGAAAAATCTCCAGAAAAATGCAAACAAGAATTTGTACACAAAATTTTGCATCTACCTTTTAGTCCATGCAAGGAGCCCACAGACCCTGAGTCACAGATTCCCTAGGTGTTTACAGGTCCCAGGCTGAGGGGCCTGCAGTCATCTTGTTGCAGTGGCAACAACTGAAGGACACAAGCCCACATCTGTGCTCCCGACATGCTGTCCAGCACCCAAAGGAGCAGAAACCTCACACTCTGCACCTGCTGCACAGATGGCGGAATATGACCAAATGCGGAAAGCCAGGGTATTGTTATCAACTCATGCTTCTTAAGCATCACATACAGCTCAGGAAAGGATGTTCAAACTAGAAGGCACCATTCTACATAAAACATGGAAAGAGGGTGAAAGAAAAGGGAATAAATGCTCTCACACCTAATAACACAACTAACCACCGGACAGTACATTAAAGTGAATGGAAAGAAAACAGGGCCCCAGATCAAAGAAGACAAACACCAACTTGCCCAGATGCCAGAGAAAACTGTATTTTAATGTCAAAAACAGCCCCATCGCTTGTTCCTCCTCAAAGGGCAGCCTTTGCTACTGAATGGAATGGAAGCACTGCAGCAGCACAGGCGGCTCCGCCTGTGCCAGGGGGTCTGCTCTCAGCGGCTCCTTGCAAGCTCAGGGCAGCGCCGGCCCCCTGGGAAACCCGATGCCGCCAGAAAGGGGACTCGAGGGCGCCCAGCTCGGGCCGCCCCATGGTGCTGACAGGCGTTTGGGTGGCTTTGTGGACAGCGGACTCCTGTATGGGCAGGGTCCTGAAATGGGAATTCAGTTCAGACCGCTTCCTAAGTTGTAATTCCTTCTGAGGCCGGGTCTTTAACATCTTTTTCCTTTTTTGACCTTGATGATAAACAGCTTTCTCTAAGAGGCTGAAAGTATTCAGTTTGAAGGGGAGAAAAAAATAAAGGATGAAGAAGGGGGAGTTTAAAACCAACTTGAAATTCACCTGAGATATTTAGTAGAGGCTCTGTCTCTATTTCCAAGACAGAAGAAGAGATATTAATAGAATCACGTAAGAGAAAAGTTCCTGATTAAAACTTTGAAAACACGCCACTGAAGGTTAAAAGCCACGAGGCTGATTTATCGGGGAGAAGAGAAGGTGCAGGCAGGAAGGGCACAGGGAGCGCTCATCAGCATCTGAAGGGCACACAGAAGACAGTGCGTTTATACTGCGCTGCTCCAGGGCCCGGAATCTGGAATAATTAGAAGTAACAATTTCAACGCAGGAAAAATCTTTTCAATTATTAGAACTGATCCAAAGTACTAGATTAAGGTCCTAGGGATTTAAGGAGGGGCCCCTGAGGGAAGTGAGGTGGGGGCGGGGGTAGTCAAGTAGGCGAGGCCACACCTGGAGCGCAGCTGATTTTACTCCTTTTATACATTTGTATTCTGAGTAAGGTTTCACTTTAAAAATTAAGTCCAGAAGCAACTGGATACGATAAACTCTTTGGTCCCTTTCAACTCGAAAAAAACCATGTAACTATGAAATGAGAACAATTTGACCTGTGAAATAGTATCTTTATTGTTACTAGAAATTTTCCATTTAATGATTTATTTATATTGTATTTACGTTACCTATGTAAAGTTTTAAAATGTATGGAGTCATCAGGATCCAACTCCTTATTTAATTTTGAATAATTAATGGGCGATGTTAAGCCCTTCTCAAGCCTGGCAAAAAAACCCGCTTTTTCCCCTTGCTCTTCTAGTATATCCAATCCCAATCTGAGAACACTAGGATTGAGCTCAGAAACTACCATCTCACTGGCTTCTAAGCTGTCAATGCTCAAGAAGTTCCACTGCTCTTAAGAAAATGAATCCTTTCAGCAGACTCCTCTTCTATTTCCATAAAAGGCTGAGAGGTCTTCTTTGTTTTTGATTAGAAATGTCTAATCAGAGGCTGGCGTTTGCGAAGTTGTTAGAAAGGGCCCCCAGTATTGGTTTGAGGAAGACTGGGGGCCCCTGAACGTCTCACTGAGCTCTGCATCACCAGGGCCTGCACTGCACACGGTGTGAAATCAGTTCTCGGTGATGCCAGACGAAAGAAGCACTGGACAAGGCGACTACTACAATTCCTCCTAACAACTTTAATAATCTGACTCCAAGAACCCACAACAGAACAGGCATTCTCCGTGCTTCAAGCTGGAAAAACCAGCCAACTGTCATTTTACAGAACATTAAAATGTGGCACTGTCTGGGGGCAAAAGCCTGGATCAGATGATTTCCAAGGTCTCCCATTGTAGCTTTAGAGTCCACTGTCTCATTCACACAGAGGGTACTTACCAATCGTTTCTGAGGCTGCCCAGAGTAATGTGTAAATCAGATTACCGTGTGAGGAGGCAGCTGCATGTGACACAGCCATAGCGTCTAGGTTATGATACAACAAACCCAAACAGCTCTTGGCAGATCAGATCTTCTCCATAAACCCTGTGGATGTGTCTGAGAATAGTATCAATATATGTCTTTACCCTCTTAAGAGAACGAAGTGAGAGAGAAGAGTGAAAAACAACATAAGGAAGGAGGGAATGGAGAAATTCTTTTAAAAATATTATTTAGTAATAATTACTAACATTTCTTGTGCACCATATAAGAGGGAGGCAGAGTGCTAATTAAAATAAATGAACCCTTGAAGTTAGCTTAAGTATGTAATTTACACACTAGTCCTTATTAGTACTATATCTATTATACAAATAGAGAAATGAAAAATCAGATAAGAAACTTGACCAGGTTAATATGAAACAAAACTAGGATACAAATTCTGGTCAGTCTCAGGCCAAAGCCAGAGCTTTTAACCCATACAGTACCTAAATTAACTGCTGATATTTTAGGTAGCAGCCAGCATATCTTTATAAAAACATATCAGATCAATTTCATTCTTCCTCCAATAAATCAAATGCCATGTACTCTCCATAGTTTCCATCCCAACAGAGTCGCCTATAAGCCAAGTCCATGGAAAGCAGGCCAGGTAATAAATTCAGAAGGCTGTGAACTAGCTGGCGGACAGTGTCATGGCAAACAGCAAGTTGCATTAGGGTGAACTGAGAAGGCAGGGATGACGGTGAGGCTGAGATGCGCTACAGAAGAGCAAGCCTGGCTGACGCGCCCTGGTCGTCACATGGCGGTGGGGGTGGGGATGGAAGGCTGGCAACCACAGGCTTCCCCAGTCAAGGAATCAAGAGACAGGCAGAAGGGGCAGGCAAAACTTCAGGGAACCGGCCCTCAGAATCTTTAGGCTGGTTCTCTGATGGAGGAAATGCCAAGTGTCCCTAAGCCCTTCATGTGCTGCCAAAGAATGGGACATGACAAAGCAATCATTTTCAGCTCTGTGGGCAGAGGAGTGGTCTGAGAGGAACTGAGTCATAGATTCTTTCTGACCACACAAAACTGCTTGGAGCTGGGGGAAAAGAAGACATCTGTGTGCCAGGAGGCGCGGGGAGAATGCATGCAAGAAGCAGTTACCCAGGAAGCCGGTGTTTCTTACAGGTGCTGGAAGAGGGCATGGTGTGGTTTCTCACATCCTCTTTCCAGTCAGTGCTAGACTCCGCTGCTGTGTGCTCAGTCACGCATGACTCTTTAGCGACCCCACGGACTGCATGCAGCCCACCAGACTCCTCTGTCCACGGGATTTTTCTGGCAAAAATACTGGAGTGAGTTGCCATTTCCTCCTCCAGGGGATCTTCCTGACTCAGGGATCAAACCCATGTCTCCCTCGTCTCCTGCACTGGCTTCACCCACCTGGGAGGACCCTAGTCAGTCAACACTAGGTGTGTTCAAAGGTAATGCCAAAACATTTAGCCCGAGAGCTCTTTGTTTTCAATAATTTTAACCAATTTCTTAATAATGTTTAATTCTCCAGAGCAATTCAAATTTCAAAGAGGGCTCTATTTTTCTCAAATCTCAAAAATCCAAAAAAGAAACAAAAGTAAACTAGCTAAAATGTCTGTTTCCATGAAAATGACTTAACTTCATATTTTTTTTTAAAGTTAAATGGCACTAATTTCTTATGCTTTTCAGAACAAGAATACAATGTGATTCACAGCCTGATTCTATTATCCACTCACTTTGGCCAGCTCAAGTACCAGTCTGGGAGAGAACTGATATTATTATAACAAACAGAACAAGACCAATGACTGACCCACAGTGAAAAATTCTGTATGAAGCAACATGGCTGTGATAAGAGTTACATACTGAATTAATAAATTAAGGCTTAAAATTAAAAAGAAAATCATAAGTACTTGCGCCAAGATACATTTTTTTTGGTATGAAGCTGGCCAGAGTTAGGAATCCTCACTCTGCTAGTGGACTGAGTCCTAGAAATAACTTTTTTTAACATGCCCACGGAAACCCTTGCCACGTCTGGGAGTTCAGACGGTAAATAATCCTCCTGAAATGCAGGAGACTCAGGTTTGAACCCAGGGTTGGGAAGATCCCCTGGAGGAGGAAATGGCAACCCACTCCAGTATTCTTGGATGGATGACCCCATGGACAGAGGAGCTTGGCAGGCTGTAGTCCACGGGGTCACAAAGAGTCAGACACGACTGAGTGACTAACACACGCGGAAGGAAGCACCGCCATTGTCAGCTAAGGTCAAATCTATCTAATGAAGTGACTTATTTTAAAATCTAAACAATGTAGACCCATGGTCTTGCAGTAAGGCATTTGTATGTATAAAGAACATATATTCATGATGAATATGCTGTTCTATAGTTGCATTTATGCACTGCATAAATGTTAAGTACAATCATACAAAATACAGGGTTTTTTTGTTATTACAATGAAATTTTGTTATATTGGACAGTGCTAGAACAATGGTGCTGTAGGTATTAGAAGATTTTTAGTCCTTAAAAATTAAATTTTAATACTTTACTATCACAAGAGAAATACATAAACATTTCTAACTTTATTTAAAGTAACAGTCAATACCACAGTTTTACACAACAAAAGAAACTACATAATCTTGGAATTAACTCTAATGGAACTTACTTCACGATAACGTTGGCTGTTGGAAAACAGTTTACTCATAATAAACAAGCACTGAGATCAACTCCTCTAAGAGAAATGACACTGAGGAAAAAAATGTCCTGTTTTGAAACCAAACGTTTTTAGTTCTTTTGGGGAAAGAGAAGTGTGAGTCCCGGTACCAGAGCATTCAGTAAAATTCCTACAAGGATAGCCCACCAGTAAGAGATTAGACAAGGAAGTAGAGAGTCATTTAAATACAAATTCTACCCCAAAACACTGGTTTCTGCAAATTACTGGAATGTTCTGGAATAGAAGGAAACTTCCTTACATCTATATTCTATGATACCCTTTCTGTGGCTGAACAGAGTCAAAGGGAGATGACTTGGCACAATGTAGCAAATACTGGTGGGTGCAGATGGGGAAAGCTTCTGTTGGGAATCAGTAAATAGGCGGTGAGGCTCTCTCTTTGAGTTTAACAAGTTTATCAACCTGAGACAGACTGAGGAGAAAAGAAGTGTTTGACCCAAAGATCTCCATTTGTTAGAAAAATAACATCTATTTCTTGACATTTCCTTATTTTCAACTGTTCTTCTAGGTGGCTGAGACGCTGCCAGAATTAAGATTTAGAAATTAGGAGTCTCTGGCTTAAGGGCTGGGGGAGGCTTACATTTACCTGTAGCCCTGACCTTGAAAAGACCCCAGCATGTTCCACTGTTTACACTAGAGGCTGTCCAATGTGCAGGTCACATCTTTAAAATAAAACCTTGTCATTTATACTATCTTACTATTCAAATATATTTTAAGTCCTAATAGAACCATTATAGTGGAAGAAAACTCCGGCTCACTTATACAGAATCCAATACACAGTACTTGATACTAACACTTTTTTTTCCTCTGTAAGTAATTCAGATGGGCAAAGATATCCATCCCAGAACTCTCTTGATACCTGGAATCACTCGTCAGAAATGTACTCATTGACGATTAAAATACAATCAAAGCATCTGGGTGGCTTCTGAAGCCAGCTTGCAAGGGCTCCAAGAGCTCTGTCGCTGCCTGACTGGGTGGTTCCGGGGGTGTTACTTAACCTTACCACGCCTCGATGCCTTGTCTGTCGGGTGACAATCGGAGCCTGCCTCATAGGGCTGTTTTAAACATGAGACATTGACAGGCTAACGCAACCGTGTCTAGTACTGGGAAAGTGCTCAGTGGCTGGCTGTTAGCTACTGTCCATCTAGGACATCTTCCCCGACTCTGTTTTCCTGTATCGGGACGCTGAAGCGAGGAGACAGTGTTGCTGAAAGGATAATAATAACAACAGGGCAGCACCCATATTTACCTCCTGGTTTTCTATTGTCTTAGGTGCAATCACAGGCAAGAATACTGGAGTGGGCTGTCATTTCCTCCTCCAGGGAATCTTCCAGACCCAGGGATCGAACCATGTCTCCTTCACCTCTTGCCTTGCAAGCAGATTCTTTACCTCTGAGCCACTGGGGAAGCCCCCCCTGAGTAGCAGAGTGTTCCTTAAAAAGGTATGGAAGAACCGCTCTGAGGACTCTGAGTCCTTGAGTATATGGAGACTGATGGGTGAGTTACTTTAATCTCCTGTCCCAATCCCTCTAAACAAAGTGCTTTTAGCCAAGCAAGATGTTGTGTGGTTCTTGATGAGTAAGCCCATCAGGGCCAAGCTGTTTGCATCTAAGTGGAAGCTTTTTGGCAGTAGCTGCACGGTAGCCTCCTTCAGAAGCATTATGTAAGCCTGGGTCTTGCGTTCTGAGTGATAAAATGCTTATGCAGTATTACAATTAATTAAGTCACAAATGACGTTTAATCAATACGGACGTAAAAATATTGTCCACAAGAGATCTCTACATACTTGCCGTCAGTACAGTTTATTCCACTGTAAATTAATTTTCCTTCAGCTAAATAAATGACTGATCTTACTATATTTGCTAATAGGTGGTATAACTGGTGAATAAGACAAACTAGGCTTTAATAAGTAGGCCTCTCACTGTTTTTAAAAATATACTGGTAGTGATTGAGCTTGATGCTCAAAATATTTACATTGCTGGCTTCCCTCAGCGGGAGCGGAAATCAGACAAAGAATTTGCAAACACACGTGGCCAGGTCAGGTCTCACCTTCTGCAGAAACTCAAAACAAACAGCAAGTTTTAACTTCTATAATTTAGGCTCAGGGTTTCATCAATACCTAACTGGTCTCTGGAACGCTCTGAGAAGTTTAACCCAAAAACACCAGTCTAGATCAAACATATTTTACTTAAGACACTGAAAGCCAACTCGATTGCAGATCAAATCCTTTTTGAACTAGAAGTCACTTGACCTGGTCATTTATATAATAACCTATATAACAAAAGTACATAAAGCCAGTTAATAATTCAGATCATCAGTGAATTACCTATCACTTTATCAACAATAATAAAATACAAGAGTCTGACAGAAGATTCTACAGGTAAGTGGTGATGATTCGATTTTTCATTAAAGAAAAACTTACTGAATGTTTACACCATGCCAGTCACCTTTAAACTTTATGGAGGATGCTGCTGTACCTGTGAAACACAGTCCTGATACAAAGGAGTCTGCATTCTAGGGGCGAGGACAGGAAGACAGATACACAGTTACTGAACCGGGTGGTATGAAACCGATCTGCCCCAAATAAATCCTTGTAAATTTATACCCCTGTCATTCCAAATTGAAAGCATGTCTTCAGTATATCTCGAGATGTCCATGAAGGGAAGTTTGTATCAAACAAACAAGACCAGGCCCAGAAATATCCACTAACTGCAAGGGAACTTCATTCCACACATTACTGACAATAAAGAGATGCTTAGAATTCTTGAACTAACTATATCCATTTGTATAGTATGGCCTCCCACACAGCTGTACATATTCTGGAATTCAATTTGGCTAGAAGAAGCTAGACGATGGGGCCTTCCCTACTCTGCCACCCAAGTGCCCATTTAAAAAAATGACACTGGTTCAGCTGCAGTTTCTAGACCCTTTTGGCAGAAAAATGGATAAACTCAGTTCAGGTCTATGACAAACAGCCTGAGGGGAAAAAAAGGGCCCTGTTCTTTAGGACTCCCCCAACTACATAATCTTCCGTAGCACAGTAACAGCAGACCCGACAGGCTGCAAAGTGGCTGGCTCCAGCCTCCAGATAAAGAATTCACTTTGGGTCTAATGAAGTACAATTACGTCCAGAAACTAGAGATGTAAGGAGAAGAAGGACTCAGGGACGGACTCTAGGTTTCCTTTACATGAACTTGAACCTTTTTGGTACCTGAAGGACGTCTAAGCTGAGCAAAGACAAAAGCACCTGACGAGCTCCTTTTCTCCATGGCTTATCCCGCCAGAGGTCTCTGAGGGCCCGGGGTTTGGGCCTCTGGTGGCGGGCAAGGCCAAGCACACGCCTGTCCACGAGGGCAGAGGGAATGCGCTGGCAGCACGGCGATGGTCCGCTCATTTCCCAGATGGCGTTCTTGTTCCTCTCCATACTCAATTTTACCAAAAAATGTTATTCCTATTTAGGGAATTACTTGTCCAGGATTCAAGACTGATCACGTTTAGGATAATTATGTTGGTATTCTCTGAGTCTTTAAACTTTCCTGCTAACTTATACCATGCTATAAATATTAGTTCTTTCTAAGTAGTGAAGATGTTGTGCAGTTTATTTCTAAGCACTAACAGACTACGTGGCTGACGCTATGGTTAGCTATTCACCAGCATCCGCTGTCTGAAGCCACCTCTGGTAAGACTTGAGTGAAAATCTTCTGCCACGCTGTGGGGGTGGAGGGGAGAAGGGATCCAAGCTGCTCACAGGAAACGCTGTGGACATTGGAAAAGCAGAGGAAGCGGTTTGTTTATCTCGCCCTTTCTTTCTAACAGTGTGGTGCAGCAGAACAAACACTGAGTTTGAGAAATGACTTAGTCATTTATCACCTGTGTCTCTTCAGGCCAGTCAACTAAACTTCTTTAAACGCCAGCTTCTCAAACTTCATTGGCAAAATGATAACCACTATGTGCGAAGACCAACTCCAGAGGACAATTACCTAGCTCAAATTAGATCAAGTATAGGAAACACTTTGTAAACCTGAAAGCCCTAAAGCAATGTAAGTTATGGTTACTGATATTATTTGATTTATTTGGTAGTAAGAACCCCATGCATTCATGCCTGTATTCATTTATTTAACAGACATTTACTGAGTGCCTACCAGGACCCATGCACTGTCCTAAGCCCAGGGGATACAGCAGTGAACAAAAACAAAACCTTATTGCAGTCAACAGGCAGTGGGATGAGGGACGGGGACACAGTGAACAATGTCAGGTAGTGGTGAATGCCATGAACAAGCACGAGGCAGAGTAATGGCAAGGGAATGAGGAGGGCGTCAGGAGAGGCTTCTCTAAGGGGACGTTTAAGCAGAAACCTCAAGTGAGGTGAGGAAGCCATGCGAGTATCTGAGGAAACAAGAATGCGCGCGCTTGGCAACTGTGAGAAACAGCAAAGACGCCTCTGTGACTGGAGCTCGGGGCCTAGAGCAAAGAAGAGCAGGAAATGAGATTAAAGACTGGGGCCCACCGCAGTGTGCCTCATGTCGGCCATAATAATAATGACTTTTGGAATGGTTTTCCAAGTGTAAATGAAAGCCACTGGAGGGTTTTAAGCAGAATTCTATTTACTTACTGTTTACTAAATCCTACCACATGCCAGATACTCTGCTAGGCTAGACACAACTGTGAAAAAAAACATGTTTTGTCTTTACTTTCTCTAAGCTCCCAGTCTGGTGTGGAAGACACAGAAAGAAAGAAATTATTATAATGAAATGTTTGGGGAGGCCCATGAGACAAGAAAGAATCGTAGACTAGATTATCTAGATTCTTATTTCTATCACATCTAACTTCTTGCTCTGGAATACAGGAGTGGGTGGCATGGGGTTGGGGGAGAAGAAGCATCCCAGAAGCAAGGAATTGCTCCCGAAAACATAACTTGTTCGGGGAACTGGAAGGAACTTAGGGCTACCAGATATAGAATGGGGTCTGGGGCTGAAGAGACAGGCAGGAGCCAGGTCACAGAGGCATTTCCATGCCATTGTTTTTCAAACAGCACTCATGTGATCAACCTAGTAAGTAATAATCAGCATTTTTCATGTGATAGAATAAAATATGTTAGAGTGCACTGCCTATAGTAAAGACAAATTCTGCTTTTTCTTTTTTAAAAAAAGAAAACTTTGTTCAGTTGTATGTATATATGTATTTTCTAGGTCACAGTATAATATGTATTTTTTACTATGGTCACGGTCAAAAATGAAGCCAATGCTCTAGCCATGTTACGGAGTGAAAGTTAGCCTAGAGGAAATGATAAACTACTGCAAAGTGTAAGCTGGAAAGTGATATAAGCAGATTTGTGTGCAAGTGTGTACGTTGTTTGTTTTGACATATATATTTCAGAAATACTACTTGTGCAGCTGTGTGGAGACTGCATTAGAGAAGGATAAGGCTGGAGTCAGGCATCCATTTAATTGGCTATTATTTAATCCAGGCAAGAGCCACTACAGAAGTGTCTATAGGAATGGAGGGTTGGATGTTCAGGGTTTGGTAAGTGAGCAGCTGTGGTGAGGAGTCAAGGCTAGTTTCTGTCTTGGTCAGACAGTGACACCATTCACTAAGACAGGGAACACAGAATAGAGCAAATCTAAGGAGGAAGTTAGATTCAGTTTCCACTGATGTGAACTGAAGACATGCAAGTGAAGCTGATGGTAGCAACTGATTGCATATATAAGCCCCTCACTCCAGAGGAGAGGTCTGGGCCAGAGAGTTAACTGAGTGTTAACTGGGGACATCATTGCAATGACGAAAGCCATGGGAGTGAATAATATGCTCAGAAAGATGGTGTGAAGAGAAAAGATTTACAGGATGAGCAGAGAGACATCTGGCAGACAAGGTGCAGTCAGGGAGACAGGAGGAAAACGAGAAAGTCGTGTCTGAGAAGCAATGGAAAAAAAGGTATTTTAAAAAGCAAGGAGTGGCTGATTCATTTTGCTGTACAGTAGAAAGTAACAGAACACTGCAAAGCAACCATGCTCCAATAAAAATTAATAATAAAAAAAGGAGTGGCTCAACGATAAGAAAATAAACAACTCAATTAAAAAATAGGGAAAACATTTATACATATGCCAAACAAGACACACAGATGGTAAATATGCATATTAAATGTTAACCATCATACAGCATTAAGGAATTACAAATTAAAATAACAAAGATACCACTTTACACCTGTTAGGACAGCAAAGACCCAAAGCACTGACAACACTTGGCAAGAGGAGCTCTCACTCATCGCTGGTGGAGATGCAAAATGGTACAGGCACTCTGAAAGACAGTTTGGTGGTTTCTTACAAAACTAAACATACCCTTAGCGTATAATCCAGCAATCACACTCCCTGGTATTTATTCAGGTGAGCTGAAAACTTACATCCACACAAAATCCTGCACATGGACATTTACAGCAGTTTTGTTCATAACTGCCAAAACGTGGAAGCAACCAAGATGCTGATCAGTAGGTGAATCATAAATAGACTGTGTATGTCCAGGCAATGGAACATTATTGAACATTAAAAAGAAATGAGCTATTAATCCACGAAAAGACACAGAGGAACTTTATATGCATTACTAAGTGAAAGAAGCCAATCTGAAAAGGTCACGTACTACATGATTCCAACTATATGACATTCTGGAAGAGGTAAAACTGGAGACAGCGAAACGATCACTGATGGCCAGGGGTTAAGGGAGCGGGATGGGGTGAACAGGCGCAGAGGATTCTCTGTATGACACCAGAACCATAGTAAACAGTGGACTTCAGTGATAATTCAGTGTAGTGTTACTGCAGGCTGATCAACTGTAACAAACGTTCTACTTTGGTGCCAGATACTGACAGTGGAAGAAAGCTATGACAACCTAGACACCATATTAAAAAGCAAAGACATCATCTTGCCAACAAAAGTATAGTCAAAGCTATGGCTTTTCCAGTAGTCGTGTACAGATGTGAGAGCTAGACCATAAAATAGGCTGAGCATCAAAGAACTGATGCTTTCGAATTATGGTTCTGGAGAAGATTCTTAAGAGTCCCTTGGACTGCAAGGAGATCAAACTAGTCCATCCTAAAGGAAAGCAACCCTGAATATTCATCGGAAGGACTGATGTTAAAACTGAAGCTCCAAAACATTGGCTGCCTGATGCAAAGAGCTGACTCACTGGAAAAGACCCTGATGCTAGGAAAGATTGAAGGCAACGGGAGAAAAGGGTGGCAGAAGATGAGATGTTCAGACTGCATCATTGACTCAATGGACATGAATTTGAGCAAACTCTGGGAGACAGTGGAGGACAGGGAAGCCTGGCGAGCTGCAGTCCATGGAGTTGCAAAGAGCTGGGCTCGGCTTAGCGACTGAACAAGGAGCAAATGACTGTGCAGGAAGCTGAGTGTGAGGGGATGGGGCAGGGCGAACGCGGGCACTCTCTGTACTTTCCGCTTAATTTTGCTATAAACCCAAACTGTTCTCAAAAATAAAGTTTACTTTTAAGAAAGAAAGCAAGCAGTGGTGAATTTTTAGTGTTTAGCTCCAGCACTGCAATGCGGCCATTAAGATGAAGACTGAGGACATCTAGCAGATTAGGACAAGGTCACTGGTGATGCCGGTCGAGCAGTCCATTACGCCCTTCTCTGCTCCCTTGTAGGGTAAATCAGAAAGAGCTGTGCCTATTTCCTTTCTCCCCATTTCCCTTCTATTCTTTTTTGGTTGTATTGACATGAATTAGGGCTTTGCTCCTACTCCACCACCGAGTCTGTACTTCAAGATCATCAATGATCTCCCCATTTCTAAATACGATACTCAGTTCTGTGTGGCTGTTAGCATAACTGATGCTATCTTGGGCCCCTAACCATTCCTCCTGTCCTTCCACTGACTGTGCCCCATGTCTGTGCCGTGTTGCTTCTCTGTGTCAAGGACTGTGTAGTTAATGGACGCTGTTTCATGACCATGAGGTCCAGGTGGCCTCTATGCTCTGATATCTCCCAATAGTGATGAAGAGCTTGGCTGACATATTCCTGGTGCCCATGAGACCAGTCACCCATTCATAAATCTGGACTTAGGAATGTACTTCCTGTTTCTAAGCACATACCCTGATACTCAGGTTAACTAGAAAACTGTCCCCTTCACAGTGCAGAGTACCGCTGCAAATGCTTCTGGATCGCCGTCTGTCTGATCCCATGCTGTGAGTAAGTTACCCTATAAAAAACTGACCCTCTGATCAACACGAGGCTGCCTGCCTTGTCTTCCTGTCTTGATGCTTTCTTAGTATGATGGGCACTTTTCATCCTCTCTGTCCTCCAACAAGTTCTATCATTTGACCCGTCAGGGGCACTCCACACCATTTCTCATTCCCCTCTTGGAAACATCGTCTTCCCTTGTTTTCCAGGACACAAACGCTCTGGCTTACCTTACTAACCATTCCTATGCTGACCCCTGCTCACCTTCCTGATCTCTGAATGTTAGCGTGTCCCAGAGATTAATTCTTGGACCTTTTCTCATCTCTACATTCATGGCCTAAAATGTGATCTTATCTCAGAGCTTTAAATCTTATCTATACACTGATCATTCCCAAATGTGTATCCACAGCCCACCACTCCCAACCAAGTCCTACTAATTTCAACTGCCCATACCATAACTCAACTTAGATGTCTAATGGGCATCTCAAATGAACACAGCTAAAACCTCTCTCCAAAATGGAGGCAGTCTTCTCTAGCCATTCCCACCTCTATTAGCAGTAAATCCATCCTTCCAGTTGCTCAAGCCAAGAACCCAGGAGTTACCTTTAATTACTCTCTTTCTCGCAGATCAAATCCCACATAAATGTTGCTGGAGCCAGACTGCCTAGGTTCAAATTCTAGTTTAGTCACTTACTAGCTGTGTTATCTTGGGAAAATAGCTAAACGTCTCCTGGTTTCAGCTTTATCACCTGTAAAATGGGGGCTAATAGTCTCATGTATCTTATAGGGTTGTTAAAATAATTAAATGAGTTAATGTTTGCAAAACGCTCGGAACGGTGCCACGCAGTACGTATTATCTCTTGAATCTGAAGGCTTCTTACCACCCCAACCTCTACACTCCAGTCTGGGAACTAGCCACCAAAATCTCCTACTAATGGTCTCCTTCCTTCAGCCCTTGAACCTTTCAACCAAGAGAGTTGGCAGAGTGATTTTGTTTTTGAAGAACAAAGGTCACCATAAAATTCTTTCAATACTTTTGCATGCTTGAAACTTTTCATAATAAATAATAAAAGTTAAAGAAAACCCAAAAGTCAGTTAATGCCATTCCTTTGTTAAAATTCTCTGACTTTTCTCATTTCACTCAAGAGTGAAAACTAAGGTCTTTACTCTGACTGCACCTCTCCCGTCCTCTCTCTCATTTCTGTCTAGCACAGAGGTTTCCATCCTGTTCCTTAGATACAAGTGTGTGTTCTCTCCCCAAGGCCTTTGCCCTCTGGCTGTCCCCTCTGCATGCAAAGCCCTTCCTCAGACTGCACAGCTCACACCCTCCCCTCACCTTCTCCAAGTCTTCACCAAAACGTCTGTTTTTCAGGGAAGGGGTTCCCTGCCATACCTTTACAAATAACCACCCAACCACCATCCCTAACCTACCACCTGACTCTATTTTATTTTTCCCATGGGTTTTTTCTAAAATGCATTTTAGAAACAAAATTTCTGATGTTGATTTCAAATGCAATTCTTGTTTTCTTTCTAAAACGTAATTCCCATATGCTTACACTCTGCTCCCAACCCAGTTGACATATACGCTATAGGTTGTACCTTTAACTGAAACCATGATGGGGCAAAACTAAACAGACGGCTTAGAGCACTGCCCCAGAATGTCCCTTTCTTATGTGTGCATACAGATGGTGATGAAAGACTGTAGATTCTAGGTGCCTGTTTTCTTTCTTTTTGTTTTTATTTTTTTTGGGGGGGTGCCTGTTTTCAGTGATACTTTTTTCTAAGAGCTACTGCCCACTCATTCAAAAAGTACTTTTTTATTTGAGTTGGGGGGATAAATGTCACAGAAGCAGGAAATGTAATATCAGCAAGACTAAGATGCAAAGCCTGCTTTCCCCTTGCCATTTATTCCGCATCTCAATGGAGCCCCCAGTAAATCCTGGGTTGGCCAAACAATTTTACCATTTAAGTGTTATGGAAGCACCCAAAAGAACTTTTTGACCAACCCAACAGAAATATTATCCTGAAAAAGGGTGAGAGATAAAACAGAGATGAAACAGGACTATCATCTACTGCCCCGCTACTATGTGCTGGGCCTATTAACTCTCCATACATGATTTAATTTAGTTCTCATAGTAGTGGTCCTCACCAAACTGTCAGTCTTTTATTAATGAGGAGACTTAGTAATCTGCCCACCACACTAGCAGCCCTGTGTAGAGTCCAGAACCAAACTCGGGCAGGGTTATCTGAAGCTAAAACCTAGACACTCTGTTCCTATAGAATCATGCCTCCAGAGGTTCAATTCAGCAAACTGTTAAATGGGTCATTTATACCCCATCACTCAATTCTGGGATAACTTAGCATGTCTACTGTTCCATGAACCCAGTCATAGCCGTGTGCTGGCATTTCCCTTACCTGTGGACATAAAAAATGGGATGCGAAACTTTCCACTCAACACCCGGGCCCGCAGATTCTGCAGTGTGCTCCCATCAAACGGCAGGGCCCCGCACACAAGCACATAGAGGACGACTCCGAGGCTCTGCATTGCAAACAGAGAACGTTTGATTAAAATCGCATCAGAGAAACAAGAGAGGTCATTATAGTATGTGTATGAAGAATTGGTGATGGACCGGGAAGCCAGGCACGCTGTAGTCCATGGGGTCGCAAAGAATCAGACACAACTGAGCGACTGAACTGAACTGATGGAGAGAGTGGTGAGTCATGCACGAGATAATGGGACAAACATTTCCTTTTCTTCTTTTTTTTAATGAGAAATAATATGGGGCATTGTCAAGGCCAATCATCTTTAGAATAGTTAGCATTCTTCTTTGCTTCCAGACATTAGTTTTGGGGAACATATCTAGAATTTCTCTCAGTACTCATCCTAGGGAGAAGGCAAGGGGCAACAACAGAAAGAATTTCTGTTCTTAGCAAGGGCATCTGTCCAAGCTTGCCCTTGGGATTTTTTTTTTTTTTCTTTGCAGATACAAAGTGGGAGATGGAAACCTGTGGCTCAGTCCATATGACAAGGGCTGGAGAGCAGTCTTTGTACAAAGAATTGAAAATTCAAACAGGCGATCAAGATCTCAGTCTCATCCAGGATGAGGACAGCTGCCGTCAGACTAGGGTAACTAACGCTGCAGGGAGAAGAGGCAGCAGTCACATACCCAGATGTCCACCTTGGGTCCGTCATACTCCTTTCCTTCAAAGAGTTCAGGAGCAGCATAGGGAGGGCTGCCACACCAGGTCTTCAGTAGCTGCCCAGGGGTGAAGAGGTTACTGAAGCCAAAATCTAGAAAGACAAATGGACACCACTCATGTGATCTTGACCAGTGAAGACGAGTTTCTAGTCACTAGAATAAAGATTCTGGATCCTTAAGTGTGAATATCAAACACGAAAAGAGAACTTTTAGAAATTATATAACCAGCTGCTTAAATTTAAAATAACACTGAAACAGAGATACAGATGGGCTGGAAAGTAAAAGATATCTGGTTAACCAAAAGTAAACATGATTGGTTTACATCAGTACCAAAATCAGTACCATTTCCTTCACAAATCTGGACTGAGGTGAGTGGTACCTTTAAGAACAAAAACAAAATTGGATAAAGATTGATATCAAGACCACATCAGAATCAGGAAATACATGTTAAGTCTACTCAGCTGGACCCAGGATTTTCAGATTATTTTTACTTCTTGTGACAAACATATTTATGACCACGACAGACACTGAACTTAAAAATTAGACAAAGTGACTTTATTACCATTAAGATGGCTTATTCAAGATAAAGAATATGCAATTTATTTGCCATCAAACCAAGAATGTTTACACTTTAACTTCAACTTCCTCTTTTTATTTCTCCCCCTCCCACTGTGTGAAGAGAGAGTAGACAGGAGACTGGAGGGGTAGAGAGTGGAGAGGAAGACTAAGAACTTAAATGAGACAAAGGACAGCGTCTCACTGACTCAGAAATACTTCTATGCACATAAATATTTCTATCAACGACTCCAGGTAAGGCAGGCTGAAGCTCCGTCCTTTCCCAGGCCTGCCATTTTCCCACATTCCCAGCACCTCTCAGGAGCTCCTCGCCCGCTCCTGGTTTTACTCCCAATGACAATTCTTCCTCCATTTGCTGTTTGCTCTTCCTCCTCCTCCTCCAGGTGTTTTCTAGTAAGGCATGTGCTGATTTTGACTGTTACTACTTCCTCTATGGTTCCTCAGGACCAGCTCTTCTGGGCCCATAGCTTCCACCATCATCAATCACCTGTTTGGTAATGATTCTCCAAATTTATAGCTCTGACCCTGGTACCACTCTTAAGTTGCTGATGTGGCCTTCCAGTACTTGCCTGGGAAGAAACATCTCAACTTTGCCATTTTCCAAAATCAAACTGCTCTTCCAACGATGTTCCCGTGTTCATTTATGGAGTTACCATCACAGTACTAGGAGCACTGGCTCTTCGTGCCTCGCTACCTCTCATTTCCATTTCAAACCGGGGATAACCTTGTACTGCTTCTACCCTGTGTGTCCTGAACTTACCTCCTTCTTTCCATTTCCATTCCCCCATCTCAGCTCATACTCTCATCTTCTCTCATCTTCTCGACTGGCACTCTTGCTTACTGCCCTCTGCTTGCCGCTAAGCTGCCCATTTAGAGCAGGGAGCAAGACACAAATCACGCCTCGCTCCTCCTCACTCAGAAACACCTGCTGGCTCCTTTCTGCTCACAGAAGAGCCCAGCTCTCTTCGCATTTAGGGTCCTTCACGACAAGCCAGCTCAACCCTCCATCTCCAGCCCAGCCCTGGGCATTCTGGCATGGCCAGACCATCCACATCCTGTATCTCTGTGCTTCTCTTACGCGGCTTCCTTTCTGTGCCATGCCTTTTCCTTTCCTTGCCACTTTAGAAATAGCACTTATTTTCAGTGCCCAGTCAAATATTACTTCCCGTACGAGGCCTTCACTGACTCCCGCCTTGACACCACGTCAGTGGCTTCCTCCTCTGTGCTCCCCTGGCCCTCTGTTTGTGCCTCTACAGCCCAATCACAAGCCTCATGTTATACTGAGTTGTATCGTGTGTTTATATCCTCCACTAGTTAGTAAACTAGGGACATTGTTCTATTTATATTATTCTCCAGACGGTGTTTTCATACATAGCAGGGACTCAAGAGAGGGCCACTAAACTAAACTGCAATACAACTGCAATGGGAGCGCTAGGCCAGTCCTCTTGTCACCTCCTGGCTACTGGAGCCTTATTAGACTGACTGGCAGCTGGCCAGCTCCTATGGCCTCTACCCGCTAGTCAGCCCTCCAAGATCACAAGGGGCTTAGAGGTGGGGCCATCATTAGAATCACTATAGCTACTTCGACAAGAGAAATCAAATACTCTCATTCATTAATGCAAAATAAATGCCTCATCTGTCAAGTCTTCCTGAATCTCCTGTAAGAAATGTCCTCTACCTTCTCTGCATTCCCTTATTACTTTGTATTCCTCCTTTATTTTTGTTAATTCCACATATAAATAACATACTATCCTATCTCTTTAGGCTTCCCAGGTGGCACTAGTGGTAAAGAACCTGCCTGTCAATGCAGGAGATGAAAGAGACATGGGTTCGATCCCTGGGTTGGGAAGATCCCCTGGAGAAGGAAATGGCAACCCATTGCAGTACTCTTGCTTGGGAAATCCCATTGTCAGAGGAGCCTGGTGGGCCACAGTCTGTGGGGTCACAGAGTCGGACAAGGCTGAGCATGCACACACACACACCTTTCTCTAGTAGAGGTCTCAGTTCAGTTCAGTTCAGTTCAGTCGCTCAGTCGTGTCTGACTCTTTGCGACCCCGTGAATCACAGCACGCCAGGCCTCCCTGTCCATCACCAACTCCCGGAGTTCACCCAGACTCACATCCATCGAGTCAGTGATGCCATCCAGCCATCTCATCCTCTGTCGTCCCCTTCTCCTCTTGCCCCCAATCCCTCCCAGCATCAGAGTCTTTTCCAATGAGTCAACTCTTCGCATGAGGTGGCCAAACTGGAGTTTCAGCTTTAGCATCATTCCTTCCAAAGAAATCCCAGGGCTGATCTCCTTCAGAATGGACTGGTGGGATCTCCTTGCAGTCCAAGGGACTCTCAAGAGTCTTCTCCAACACCACAGTTCAAAAGCATCAATTTTTTGGCACTCAGCCTTCTTCACAGTCCAACTCTCACATCCATACATGATGACAGGAAAAACCATAGCCTTGACTAGATGAACCTTTGTTGGCAAAGTAATGTCTTTGCTTTTGAATATGCTATCTAGGTTGGTCATAACTTTCCTTCCAAGGAGTAAGCGTCTTTTAATTTCATGGCTGCAGTCACCATCTACAGTGATTTTGGAGCCCCCCAAAATTACCCCCTCTCTAACTAATTCCTTAAAAATACTTTTTTTCATCTCTGACTCTCATATTACCTAACACACAGTTTAACTTAAACACAATAGGTGCTTAACAAATGTTGAGTTGAATGCAACTGCAATTAAAGCCCTACCAACTAATCTTTGACATTTGAAGCCCAATCATTTTATCAGTTGAAGTCTTTAACCTGTTTTTCTTAAGAGACTGGGGATAGGTTGCTAAAAATCCCAACAAAGGTGATTCAACAGAGCTGGTACTTTGGGGATTATTTAGAAAGAGGACTCTTGATGTATCTTTAATTGGTTGGCAAAGACCTTCACTGATCCTTTCCCCCGACTAGCCTTTCGCTGCACAGTGAGGAAGACATGTTGATGGAGACTGTAATAATTGATGGGCTCTGATGTTGGTGTGACTGGATAGCAAAGTCCAGAAGAGAAAGTCATGGAGTATTCTGCTCATGTTTTGAATGGAGAATGCCACAGGGCAAGCAATGAATTAATACCACTTGATTTTAAAACTTCCCAATAAGCAGCTTAAAGTATATAAGGGAAATTTGTCATTTTGAACTATGAATGCTCTATCTACAATTAATCACCTTTCTACTCTTTTACTCTGCTGAGGAGGAGAAGTTACAGAGCAAGAGCTTGTTTTCTTTTTGTTTTTAATCTACCAAACAGGAAACCTTTACAAAGGAAACAATATCAAAGGAAACCATCTTCAGCAATAGCTACAGGCTTAGATTGCTATTAGGTGTTTATATGAAAAATGAGTGTGCAAGAATGAATGACTGATCAGGGTCTGACATCTAAAGAGGCCATATGGGGGAAGCACCTGCTTCCACAGCAAGTTACAGCCACACAGCTGCTTCAACAGCTAGACCCAAAGACTGACAGCGATTCAAAAACCACCATCCCTCCACCAGCTTGCCTCTCTTTCCTATTAAAGAGCAAACAAAAACCCTTTAGTCTTGTAAATGTGTCATGGGGTCTCCTCTAATCACTCCATATATTACTCTTACTCCTAACCCTAAGGGTTTTGCACTTTTAAGCAAAATCTGCTTCACTGTGCTTGCTATGACACTTTCCCTGCCATGAACACTAGCTTCCTCCAATGAATGATCCTGGCAAAGGCCAATTCATCTTTTTCTTCTTTTTATTATTTTTTGTTGTGCTGGGTCTTCGTCACTGCTCATGGGCTTTCTCTGGTTGCTGTGCACAGGCTCTAGGCACACCGGTTTCAGTAGCTGTGGGTCATGGGCTCAACAGCTGTTGGTTTCAGCAGTTGCAGCACACAGACTCAGTTGTTGTGGCTTGAGGGTTCTAGACTGTGGGCTTGGTAGTTGTGGGTACACGGGTTTCGCTGCTCCATGGCCTGTGCAATCTTCCCAGACCAGGGATAGAACTCATGTCCCCTACATTGGCAGGCAGATTCTTATCCACTGGACCAGCAGGGAAGTCCCAAATCATTCTTTAACGTAACAAACCTAACAGAATCTGACCCACCCTCCCACTTCGATACACATATTATTACTATAAATTCAGTTTTACTGAAAGCATACTGGTGTCGTGTCTTCACTAGTGCCTCATCACAAGTGTTACACATTAATCTTCAATACAGCTATGCAGCCGGTAAGTTAAAAATTCTGGCCAGCTCACTGTCCATTCAGCAAAACCATAACTTATTTTCTGAACACTTAACTTACTAAGAGAAATCTCCAATTAGTAACATATATGAAATTTGGAGCTCACTGTGAAAGTTTAATTCCTTCTAATCAACACTGCAGGGACTGAATAACTGAGAAGAAAAGAATTCCTCCTCTATTCTTTCAGTAGCTTACCTTCCTTGAGGGAGAGGGGTTTGCAACCCATAGTTAAGAAGACTGGCAGGGAAAAATGAAAGCACTTAAAATTCAAACCAGTCTATTTGGGGTTTTATTGGTAGTTTAGGGAAGGCTGAAGGGACTACTAGTGGGATGTGGAGGTATACTGGGATAGGCGGGGAACAGACAAGACATGGAACAGAATCATTAAGATTTGTGTTGGTTTTGAGTTATCTACACATGCAGGCAAATGAAAAAAACTGCAAAATGACCCAACCTGGAAGCAGAAATTCTCATGAAAAATTTAAAGCAATGGTTAAAAAAGAATGATGGAGAATTCTTGCTGGCTTGGATCAGAAACGTCAAAGAAGAAAGGAAAGAAAAGCTTTTAGAATTTAAGTTTGATCAGTTACCTTGATCCTAGAAAACCAAATTTCCCTTCAATGGAATGGGCATGTTCATCTTATTTTGGTTCAGTAGCAAGCTGGAATCAAGATTGATGGGAGAAATATCAATAACCTCAGATATGCAGATGACACCACCCTTATGGCAGAAAGCGAAGAAGAACTAAAGAGCCTCTTGATGAAAGTGAAAGAGGAGAGTGAAAAAGTTGGCTTAAAGCTCAACATTCAGAAAACTAAGATCATGGCATCCAGTCCCATCACTTTATGGCAAATGATGAGGAAACAGTGGAAACAGTGGCTGACTTTATTTTTGGGGGCTCCAAAATCACTGCAGATGGTGATTGCAGCCATGAAATTAAAAGACGCTTACTTCTTGGAAAGAAAGTTATGACCAGCTAGACAGCATATTAAAAAGCAGAGACACTACTTTGTCAACAAAGGTCTGTCTAGTCAAGGCTATGATTTTTCCAGTGGTCATGTATGGATGTGAGAGTTGGACTATAAAGAAAGCTGAGCGCAGAAGAACTGATGCTTTTGAACTGTGGTATTGGAGAAGATTCTTGAGAGTCCCTTGGACTGCAAGGAGATCCAATCAATCAATCCTAAAGGAAATCAGTCCTGGCTGTTCATTGGAAGGACTGATATTGAAGCTTAAACTCTAATACTTTGGCCACCTCATGCAAAGAGCTGACTCATCTGAAAAGACCCTGATGCTGGGAAAGATTGAGGGCAGAAGAAGGGGACAACAGAGCATGAGATGGTTGAAGTGCATCACTGACTCAATGGACATGAGTTTGAGTAAACTCCACGAGTTGGTGATGGACAGGGAGGCCTGGTGTGCTGCAGTTCATGGGGTCACAAAGAGTCGGACACAACTAAGCAACTGAACTGTACTGAACTGAAAGCTGCTCTTAATCATAATGTCTTTCAGTGTTTCCTAAAGCTTTTTATTCTTAATGTCATCATCAGGGTCTCTAACTAAGTTCTTCCATTTCCTTCACTCATGTATCAGTAGAGCAATGTGTTGGTTCCTATGAAAGAAGCGAATGCAGAAAAGATATGTTCCTACTGAAGGACTCAAAAAAGAAAGCAGAACTTGAGTTGAGTGGACTGGATCTAGAAAAGCACAGGGGGACTATGGAAAGAGATTTTTCTAAGTGGTGGTTGGGGAAAAGCAGAGCAAAAGGCTAATCACTTGGAACTAGTACGCTAAGTTGAAGCAACAATAAAGAAAGTACCCTAGGTATGATGTAAGGTTCACAGAGGTATACGGCAAGAAACAACATTACACAGTAACAACAGGCCAGACTTCTCCGCGGTGCTAGAGAAGACTCTTGAGTCCCTTGGACTGCAAGGAGATCCAACCAGTCAATCTGAAGGAAAATCAACCGTGAATTTTCATTGGAAGGACTGATGGTGAAGCTGAAGCTCCAATTCTTTGGCCACGTGATGTGAAGAGCTGACTCATTGGAAAAGACCCTGATGCTGGGAAAGACTGAAGGCAGGAGGAGAAGGGATGACAGAGGACAAGATGGTTGGATGGGATCACTGACTCAATGGACATGAGTTTGAGCAAGCTCTGGAAGATGGTGAAGGACAGGAAAGCCTTGTGTGCTGCAGTCCATGGCGGTCACAAAGAATCAGACACGACTGAGCGACTGAACAACAAATACAATATGTGGTCTTTTGTGACTGGCTACTTTCAGATATGCAGATGACACCACCCTTATGGCAGAAAGTGAAGAGGAACTAAAAAGCCTCTTGATGAAAGTGAAAGAGGAGAGTGAAAAAGTTGGCTTAAAGCTCAACATTCAGAAAACTAAGATCATGGCATCTGGTCCCATCACTTCATGGCAAATAGATGGGGAAACAGTGGAAGTGTCAGACTTTATTATTTTGGGCTCCAAAATTACTGCAGATGGTGATTGCAGCCATGAAATTAAAAGATGCTTACTCCCTGGAAGCAAAGTTATGACCAACCTAGATAGCATATTGAAAAGCAGAGATACTACTTTGCCAACAAAGGTCTGTCTAGTTAAGGCTATGGTTTTTCCAGTAGTCATGTATGGATGTGAGTTGGACTGTGAAGAAAGCTGAGCGCCGAAGAATTGATGCTTTTGAACTATGGTGCTGGGGAAGACTTGCGAGCCCCTTGGACTGCGAGGAGATCCAACCAGTCCATCCTAAAGGAGATCAGCCCTGGGTGTTCATTGGAAGGACTGATGCTGAGGCTGAAACTCCAATACTTTGGCCACCTCATGCAAAGAGCTGATTCATTGGAGAAGACCCTGATGTTGGGAGGGATTGGAGGCAGGAGGAGAAGGGGATGACAGAGGATGAGATGGCTGGATGGCATCACCGACTAGATGCACACGAGTTTGGGTGAACTCCAGGAGTTGGTGATGGACAGGGAGGCCTGGCGTGCTGCAATTCATGGGGTCGCAAAGAGTCGGACACGACTGAGCGACTGACCTGACTGACTGACTGACTTTCAATTAGCATAATGCTTTCAAGGTTCATCCACATTGTAGCATCTATCAGTAGTTCACTCTTTTTTTTTTTTAATTATGAGTGATATTCTATGGTACGAACATACCACATTATGTATCCATTCATCACTTGATGGATATTTAGACTGATTCTTTTGGTAGGGGGTACCATAAATAATGTCGCTATGAACATTCATGTGACTTTTTTTGTGGATGTATGTTTTCATTTCTCTTACATATATACCTAGGAGTGGAACTGCGGGGTCATATGGTAACTCCATATTTAACCTTTTCAGAAACTGCATGGCTGTAACACTTTACATTCCCACCAACATCGTACAAGAGTTCTAATTTCTCCACATCCTCCCTGACACTTATTACTATCTTTTTATATTTTTTAAATTACAGCTCTTCTGGGGGGTGGGGTACCTTACCACGATTTTAATTTGCATTTTCCCTGATGGCTAATGATGCTGGGCATCATTTCATGTGCTAATTGGCCATTTGTGTATCTTCTTTGGACAAATACCTATTCAAATCTTTTGCCCATTTTTAGATTGCATTATCTTTTTTTTTTCCTGAGCAGCAGGCAACATGTAGGATCTTAGTTCCCTGACCAGGGATTGAACCTTGTCCTCTGCTATGGAAGCATGGAGCCTTAACCACTGGACCACCAGGTTCCCTGGATTATCTTTTTATTATTAAGTTGTAAAAATTATTTATATTCTCTGGATACAACTCCATAGATATGATTTGCAAATATTTTCTCCCATTCTGTGGATTATCTTTTCACTTTCTTGACAGTGTCCTTTGATGCACAGAGGTTTTTAAATTTTAATGTCCAATTTACCCAGATTTTCTTTTGTACTTATACTTTCAGTGTCATAGCTAAGAAATTACTACCTAACCTAAGGTCACACAGATTCACCCCTATGTTTTCTTCTACTTAGTTATGCAATGAGCACCTGTGAACCCACCACCCAAATAAAGTACTGGTATCTGAATAATTATTTATGTCAAATCATAAGCAGTACTCATTCCGTTTCCTATGTCCTCTTCCAACCATTGATTTTCAACCCTGTCAGCACATCAGGATTATCAATGTATTTAGAGTGATCCACAACTTCACCTCAGACCTACTGGATCTCCTGGAAATAATTTAGACATCTGAATGTAAACAAATAAAACAACTCTTCCTGAAAATGTGTGAGAACTCTTATGGCCATGAAATGGTTGGATGGCATCGCCAACTCGATGGACATGAGTTTGAGCCAGCTCCGGGAGTTGGTGATAGGAGGGAAGCCTGGTGTGCTTCAGTCCATGGGGTAGCAAAGGGCCGGACATGACTGAGCAACCGAACTGAAGTGATGGGCAGTGAGGAGTCACTGGGACTTCTGGCACAGGCAGATGTAGTAAAGTTAACCTGAAAGCAAGACTAGATTAAGTATGAGGCAGGACTTCTCTGGTGGTCCAGTGATTAAGACTCCATGCTTCCAATGCAGGGGATGTGGGTGATTCCTGATCAAGGAACTAAGATTTCACATGCCACGTGGCGTAGCCTAAAAACTAAAAAAAATTATAAAAAATGTATGAGGAGAAGTAGAAGGCCTGTGAGAAAGTAAAAACAGTGAAAATGAGACAACTCAGAAATTATTTTGACAAAAGCTAGGACAGTACTTGAGATAATACATAGGATAAAAAGGAGGGGAAGGCACAGAGTATTTAATTTGGGAAGAAAAAGATATGTTTTTATTTAAAAAGGTGCAAAGTTTGGTTTAAGAAGGTGAGAAGAAATTCAAGTGGAGATGTTCTAACAAATCAAGGTGTAGTAATGAATGGATAAAAGTTTTTTGAAAGAATAATGAAAAAGGAATGGCTGGGAGTTATGGCTTAGGACACCCAAAAGTACTTCCTATGCTATAGGTACAGGATCAGAAAGAGGATGGAACAAAAGCAAGAGAGAGATATCTTATCATTATAACAAAGAAGCTGAGAGGAGAAAAGCATGTCAAAGAAGGAAAAGGTAGTCTGCAGCAACCATACGATGTCATCCAAGTACTGTACAGGTACTTCTATCTGAGGGAAAACTGTGACCACATATAAATACTTGAGACTAGAAATCGTATAACTTCCCCTCAGAAGTTTTGTTAGTTAATTTGTCTTAAAAGAAATGCTAAGTCATAGGAATGAACTATGAACATAACCCAGATTCATTCTGAATCATCTAGAATGTCACACTATGAATAAGACAACGCATTTCTTACTAAGTTGGATGACAACCAATTAATAATTTTGTACTCAGAGTAAATTCATTCAGGGTGCTGAGAAATGAGCAATCTGGGCCATGCAGTGGAGCAGCGAGGACTCTGGCGAGTCAGGCATCCTGGGCTGCCCTGGATCTGTCTCTCCCAGTGCTGCAGTTTTCCCATTTGTGCAGCTCCTGGAATTCTATGGAATAAAGTAAACATATTTCTCAAGCGACTCTCCATCAAGTGCTGTTACAGAGTATGTGTGTCTGTGTGTGCTCAGTTGCTTAGTCGAGCCTGACGCTTCGCAACCCTATGGACCGCAGCCCACCAGGCTCCTCTGTCCTTGGGATTTTCCAGGTGAGAATACTGGAGATGGCTGTCATCTCCTCCTGCAGGGGATCTTTCTGACCCAGGGATTGAACCCTCCTCTCCTATGTCTCCTGCAGGCAGATTCTTTACCATTGAGCCACTGGGGATTAGATGAGCATTATTTTTATTTCACTTCTGGGAAAGTGAGGGTCATTAAGTATCATGTTCAAATTCAAAGGTTAAAAAAAAAAGACTTACTAAGAACAAGGTTCAGCCTATAATGCCAGCCTGGACACCCTCAAAGCCCACACTGTGCTTTTAGCATCATGCATATGTTTATACTGAGGTAAATGTACATCCCAGAATTATTTTTATACTACTTCTAAATTCCTCAGTTATTATATACTACTGCTTTTCGTTTTATTCTTGACTGCCAATCCTTTGCTATACTTAACATAATTCCCAAAGGCATACAAGCCTTGAAACATATTGTTTCTCAACAAGTTGCTTGAAAAACAGTGCATTGAAAAGACATAGGCACTGTATAAAACTGGGGAAAGGATTAATTTCTCAATAAATGCCATAGGTACATCTGATTTTTCCTATGGGAAAAAATTAAATAGGACACTTTCCTCATATCATATTCTAAAATCAATTCTAGGTAGATCAACTTAATACAAATGGTAAAACTACAAAGTTTTTTTTAAATAAAGTAATAAAGGAAATTATAGCTTCAGGAGATGGAAGGATTTCTTAAACAAGAAACAAAAGGCACACGTCATAAAGGAAAAGATAGTAAATTCGGTTACATTAAAATTATACTAAAAGGTGTATTCATTAAAAGGTATTTTAAAGAGAATGAAATGAGAAATCTCGAAACAAAAGAAGCTATTTGTAACACATAAAACAAAAGACTCATGTTCTTATTATTGAAACAAAAACTCCTATAAATCAGTAAGACAGACAACCCAGTAGAAACATGGGCAGAAGACTTTTTTTTAGCAGACACTTAAAAAAAGCCAAAAGACATAAAAGGAGTTCAATCTCACTATTAAGACGAAATTAAAATCTAAATCCACAATGAGATAACCATTACGCACTCAGTGGCTTGGGAAATATTATAAAGTGTAATAATATCCAGCACTACTAAATATAAAGTAAATAGCTAATAGGGACCAACTGTATACAGCACAAGGAACTTGACTCAGGGTCCTGTAATGGCAAAATATCGGGAAAAAAATTTTAAGAGGAGTGCGTATGTGGATACGTATAGCTGATTCACTTTGCTGCATACCTGAAACTAGTCGAAACAACTAGAGTTGTAAATCAGTCAGTTCAGTCGCTCAGTTGTGTCTGACTCTTTGCGACCCCACAGACTGCAGCACACCAGGCCTCCTTGTCCATCACCAACTCCTGGAGTTTACTCAAACTCATGTCCATTGACTCGGTGATGCCATCCAACCATCTCATCCTCTGTTGTCTCCTTCTCCTTGTGCCTTCTATCTTTCCCAGCATTAGGGTCTTTTCCAATGAGTCAGCTCTTCGCATCAGGTGGCCAAAATACTGGAGTTTCCGCTTCAGAATAAGTCCTTCTAATGAATATTCAGGACTGATTTTCTTTACAATGGACTGGTTGGATCGCCTTTCAGTCCAAGGGACTCTCAAGAGTCTTCTCCAAAACCACAGTTCAAAAGCATCAATTCTTCAGCACTCAGCTTTCTTTATAGTCCAACTCTCACGTCCACACATGACTACAGGAAAAACCACAGCTTTGACTAGATGGAACTTTGTTAGCAAAGTAATGTCTCTGCTTTTTAATATGCTGTCTAGGTTGGTCATAACTTTTCTTCCAAGGAGCAAGCATCTTTTTATTTCATGGCTGCAGTCACCATCTGCAGTGATTTTGGAGCCCAAAAAAATACATTCTGTCACTGTTTCCACTGTTTCCTCATCTAGTTGCCATGAAGTGATGGGGCCAGATGTCATGATCTTAGTTTTCTGAATGTTGAGTTTTAAGCCAACTTTTTCACTCTCCTCTTTCACTTTCATTATGAGGCTCTTTAGTTCCTCTTTGCTTTCTGCCATAAGGATGGTGTCATCTGTATATCTGAGGTTATTGATATTTATCTTGATAATTTTGATTCCAGCTTGTGCTTCCTCCAGCCCAGCATTTCTCATGATGTACTCTGCATAGAAGTTACATAAGCAGGGTTACAATATACCGCCTTGATGTACTCCTTTCCCTATCTGGAACCAGTCTGTTGTTCCATGTCCAGTTCTAAGTATTGCTTCCTGACCTGCATATAGGTTTCTCAGGAGGCAGGTCAGGGGGTCTGGTATTCCCATCTCTTTCAGAATTTTCCAGAGTTTGTTGTAGTCCACAGAGTCAAAGGCTTTGGCATAGTCAACAAAGCAGAAGTAGATGTTTTTCTGGAACCCTCTTGCTTTTTTGATAATCCAATGGATGTTGGCAGTTTGATCTCTGGTTCTTCTGTCTTTTCTAAACCCAGCTTGAACATCTGGAAGTTCATGGTTCATGCACTGTTGAAGCCTGGCTTGGAGAATTCTGAGCATTATTTACCATCATGTGAGAAGAATGCAACTGTGCAGTAGTTTGAGTATTTTTTGGCATTGCCTTTCTTTGGGATTAGAATGAAAACTGACCTTTTCCAGTCCTGTGGCCACTGCTGAGTTTTCCAAATTTGCTGGCATATTGAGTGCAGCACTTTTATAGCATCATCCTTTAGGATTTGAAATCGCTCAATTGGAACTCCATCACCTCCACTAGCTTTGTTCATAGTGATGCTTCCTAAGGCCCACTTGACTTTGCATTCCAGGATGTCTAGCTCTAATTGAGTGATCACACCATTATGATTATCTGGGTCATGAAGATCTTTTTTGTATAGTTCTTCTGTGTATTCTTGCCACCTCTTCTTAATATCTTCTGCTTCTGTTAGGTCCATACCATTTCTGTCCTTTATTGTGCCCACCTTTGCATGAAATGTTCCCTTGGTATTTCTAATTTTCTTGAAGAGATTTCTATGATCACTGAAGAAGGCTTTCTTATCTCTCCTTGCTAGTCTTGGGAACTCTGCATTCTAATGGGTATATCTTTCCTTTTCTCCTTTGCCTTTCGATTCTCTCCTATTCACAACAATTTGTAAGGCCTCCTCAGACAGCCATTTGACCTTTCTGCATTTCTTTTCCTTGGGGATGGTCTTATCCCTGCTTCCTGTACAATGTCACGAACCTCTATCCACAGTTCTTCAGGCACTCTGTCCATCAGATCTAACCCCTTGAATCTATTTGTCACTTCCACTGTATAATCATAAAGGATTTTATTTAGTTCATACCTGAATGGTCTAGTGGTTTTGCCTACTTTCTTCAATTTAAGTCTGAATTTGGCAATAAGGAGTTCATGATCTGAGGCACCGTCAGCTTCTGGTCTTGTTTCTGCTGACTGTATGGAACTTCTCCATCTTTGACTGCAAAGAATTTAATCAGTCTGATTTCAATATTGACCATCTAGTGATGTCCATGTGTAGAGTCTTCTCTTGTGTTGTTGGAAGAAGGTATTTGCTATGACCAGTGTGTTCTCTTGGCAAAACTCTATCAGCCTTTGCCCTGCTTCATTCTGTACTCCAAGGCCAAATATGCCTATTAGTCCAGGTATCTCTTGACTTCTACTTTTGCATTCCAGTTCCCTATAATGAAAAGGATATCTTTCTTGGGTGTTAGTTCTAGAAGGTCTTGTGAATCAACTATGGTTCAATTAAAAAAAAAAAAAAAAGGCCTAGCACTGGTGAGGACAAATGCAGCAACGGGAACTCACACAAATTGACAGACTGGTTTAATAACACTCAGTGAAATCTGAAAACATTTATATAGTACAACCTGGAAACATTACTCCTTGGTCTAGACTCTTAGATGTTTAAAAATGCAATGGGATGTTTAAGAGTGCAATATTCATTGCAAGATTGCAACAGTAAGAGTTTCAAACTGAAAGCAATCCAAATATCCATCCAGGGATAAAATGGAAAACTAACTTGTGGTATACTTCTATCATGGAATACTAGATAGAAATAGAAAAGAATAAATCCTAGCTATACAGACATGGGTAAATCTTGCAAACAGTGTTGTGTGAAATAAAACACAAAGTCATATATTCAGCGTGATTCCACTGATACACAGTTCAAAAACAAGCAAACTATATTAAGGATGGGCCCACTGCACATTACATTCAATATAAATGGCACCTCTTGGAACAAAACTTCTGAAAGATATATTGCACAGGTGGTAAAAACTACTTTTAAAAAAACTATCAAGCAAAGAAGTGATTAACATGAATATCAAGACAGAGTTACCCCATGGGGGAAGAATGAGGTTGTGACGGGGTGCCCAGCTAATTACATTATCTATTTTCTGACCTATGTGGTAATTTGCACAGGTGTTTGCTTTATAGAGATTCATTAAAGTGTACACATGTGGTTAATGTACATTTCTGTTTATATACATGATATTTCATAATAAGCAAAGAAAACAATAGGATCCTTTTTTCTCCTCTACTTCTATTTTTTGCCCTTAGGGACCATTTCACTGGCTCTAAGCTCCATTATCCACATGGCTCAGGAGGGGAGGGATCAGGCTGTTTTTCTTACCTGAGTGTGAATCTCCAAGCCTTGAACTGTGAGCAGTAAATTTCTGTTGCTTATAAGCCACTTAGTCTGCAGTATTTTATTACTGCAGCCTAAATGGACTAAGACACATTACTTATAAATAGTTTAAAAATTCATTTTAAACATTTTTATCTATACTGTCACCAACTCCCTAACTGGACAAGAGCTGCCAACAAAGAACAACACTAAGGAGATTTACATTTTCCTTCTTTTCCTTCCATATGGCCAACTTTCCCTCCCCGCTGCATTTTCCCACTGGCAACCATAAATTTGTTTCCTGCATCTATAACTCTATTCTGTTTTGTAAATAGGTTCATTTGTCGCATTCTTTTAGATCCCGCATATAAGCAATATCATATCATGATACACATTCTTTTAGATCCCACATATAAGCAATGTCATGACACTTGGCTCTCCTCTGCCTGACCTACTTCACAATGACAATCTGACAGTCCACCCATGTTGCCGCAAATGACATTACTTCACTGTTTTATGGCTGAGTAATATTCTATTATATATACACACATATATATCATATCTTTTTTATCCATTCCTCTATCAATGGAAATTCAGGTTGCTTCCATGTCCTAGATATTGTAAATAGTGCTGTGTATTTTTTTTCTGAGGAAAAGGGGACAGAGGATGAGATGGCTGGATGGCATCACTGACTCAATGGACATGAGTTTGGGTAAACTCTGGGAGCTGGTGATGGACAGGGAGGCCTGGTGTGTTGCAGTCCATGAGGTTGCAAAGAGATGGACACGACTGAGTGACTAAATTGAACTGATTTTTTTTCTGACGATAACTTTTCAATTACTCAAGTCCCAGAGGTAAGAAGCAGTAGATGTGCAGAGCCTAGGCATTCTTTACCACCTCAGGCACTTTGTATTCAGCCACTACCTTATTTTAGCTTTTCAGAACTATCGTCCAATATGAAGTGCTGTACGGCCCCAGTTCATGTCAGCCTGGGAGTATTCTAACCCAGGGCACAAGTAAAATAAACCACAGCGTTGCAGGCTCTGTTCACACAGTGCAGGATGGAGAGCACGGGTGCGTCAGGCAGGGAGACGCAGAAGTGGGGCAATGTCCACAGGGATAAAAAACAACAACAGCAACAACAAAAGTAACACAGAGACTTAAGGCAAAGAAGAGAACACGTTCAGTGCACGTTCCAAGGTTCGTGAAGTTGTGAAGTCGTGTCCGACTCTTTGTGACCCACCCCATGGACTGTAGCCCACCACGCTCCTCCATCCATGCAATTTTCTAGGCAAGAGTACTGGAGTGGGTTGCCATTTCCTTCTCCAAGGAAAGTATATATACTTTCCTAGGTTAAGTATATATATTTTGCAGTTTTGAAGGTAAAAGTCGCTCAGTTGTGTCCGACTCTTTTCTCCAGGCCAGAATGCTGGAGTGGGTAGCCTTTCCCTTCTCCAGGGGATCTTCCCAACCCAAGGATCGAACCCAGGCCTCCAGTGCACTGACAAATGTCAAAGAAAGGAAGGGGGAGTGGACAAGAAAACCCTATCTGACTTTCTGTGCTGTCACAACAATATGGGAGAAATTAATTACAGAATACCTACTTGATACGCAAGCACTAAAAATGACTATAGGGAGCAGCATAGGGAAAATGTTTGACATAATATGAAAGATAAAAAACACATTTAAAATGGTACATACAGTAATTACAACTATTAAAAAATTCATAGGAAAAAAATGCATTCAAAATGACAATGATATTTTAAGGTAGGATTCTAGTTTGAAAACTTAAAAATCTTTTGTTGCTGTTTAAATTTTCTATAGTATACTTATATTATTGCTTTAGTACTCCACATTAAAAATTTTTTAGGGACTTCCCTGGTGGTTCTGTGGCTAAGACTCTGTGCTCCCAATGCAGGCAGTCCAGGTTCGATCCCTGGTCGGGGAACTAGATCCCACATGCAGCAGCTAAGAGTTTGTGTGCCACAACTAAGACCTGGCCCAGACTAATAAATAAGTAATATATTAAAAAAAAATTTTTTAATATAAAGCCTTTAATAATAAGAACTAAAACACTGAGCAGTTTTAGAAAATTCTCAGGTACAAAGATGCCATAAAGATACTTTTATGTCCTTTACTCTTTATTTACTAGCAACAGGAAGAAAATTATGACCTACAGATTCAATATTAAAATGATGAATATTCTAAAGAGTTACAGAAGGAAAGGGAGAAACAAGAGAAGAAACTGGTTAAATACTCACCCCCTAAATACTCACCCCCAACACAACAGAAGCCATATGGGTGGAGCTGTTCTCTTCATGTGGCCTATGGTCATTTATTTCTCCACTCACAAGTGGCCTCTAACATAATTGGTTAAGTCTCTTTTCCAAGCCCCGAACACCCTGGTTGGTTAGCATTTGTCTGCAGGCTGGAATGGTATCTTACATCCCCTTCTCTTAATACAGAGCAGCAGACTTTAATTTGAACCATATGCCTGTCTTCTAGGGATGGTTTAAATGCCAGAGTTTTACTATCCAGTCTGAGACTTGAAATCCTTTGTTCTAGGCAAGATCAGGAGCCTGGGGCTATATGGGGCAGTGATACTGTGGCCCTAAAAGGAAGTACATCATCAAAGGGGTGTGTCTGTGTGGTAAGGGGAAAGAGGCAACGGGTGGCATGAATTTAAAAATCAGGACAACTGACTGCAACAGGAAATCTTCTTATTTGGTCTACCACCTCAGAGCAATGCCCTTGACTTCTTTTCTGGCTAACCAAGGAGAAACCCAAAGCAGATGGGACAGATTAGGGCTAGCCTGCAGCCAGTCCCACAGGGTGGCAGTGTCTGTGAAGGTGGACGGCAGCACAGCTACAAGCGACAGCCAATGCCTCCCAGACTCACTCGTGCTTCATCTCATTCCCTCGCTGTGGGAAGTAAGTATGGGGCCGAGGAAAAAAGCGAAGTGGGAAAATAACTATGTAGTCTGAATAAACAACCTCACCAGAAAATACTGTGACTAAATCCTTCATGTTCTAAAATCTGAAAGTTTCTGAAAACTTATAACCCCAACGCTGCACTTACAACTAGAGACAAAGATCAAGAATATAAATAATTCTGGCCCTTGATTAACTTCTCAATGGACTAATAAGTGCAGGGTAGGGGCCACAAGCTGTCGAGTGTACAAGCTAAAAATGACTTGAAGAACCAAAGATCAAGAACTGTGAAAGAACACTTTATAAACGGGATTCAGACTGTTACATGGACTACTAAGATAGAAGTAAAGTGAAGTGAAGTCACTCAGTCGTGTCCAACTCTTTGCAACCCTGTGGACTGCAGCCTACCAGGCTCCTCCATCTGTGGGATTCTCCAGGCAAGAGCACTAGCGTGGGCCGCCATTTTCCTTCTGCACATGGCACGAATCACGCTTTTCCTGCACAACATCACTAGCCTAGGAATCATGTGGCCCAAACGCTTTATCTGGAATTGAACACAACAAGAGTCAACTGTGCAGATCTCAGAATATTGGTAGTGACCAAATTCTAAGTTCCCAGGAGTCTCCATATTAGTTTGCTCTTAAAAACGGGTCTTGGGAAGTCCTGTCTTTAGCAATCCCTCCAACCTCTGGCTGAACTTCCTAACTAGGAGCTAATAGGGAAGTAATGCCAAAAACTACTGACTCACAGCCTGAGCATTTATACTCAAGAGAAATTTCTTCATGGGAAAAAAAAAATCAAGTAATCAGCTTCTGGACGGGGGGTGGGCGTTGATTTAGTTTAAGAAACCAGAGAAGGTCAGAATTGAAGGAGGCGAGAGATAATTCTCAGGAGATTGAGAGAATATATGTACCTTCCTGGAACGTTTTAGAGAGCTATTAAAGGGCCATTCTGTGGCCGCTTCTAGATTACACCACATATGAGGCTCCTCTGCACCCATCACTTAACCTTAGGAATCTCCTGACGCTCTGCAACTTCCCAGCACTAGGTGTCTATGCCGTATGCTATCTCTGTGGAAAATTAAAGTTTAAAAACAAAATTGCTGGACCAACATTACATGGGTATTTTCAATGAATGACATGCATTTTCCCTCAAAGCGTTAAAATATCTCAGCAGTTAGGAAAACTGAACTTGGCTATTTTTAAATGAAATAACAAATAAACCCTCTCTACTCTATTATAGATAGCACTACCCTTCTCATGAAAAATAACCCTCCCCAAACAAAACATATGGATGTGAGAGTTGGACCATATGGATGTGAGAGTTGAGAACTGGACCATAAAGAAGGCTGAGTGCTGAAGAATTGATGCTTTTGAACTGTGGTATTGGAGAAGACTCTTGAGAGTCCCTTGGACTGCAAGGAGATCCAATCAATCAATCCTAAAGGAAATCAGTCCTGAATATTCACTGGAAGGACTGACGCTGAAGCTGAGACTCCAATACTTTGGCCACCTGATGCAGAGAACTGAATCATTTGAAAAGACTCTGATGCTGGGAAAGATTGAAGGCAGAAGGAGACAGCTGGATGGCATCACTGACTCAATGGACATTCGTTTGAGCAAGCTCCGGGAGATGGTAAAGGACAGGGAAGCCTGGAGTGCTGTAGTCTATGGGGTCGCAAAGAGTCGGACACAACCAAGTGACTAAACAACAATAACCCCACAAAACATAAGACCTTTTCATCAAACTCTAGTACAGAGTAGGCGTATATAGCAAAGAGTTGTACTAAGACACTTTCTGTAAGACCTACAAACAATATCCATTGGAATTCCTGGAAACATTTACGCATATTATTATAGTCATAATTCTAAATCATATCACTTAGAAAAATAAAAGTCCAATCATTCAATCAAGTAAGTTTCTAACACTGATAGGTGAGTACACTATACAAATTTTTAGCACCTTTTACAGACCATAATGAATTAAGGTCCCCTTAAATTCTCAACAAAAACTAAAGACACCAAATAGAAATATAGTATACAGGTACAAAAACAATATTTTCCAAATTAAAAGTTAAGACATATAATCTGATACACAGAAAGCTACTTTTGGAGAAAAGTTGGTATGATCACCTATAAGACTCTAAATTGTCACCTAGAAACTAAGTAGAATGGATTGGGAGTTTGGGATTCGAATTAGATGCACGCTATTATATACAGGATGGATAAACAATAAACTATGTTGTAAAGTAATCATCTTTCAATAAAAAAATAAAAGTTCACTATAATATTATTCAAGGAAAACTGTTTTGCCCATTTAACAAATGACTCATTAATGTATTTAAATTATGTAAAAAAAGTATTTATCTCAAATTGATACGTGTAGTTTGGAAGTCACCGATACACTGAGGTTGTGCATGCATGTGTGCTCAGTTGTGTCCGACTCTTTGCAACCCCATGGACTACAGCCCACCAGGCTCCTCTGTCCATGGGGTTTCCCAGGCAAGAATCCTGCAGTGGTTTGCCATTTTCTTCTCCAGGGGATCTTTGTGACTCAGGAATCGAAACCGTGTCTCTTGTGACTCCTCCACTGGCAACTGGATTTTACTGCTGAACTACCTGGGAAGCTCCATATGCTGAGATTACAAACTGAGATTACAAATGGTCAAAACTTGTCATGGTCTTGTATTCGGAATTCTTACACTTTTTAACCTAAGAACTAAACCCTATTATTTCCATAGTTTGTTTTTAAATGGTAAAATGGATAAGCAAGTTTAGCACTTCTTTGCAAATAATACACAATAATGTGGGCAGTCTTTATTCCCAGTAAAGCAAACTGGATATTATATGTGTCCGTGTGTGTGTATATATATAAAAATTTTAGCTCTTGAATACCTAGAAACATCTGTAAAAGGTCTGTGATCAATGAAGATAATCCATGAATTAGGCAAGGTTTGTCTTGAGACATTGTAGAATTATCATTTCCATCCTCATTAAATTTTTAACATAAATGTTTCTTATACTTTATATACTATCCAATAGTCCATGTAAATCTAACAAAATTTGATGAAAAACCACACACTGGTCAACACTATCAAGGGTGCCCAACCACTCCAACTGAGCAATAATCATGACGGCTGGGTTACAGGCAGGCTCCTTAGCTCTGAGCCAGCAGGTGGACTCACTTGCTTTACTGTCAAAGGCTCTCAAACCATTCCACGTAAGAGTTGGGAGATCTAAACCACTACCCCATTTATTTACCACTAATGGTGGCTCAGTAAAGAATCTGCTTGCAGTGTAGGATATCTGGGTTCGATCCCTGGGTTGGGAAGATTCCCTGGAGAAGGGAATGGCAACCCTTTCCAGTACTTTTCCATGGGCAGAGGAGTCCTAGTGAGCTACAGTCAACAGAGTCCCAAAGAGTTGGACGTGACTGAGCATCTAACACACACACACAATTATCCCCCAAATGAATGATCTGCAATTAATAGGAGTTTGTATAAGAGGAACCTAAAGTTGGGGAAGAAATTCTTTATTCTCCATCTCTCAAACTGGTTCACGTCTGCGTGTTCTAGGCATAATGCTGAAGTATGCCAAGAGTTATGTGAAACTATAAGCCAAATAAAATACATCTTCTAGGAGTATCAATTTTTTCCCTATATTAAATAAAGTTGAATAATTTTAATATTAAAACAAATGTAGATACAACATTGAGGAGGATACAAAATGTGCATGAATTTAAAGATAAAGCATGTGATTTACAAAGTGAGCAATTTCAGACTATGTAACCAGCCCCCAACTTGCCCCCCAGCCTGTGTGAGTTCATTTCTGTGTTAGGAAAACCAGTGGGAAAATCTGAGAGGTAATGCTTTGTACTGGTAGCATAGCTGTTGTTAATAAAACCCCCAAAACAGAAAATTGGTTTTGATCCTAGCAAGGTGCAATCACTTTTCAAGATCAACAAGACCTTATACTTATAACCCAGAACTATGACTGACAAAATCTGCTCACTTAAATTTTAACTTCACAGAGTTTTTGTCAAAAATCAACTACGTGTACCTGAAACACCTTTTGAATGAAAGTACATTAATATTTCATAGTGAAGTTCCAGTCTTAGGAATATGATTCAGAAGAGAGAATTCCCCCAACTGCATTTTCTCAAGGGTCAATATACATGACTGCTGCTTAGCCCTGCTAGTTGAGAGTCCTCACCACTTCAGGCTGTGAGTACCGGGTGAGGCCTTACGACTCCTAGGCTCCATTAGGACCCAAATTTGGGGAAGTTACATGGCCTGAGTCTCAATTTACTCCCTGTCAACCAGGGAGGTGTACTGAAAGATTACCGAAATAAAGGGTGTTAGTACCATGACATAAAATTTGGGAGTGATATGATGAATATTGCATAACTACTTTTTCTGACCTCTCGGGGATATTCTCAATCACCAGGCTATGGAAGGAGTCTCAGAAACCAAGGTTTCCAACCTTTATTTTTTCTTGTAGGACTATATCTCAGTATATTCATGCTGGGGGTGAAAGGTCAATGAAGTTATTACCAAATGTTTTCATTTCTCACTTTTAAAAAATGAAGTAGTCTAGATCTCACTGCATTAAAGGTCAAAAATTTCCACAGTACCTTAAATCCATGCACTGTGGAAATTCTTTCCAAAATATTGGCTTTGCTGTAGCTGAACTTCAGATCTTTGCTGTCTACTGATTGCCAACTAAAACAATAACACCGGAGTGGAAACCATCTCATGGAGGCCATTCTGGGAGTCGACATTTAAAGAAAAAAGTTTCCAACTTCCTTAGGTTAAAAAAAAAAAAAAGTTTCCACAATTTTCAAAACATTCTCATAGCGTCTGAGTATTTCAAATAACTTTGCTTCATGGAATAAGCCAGCTACATTTAGGCAATCTTTTATAAATCTAGAAATTTCTCTTCTTAGTTTCTAGGGACAAGAATTAAAATTACTTTCAAACAGCAGTGCATCAACTGTTAAAAATAAGGCAACAGCAGACTTCTTTGATAGCTTAATATAATCTGTCAATAAGGAAATCTGATTTCTCTACTTCTAAACAAACACTGACTGTAAGCTCCCTCTTCCTGGCCCAGTTGTGACTGGTTACCCAGTCCCAGACTCTTCCTCTCTTGCATCGCTCGTGTTTGCTGCCCTTTTCTTCCTTCCCAGGTCCAGCACCACCACCTGCATGCGGAATCTTAACATTTCACAGGCCTTCCCCACCCCACCCACCCCCATTCAACAAACACTTATTTACTGAGCACCTGCTATGTTAGACCACTGAGGAACACGTAATAGAAACGAGTGTGGGAACTCCCCTGCTTACAGTCTAGGGGAGGAAATACACAAGAGCATGGATCTCTCCAGGAAAAGGCAGATACCTGAAGCGGCACCTTACAGACGAGGGATAATTAGATAAAGCTACATCCCACTGCCCCAGTATGAGCTTTTGCTTCCTCTTTTAAAATTTTATTTCTTTTTTAGAGTCCACTTTTACAGTGCTTTACGATGTTGTGTTAGTTTCTGCTGCACAGCAACATGAATCGGCTGTATGCATTGCACAGGCTTTGAACTGATCTTCCTATTGCCTTTCTGTCCCCTCTCCCTACTCTCACTTTTTTTCCCCTTATCCACCGCAGTCTGATTTATTAAGCCTAGAAGTCAAACAATCTCGCAATCCAGTATAAATACCGCCCCTCCCCACGTTCTCAGGATGCCTCCCCTCCTCAAGTCTTCCCTCTCGCCAAGCTTTTCTGCAGACACGCTGTGTGCGTCCTACTGCTATTCAGGCTGCTCCAGCTCAGGTTCCCACTGTAACCAAATAACCCCCCAATCCTCACCGTGTGCACAGCACCCCACGTCAACTGGCCCGTGCCAGCTCTCTCACTTCATCCTTCCACTCCCCACCTTATTTATCATCTCCAGCCATGCAAACCTGTCTCTTATCCCCTAAACATGTTACCGTCACCTCACTCAGGCCTTGGCCTTGCTCTTCCTTCTGTTTGGAAGGCTGTGCCTGTCCTGGTTATCCTCCCACAAGTCATTTTACCACTTTCACAAGTCCTTATGAGAACTTTTTTATTTAATAAAAAAATTTTTTTTGGCTGGGTCTCATGGTATGTGGGATCTCAGTTCCTAACCAAGGATCAACCAACCCCCACCCCCCTCCGCGATGCACTGGCATCGTGGAGTCTTAAGCACTGGACCACCAGGGAAGCCCTAGGAGAGCTCATTTGTTCACGTGTTTACTGTCTATCTTCTGCCATCAGAATGTTAGTTCCGAGGGACTATTTTACCTGCTGCTGCATCCCCAAGATCCGCACACAGCATGTGCTCTATTAACATTTGCTGATCCTATTGGCATTCTCTCCTCAACACCTATCCTTACAGAAGTCTGCTCGTCCTTTAAGACTCACCTCAAGGGCTACATTCTCAAAAGGATGATTCTGTCCTCATCACTGCCATATAAAGTTCAGACCCACAGAGCTCTTGAGCACCCACTGCAGGACAGGTACGTGCAAGGCAGTGGGAGTCCAACAGTAAGCAGGAGCTGCTGACAGTCCCGGTGGCAGCTGTTATCTAATGGAATTTTGTAAACTCAAGTGGTTTCTTCATCCTCCGAACTCTGTGGTAATTGGACTATACAATTAACATGATAATGAATCACAACGTGCTATGTAACATCTCTCGCTATTGTATCAAACTGTAATTTGGTAGCTGTTGACCATGCCGTCACCCAGGGATATGAGGATGTGCTGAGGGAGCCATGCTGTGCCTCCCCCATCTGGCATCTGCTCCTCTGTGGTCCTCACACATCTGAGGCAAGAAACAGGAAAGATTAGAGACCAAGAAACCTACTCTTTTCCCAGCGATGAACTCTATACAAGAAAGGGCTTTGCATGAATGCTCTTTAAAAGAAATTCAAAGTTTTAGCAAGTTAAAGGTCTTTTGGAAACTCTAGTTTTCTAAACAAGCTATACTTGTATGCCAAATATGAAATTAAATGATATGTGTGAAAATGCCTTGCAAAGTACTTTTTATATGTGCTTGTCTTCAGTCCCTTAGTTGTGTCCAACTCTGCGACCCCATGGACTGTAGCCTGCCAGGTTCTTCTGTCCGAGGAATTCTCCAGGCAAGAATACTGGAGTGGGTTGCCATTCCCTTCCCCAGGGGATCTTCCCAATCTTCCCAACCCAGGGATCAAACCCACATCTCTTGCATCTCCTGCACTAGCAGGTGGATTCTTTACCACTGAGTCACCGGGAAAGCCCACTTTTTATATACATGAAGCAAAATCTCATTGTAGTCTACGCATTTGCTGCTCAAATAAGACTGTAAATTCTTGAGGGTGGGAGTATGTTCTCAGCCTTCTTTTCTCTGTTCCATGATAGTGGAACATAAAGCCTTTGTTAAGAACCGTGAAGATTTTAGATATCCACTAAAAATTCTTAGACTTGGCAGTTCTGTCTTTCAGAAATAAAATTCTTTATTCTGAAAACAATCAATGCTTATTCTGGATTGCTAATGATAGAAACATCTTTCAAATAATCCTACAGAAGATATAGGTTTGTGACCAGCATTAAGAAGAAGCCTTTTTAAATTCTAAAACCAGAAAGACAACAAAGTATTCACCTGGGCTTCATTCTCTCTAGAACTAGCGTAGAACAAAAATTCACAGCTAAGAATTTAATCACAAAAACTCTTAAACCATGGACTGATGTTGAATCTTTTAATGCCTGTAACTGAAATTTACCTCTTGTGTCCAGGAAACACATATTCTGTTGAAGAGGGCAAATACGGGCTTTTATACTTACTACATTTTTACAGTAGTACCAAGAGTATTACGTGTAAACTGTCACATTACTTCATAGAAAAAGCAAACACATTCCTGCAAACACAAACAACCCTAGAACAACTTATTCATCTATTTTTGAACAGGATACATGACCTTTTCATCAAAACCACTAGGTATAAATAATGGACATGTGGACACAGGGCGGGAAGGGGAGGGCGGGGCAATCTGGGAGAGCAGCAATGACATACAGACACGGCCATGGACACACAGGCGTCGCCGCGTGCAGAACAGAGAATGGTGGGGAGCAGCGGCGCGGTGCAGGCAGCTCAGCTCTTTGATGACTTAGGGGGTGGAATGAGGGGGTGCGAGGGAGATTCAAGAGGGAGGGGATGTATGTATGCAAACGGCTGCTTCACTTCCTTATATAGCAGTAACTAACATAACATTGTAAAGCAATTATATGCCAATAAAAAAAATAAACCACTACATAAATATTGACATAAGGAAAACACACTCCTTAGATTTCCTAATCTGAATTTTTATTAATTCCATGTTAATTTGCTACTATAACATATATGATTCTTTTTAAATGAGGTGCCTAAGACTAACAATATTTTATATAAAACAAAAAAATCCTCCTTTCTTTCTCATGTACTTCTTTTTATATGGTAGTTCTTTCTTATCAAGACTTACAATAATTTGTCAAAAAGACTATTGAAAAGACCAAGGATCTGAAAGTTACTCTGGGCTTTGAGAATAAAAGCTGATTTCATTACTTACCTGACTGTGTCCTGTCACAACCATCCAACACACCTCTCTGAAACTAGTCATGCTGTGGTCAGCTTCAGTTAGCAGCATTTCTCCCCCTGGTCGACTGAACTCAGAGAAGGCTTGGGAGGTGAGAATGGGCATTCTATCTAACGTGTGTAGGGAGAGAAGCTTGGGCAACGACTGAGAAACTGAGCGGGGACGGCATGAAGGAAAGAACGCAAAGGCAACATCCGAGAGCTGTAAGAGCACAGAACCATCACGCTCATTGATTCTCTGCTTTGCGGCAAAAACAAACAACGAAAACAGAGACTTTAAGTGAACGAAGCAAAAATCCTGCAAAAATATATGGATTAATACACAGCCCAAAGCTGAATGCCAGCGTCCCTAGGAGTCCATAATTACACATCAGCAGGTAGAAACTCATATTGTGACTACATGGGTTTAACAAAGAAAGCTTTAAAAAATCTCCTTATCCAAATATTTGTCAGTAGAGACCCTAAATTCAGTTGTCACCAATCCCTGCTTTAACACCTAGCTTTTCAATGCGAAAATTAAAAACCATGCAAATTGCCCGTGTGTGTGTGTATGTTAGTCACACAGTTGTATCCAACTCTCTGTGATCCCAGGGACTGGGGCTCACCAGGCTCCTCTCTCCATGGAATTCTCCAGGCAAGAACACTGGAGTGGGTTGCCATTTCCTTCTCTAGGGCAAATTGCCCTTAACTAAACCAAAATGGTTCTAAATTCAAAATCAAGAACAAAAAAGCATAACAATTTTTTCTTGGTCTTTGGTCAGTAGAATAAGACTGGAGCACAAAATCTGGGCCTTTTTTTAAACTCACTACCTTAATTACCAATCCAAAGAGCCCTACAATGACATTTGTGGCTGGCTGAATGACAGCCCTTCAAAGATGTCCCTGTCCTAATCCGTGGAACTTGTGAATGTGTTATGTATTTTTGCAGACATGATTAGGTCAAGGATCTTAAACTTCATTTATTAAAAAAAGGATCTTTTTTTAAAATTTCATTTATATACTCATTAAAAACTTTATTTATTTATCATTTATTTGGCTGTGCTGGCTCTTGGTTGTGGCGCTTGGGATCTTCCATGTCCGTTGCGACCTGTGGGATCTAGTTTCCCAGCCAGTGGGCCCCTGCACCGGGGTGTGAAGTCCTAGCCACTGGACTACCAGGGCGGTCACCAGGGTAAGGACCTTGAGCAGGAGAGACCATCCTGGAGGGCCCAGTATAGTCACAAGGTCCTTTCAAGAGGGAAAAAGGGGGAACAGTAAAGAGCGAAAGATGTGACAATGGAAACAGGAGGCGGAAGAGTGACGTGAGAAAAGGGCTGGAGCCAAGGAACGCAGAAGGACTCCAGAAGCTGACGAAGGGAAGGACACGAATCCCCCAAAAGCGTCTAGATGGAGCCAGCCCCACCCCACCGTGACTTCAGCCCCACGCGACTCACTCCAGATTTTGGACCTCCAGAGCTGTAAGACAATACACTTATATTGCTTCAAGCCACAAAGTGTGCGGTCATTTGTTACATCAGAATAGATAATTAACACAACATTTTATTATACTTTTAAGGATTGTGAAGCTTAGTAGGTATTGTTATCACTAATTCAACTGAAGCTACAATAATGACAAAAGAGGGTTTGAAACTGTGAGGCCTTTCCCCCTGCCCAGCCTCTGTGAGAAGTGTCAGCATCTAGAGAGCATTACAGAATATAAAACAGACATAAGGGCAAAGGAAAAACTGAATTTCATCTAAGAAAAAGAAAGTATCTAATTCCTGTCTACTGTATATTGAGCAAATCCAGGACTCAAAGAGCTCACAGCTGAAAAGTTCTAATCAGCCCAACTCAGACAAACATAAGGCTAGGTGAATTCCAAGGATGGGAAAGCAGAGCCTGGAATGTGGGCAGTTATGTCAGAAGAATCACCAACCTACACACAGGGACTCTGACCTCTCATGTATAATATAAACTTGAATTCTGAATTACCATCTGGTTAAGGAGGGCAATCTTTAGAACTGCTTCTTACTTAGGTTTTTCAAGACGGTTAAAGTCTAGCTGCACTTCTGTTTTCTATATGAGACTCCCTTCCTTTTTCACCTGGGACATGAGGGACATAAAATGTAATGCCAAAAACTGTCAGAAAACAAAAATGGCTTATTTCCATATCTATAGTTTCCATATAGATTGCAGTCACTTTCTTCTATCAATAGGTGGTGAGCTTGCATTGGTTAGGCAAATGCTGGCAGTTTACTAAAACTGAAGTATGAGGAGACTGAGGCAGTGAAAAGTGCTTTTTCAGGCAGTCAGATGAGCAGATGAATGAAATTTGAGGATGAAAAGAGAGGGACTGCCTTTAAACCACGATAAGATCTATTCTTAAAACCACAGTCTTAAGAATAAGTATGCTCTGTATCAGCAATGATACAAATCAACCTTCTCAAGTGAGGATGAGCATACAGTTTTATGAGATCTTTTTACTACTTTATTCTATGTTGTATTCCTTATTTAAAAATCACTTTTTCTTTCTTCTCCCCAACCTAGTTGCATCAGAAACTATGTGAAAAATGTACATAAGTGTATTCTGAAAGTTTATTCATTTTCAAGCCATGCACACACAAAATCCTTTTCACAATCCTTCTTTCTGAATAGATAGAAACAAGACAATCCCTTGCTTTAAGAACCTTGAAGGAAAAGCTCCTTTATTCCTATTGCACATCCTCAGCACACTTCTCACCTGCTATCTTGATATTCAGATTGGCGTCCAGGAGCAAATTTTCAGCTTTTAAATCACGATGAACAATGTTCCGACAGTGACAAAAATACACGGCTGCAACGATCTGTTTGAACTTGCGACGGGCCTCCTTTTCTGCCATCCTGCCGTGGGCCACCAGGTGGTCTGTGCCAAAGAAGAGTACCGTCAGTTCTTGTTGGGGACTGGTGTGACTTCAAAAGGTAGACAGGAGGAGGGCTGCTAGTGGGCCCAGCACAAGAGTGAGTCAAAGACGTGAAACAAACAGATGGAACACAATGCACTCACAGCCTTGATTTGTATCTATAAAATTCATTAGTAGTCAGCATCCAAACGCCATTAAGTATAAATCCCATTACATACATGTGCATACGAGTACACTCACCCTACCGTAAGAAAGGGAGAGTAGTGAGGGACACACGCAATGGTTTTCTTCAGGGATTGAAATACTCAACATCTTCCTGTTCATAGCTCCACTGTGAAAGTTTACATATACACAGCAAACGTGCACATGAGATAAGTATCAGTATCAGCAATATTTCCTGTGCTAAAGAGTGAGTCAAAAAGCAGAGTCCCGGTAATCAATCATTTTAGGAGAGAACAGACAGAAATCAGTCACTACTAAGGGGGAAATCCTGCTTTATATAGGACTCTGTTCAGGCTGATCCCTTTTGCTCTCAAGTTTTACAACTTGACATAAAAATGTATGTATTTGGTGACTATTCTCTGGGATGTACAGCAATATGCCTGCATCTTTACATGTGCATTTATTGTGCTTACCAAATATTTTAAAACTGTGTTATGAAGCTTTACTGATAGAAAACCAAATGAAGTTTCTACCACTTTAAATGAAATAATCCCATTGGCTATGTTGCTAAGGTACAACAAAAGAATTTACATGTGATAAGCTTTGTATATCTCTAAATCAGGCTATCTACTATCTTTAAAAAGGAACTGGTTGATACATATCATAAGTTCTATAACTTTTTTCTAATCATAGCAGTAGGTTTATATTAAACCAATGACATGCATATCCTAACCCAGTTCTTCATCTAACAACAAATACGGGTCATGACAGCTGATAGGATTAGAAACGTTAGTGACACAGTTTGCTCCGTTTGAAATCTGTAATAGCCTCTCAGCACTATCCTTAAACCAACTGATCCAGCTTGGGAAAAGATGCATTTGCCATCATAAGCATCCTGAGATAGTGGGAAAGTGAAAAATTAGACAATATAAGTGACTATATTATTGTTTGTTTTCTAATAGTAGTTTCAGTAACACTACCCGATTGTTCTGGCACCATCTCAAACCCCCATGAGACCAGTCAGATATTTCTTTCTTTCACCACAGAGAAGAATTCTGAAATAAAATATATGCTCTAGTAAAGACTAACAAGATTAAGAGCTTAGGACAAGAAATGGGGGAAGAGGGTGTAAAGAAGAGGAGGAAAAATGATAATTCATCTACACAGCAGATTCTCAAACAATTCGAACAACATTCTGACCACAAAGAAAATAAAACTTTGGAGACCAAATACAACAGTAATTTAAAGAACAATGTTATAAGTAGATTATTTATTAAGAAAGACTCCTCAAAGAAGCTGCTATAATTGTTAAGAGTTATCAATGACCCCCAAACAAAATCTTTGACGCATTTCCCTCAAAAACAATCATTATTATGGCTACGATTACCAATTTGGTAGAAATAAAGAGAAAATAAGAAGACTTTAGCTTAGATATTAATAGGACTAGGATATAGCTTTCCACCAGAGTTTGGAGGTGGTGATAAATGAGCTCACACATTGGTATGTTTAGGCTTCTGGTATGACCTGTCAAATGAACTTCAAACAACATAAAAGCCTCAGAGAGGGACAAGGAGTGAACATAAGCTGCTGAAGAACTGGACATCCATCAGAAGTGGACACCGTGCACCACTGCAAGAGTCCATTCTCGAACAGTACCTGCTCCTTTGACCCACTACTGCTCTTAATCCAAGGCCTAATTATTCTAATAATGTGTTTTAGCTGCTAAACTCTGTCTAATTAAAGAGCTTTGAAGAGACAGCTATTCTTGAGAAACACAAAAATAAGCCCTTATGAAGGTTTACCATCAGAAGCTCATTTGGCCAAGCCACCCATTAATTAAAATGCCCAGGAGACATTCATCTGGCAGTAAATACTAATTACCAGAACACATCAAAGAGCTTCTTAAACACAACAGAATGATTAATTTAGCAATTTCCAAAATAAGTGATTTTCTTTTATTAAAAAAAAAATCTTTATATTTTCCAAGTACTTTGTTTTCCTAAAATGATTGGAAAGTTCTCAAAAATGTTACACAGGCCAGGAGCTGGTGGAATGCAGACTAGTTCTGTTTTATCTCTAGAATGACACATTGGTTGTCCTTGGATGAATCATTTATACTGCCAATATCTCTATCTCTTGATCTGCTAAACAGAAATAAATTCTGTTACATGCTATGGCCAAAGAAAGGACAGCATATTTGGGAATATACTCGTACTTTGACTAAGAGTTATCATATATGACAAAATTTTAACTTCCAAAGACATTTTTTAAAAAGCTATTTAAAAAAAAAAGTTCCACTCAATACTACATAAATGCTATTTCAGCATTTGGTTAACAGATCGTAAGGCTCTTTGTTCAAGATACTGTAGTGCTCAAAATTGATCTTTATTATTATACACCAACTGTCAATGTTACATGGTTCTGGTTACAAGGTATTTGAGACAGCACACTGGGAAACACAGCTTAAATTATATAGCACTTTCACAAAAGAAGGCTTCCCTGGCGGCTCAGATGGTAAAGAATCTGTCTGCAATGCAGGAGACCTGGTTCGATCCTTGGGTCGGGAAGATCCCTTGGAGAAGGAACTGGCAACCCACTCCAGTATTCTTACCTGGAGAATTCCATAGACAGAGAAGCCTGGCAGGCTATAGCTCATGGGGTGGCAAAGAGTTGGACACGACTAACCAACTAACACTTTCACTTTCCCTAAAGATATCTACAGTATCCCTATAGCTATGAATATAAAAAAGATACACACAATTTACTTTTTTTAAAATGTGTTAGCTGTAAACATCAGATGTTTTTTCTGAGCCATTGTGTTTGATGTTTAAGTTTTTTTGGGGAGTGTTGTGTTCTTCCCCACATACAGGACCTTCATACTGGCTCAATGTCATTCAGACTCCAGCCTCTGCTTTTATTTTTGCCCATCTTATTACCACCACTCCCCCCACCTACAGCCCACAGTCCTGTTAGTTTGCTTTCGGCGTAAACCTTAGGGTCTGGTGGGTGTGCCAGGAAGCCAAGAGCCTGCAGTGGTTTGCAGTCCCTGCTGAAACTGCCTTTCAGCTGCCTGCTGACAAATGGCTGCTTTATGTTCATGAATGCTCCATAGGCAAGTAGCAAAAATTCTTCCAGTTCAAATATGATATTTAACTTCTAGTGAAGAAACCCAGAGCAGGAGGCCAGCCTGGACTTAACACAAAGTCCCAGTGCTGGAAAACACACTGGGGTAATTTCAGAAGGCAAATGATACGAAACAGCTCCTGAACCACTTTAACATTCAAAGTAAAACACATTTTGAAACTTGTCAGGAGACACCCAGTTGCAAGGAACTCTAAAGAGTTGTTCTGCTTCTTCTGGACAGCTTAGTGAGCTAGTTCTCCGAAATACTGGGCAAGATCCCACCCACATCACTAGTCCCAAGCAACCCACCCTGCTCGGACACTAGCTTCCTGTATTCCTAGACTCGTACCCCCACCCACTCACCCGAGTCTAGACAATATGCAATCCGTCACAGTAAACCCCTTTTCACCATCAATTAACTACTAATCTACTTAGTTCCCACTGTACCTGCAAATTTAAAGGTATCCTCTATCATAACTTCAACCATTTCAACCCTGACAAAGATGCAGTGACTCTCAATTAGAAGGAGAAAACAGTTCTCCTGTTTTCTAGCTCTTATTACAAGAAAACTATGAAATAAAAACTATAAAAACAAACAACAAAAAAGTAAGGAGTCCAAGTTCTCTTTCTCACTTTTCAATCACCATAAATCACTTGGCACCGGATTTCTATAATCTTTTTTATCTGTTTTTCCTTACAAAGTAAAAAAAAAAAAAAAAAAAGTTAGTGACACTAAGGGATTTATATATATATACCTCATGAAGAGTATATTATTAGAAGCAGAGGGAATGCATTCTGAAGTTTCAAAAGTATTCAGGCACCAGCATTTATAAAGTTTGCTTCAGAATTCACTGCTTGTAATTTTGTCCCAATCTGACTCAAGAAGAAATATCTTGTGGTACATTTAGATTCTAACCTTTCAAAGAGCAAAAATACACACAAGGCAGTCTTAACATCCTTAGCCCAGCTCACTGGAGTGTCAGAGGCATGCCACTAATGGGGTAGTGGTGGGGAGCCAACGCTTCTTAAAATAAGTCACTTTTCCACTATAAACAGACAGTGTCTCCATTTGTCTGCTAGGTCCACGACTCGTACCTGACCCAAACACGAGCTGAAAATGAACCTTCCCTGACAGCAGGTCAAGCAACAGGGCAGAGACTTTCCATTTTTCATGATGAAGAAATAACTCAGTCTAGAATGGGGAAAAGGCGGCTTGTGTGCTAAGCTAGGTGGCTACCTGCAAGCATCTCTGCCCCTTCCAGGCTAACCACAGCCAGCGGTTCTCTGCTGTGCCACTCGGTTCTATCATTTCGTCTTTCTACACCCATGGAAACAACTTCCTGTTTATCAAACACATGCTTCTTTCCAAAAGAGCCAAGGCGAGGCCAAGATAACCCAGCTGCCTGGTAGCAGGTTAACAAGAGTGCACTCACTTAAATATCACACTGTCCCTAACCCTTGGACGCCCCGAGCTGCCAGGCACTAGAGGAAGAGGGCTTGTTATTTGTTTTTCCTTGACAAGAATCCAACTACCTCATACCAGGCTTCTCTACTTGCTGCTGCTTCTTGTTACCATCTCTTTCTTTCATCCTTCCAGTGGTCCAGGCCCCAAACCCTGCTGTTGTCTTTCCTTCTCTTTCTCCCACATCTCGCATCCAGTCCATCAGCAGATTTTATAAACTCTGCTATCAAGACACATCCAGAACTCAACTATCCCCACCCCTCTCCCCGCCCTACTCCAGTGCCACCGATTTAGTCCAATAGCCATTTATCGGCCTTCTGGATTTCTGCAAAACCTCAGAATACTTCTCCTAACCAGTACCCCCGATTCTGCCCCTGGCCCACCACAATCTACTCTCAAAATGACAGCCAAAGTAGGAAGCTTTTCCCCTAACCTTTTCTTTTGAAATAATTACAGATTCACAGGAAGTTGTAGAGATAGTACAGAGAAATCCCATGTATCCTTCACCCCGTTTCCTCCAATAGTCCAATCTTACATAATTATAGAACAATATCAAAAGCCAGAATTTGACATGGTTCGAATATGTGTATACTCCTACGTCATTTTATCATATGTATAGATTTGTGGAACTACCACTGCAACCAAGATAAATAATTATTCGGAGTTGCTCATAACTAAGCATTCTTGCAGGTATAAAAACAAAATGCATACTATTTTTTTCTGTCTATCCCAAATACTAAACCTTTTGCTTCAGTGTTCTGAGAAAACACATTTTTTTTGGTGACACACAGCCACAAGATAAGCTTTAGTTCTAAAAGCTTTAGGCTAGAACAATTTCTATTTTTTCCTATGCCTCCCTACTGCATAGAAAAGAGACCTTTGCATGTGATGAATGCTCATTAATTATAGATTAACTCTAGGAATAACTATCAGAGGATAGACTATAAACTTTTATAAAAACTATTTTTTTTTACTCTTTAATTTACCACTAACAAAGTTTGTAAACTAAGCATAGTTTATGTTAAGGCTATTAAAAACATGCCATTCTTTTGATATGAGGTCTATTCACATTAATGTATAAAGGAGGATTTGTTTTCTTATAGTTTCTTAAAAAAATACTTCTAGACTTAAGTATAAGCCCAGGCAGCCTGTGAAACAGAATCCCATATATCCTAAAATGCCTTTTAAGAATGTCATTCAGACTTCTCAGATGCAGTAAAAATGTTTTTCATGCTATATCAATATACTAGCCAAGGTGGGTTAGCTAATTTTGTCTTACAGAGGTTCTTCTCTGATTCCTAGCATAATCTGTAGGCTCCAAGTCTAGCTCATTCTTTAAAATGATTCTTTAAAATCATGTCTCTGAAGCTTTCCCTAACATACTCATCTACCCTAGAAGAAAGTGAAAGTGACGTCGCTCAGTCATGTCCAACTCTTTGCGACCCCACAGACTGCAGCCTACCAGGTTCCTCAGTCCATGGGATTTTCCAGGCAAGAGCATTGGAGTGGGTTGCCATTTCCTTCTCCAGAGGATCTTCCCGACCCAGGGATGGAACCCAGGTCTCCTTCATTGTAGGCAGACGCTTTACCGCCTGAGCTACCAGGGAAGTCCTAGAAGAACTGGTCCATATTTTATATCGAATGGCATTTGGTCCATATACTTTGTAACATCAGTGAGCAACTGCATTGTAGTTGTTTCTCAACATGTATGCCTCTTCCTCTAGACCAGGGGTTCTTCTTTTTTTTTTAATCAGAGTATAATTGCTTTACAATGTTGTGTTAGGGTCTGCTGTACAAAATGTGAATCAGCCATAAGTATACATACCCTCTCTCTTGAGCCTCCCTCCTACCCCACTGCCATCCCTCTAGAGCACTGAGCTGAGTTTCCTGTGCTATACAGCAGCTTCCCACCTGCTACCTATTTTAGTAGTGTATATATATATATATATATCTCAATGCTACTCTCAATCTGTCCCATCCTTTCCTTCCCCCACTGTGTCCACAAGTCCCTTCTCTAGCTCTGAATCTCTATTCCTGCCCTGAAAATATGTTCATCAGTACCATTTTTCTAGATTCCATATATATGCATTAATATACAATATCTGTTTTTTTTTATTTCTGACCTACTTCACAGTCTGTATGACAGACTCTCAGTTCAATTCAGTCGCTCAGTCGTGTCCGACTCTTTGCGACCCCATGAATCGCAGCACGCCAGGCCTCCCTGTCCATCACCAGCTCCCGGAATTCAGACTCACGTCCATTGAGTCGGTAATGCCATCCAACCATCTCATCCTCTGTCGTCCCCTTCTCCTCCTGCCCCCAATCCCTCCCAGCATCAGAGTCTTTTCCAATGAGTCAACTCTTCGCATGAGGTGACATACTCTAGGTTCATCCATATCACTACAAATGATGTAGTTCCATTCCTTTTTATGGCTAAGTAATATTCCATTGTATATACATACCACATCTTCTTTATTCATTCATCTAGACCAGGGATTCTTAGTCCATGGATAGGTTTCCATCCACAATTCCATATAAGGTCTAGGATAATATGTATAGTGTGCTTCCGTTTGTGTGGTAAGGAAGAGGAAATACAAATATGTATAAGGGTATACATGTATATATTTATATTTCTGAAAAGAAGTAATATTAAATGGGAAACTTCTTAAAATGGTTACTTGTAAGGGAATGGTAGTTGTCAAGGGATGGGAGAGGGGTAAATGGGGAGTTGTTATTTAATGGGTACAAAGTTTCAGTTTTAGAAGATGAAAAGAATTCTGTGGATGGATGTTGCTGATGGTAGCACAATAATATCAACATAATTAATGCCACTGAACTATATACTTAAAACACGGTTACAATGGCGCTTCCCTGTTTGGTTCAGTGGTTAAGAATCCACCTCACAATGCCTGGGACACTGGTTCGATCCCTGGTCCAGGAAGATCTCACATGCCGTGGGGCAACTAAGCCTGTGTGACACAGCTACCGAAACCCGCATGCCCAGAGCCTGTGCTCTGCAGGGAGAAGCCACCGCAGAAGAAGCCCAAGCACTGCAGCTGGAGAGCAGCCTCCACTGGCCGCAGCTAAAGAAAGTCCGTGTGCAGCAACGAAGACCCAGGGCGGCCAGATCAAAAAAGTAAATACTTCTTAAAAAATGGTTACGATGAAAAAATGTATATATATTTAAAAAGTAAATATTTCTTAAAAAATGGTTACAATGAAAAACTATATATATTTTACCAGGTTTTTTTTTTTTTAATCTCTCTCCCCCTCCTTACCCCCATAAATGCGCGTGCACGCACACACACACACACACACACACACACACACACATATCAGAACATCAAAGTTTGAAAGCACACTGAATTACTATGCCTTAATTCTAAAAATGAACTAAAAATCTCTTTATATAACTCAAATATTTTAAATATTATGATTAAAATATCTTTATTTTTCTAGTAGCTTCATTTTGTCAGAAAAAGTTCATTTTCCAAAGAAGGTTAACAATAAACAGTTCAGAAAACCCTCAAAAAATATTAATATAGGAGCCATGTAAAAATATACCTTTTGCTCATTCTCTGGGGCATTTATTTTTACGTCATGATAAAATCAGCAAGATAGCTAGACAACAACTATGAATGGATCTTTAGCAGTAAAGCGAAGTCATTGAACTGTAATTTTTTAAGCATTAAGCACAGGCAGCTCCCTCATATTTTGGGCAGGTTACAAATATAAATGCTAAAAAGTCTGATATTAAGAAAATAAAACAAAAGAATGAAGAACAATGAATAGAAAATTAATTAGAGAAGGAAATAGATTATTTTATGAAGTCAGTAATACTGACTTGTCAGTAAAGCCTTAAAAAACAGCTAGTTTTTCTAACCAAAGGGAGTAAATAATTTATATAACTAATATAAACTATAAACTAATTTATATAACTAAAATAGTATTTTAGTTATAAAAATATATAGAATGCTTTGAAGATTAAATAAGAAAAGCATGTTACAACAGCCACCACCCAGCACATAGCAGTGTATTCAAATAAACAATGTGACAGTGTTCTCAAACATGTGGGAGGCTGCAAGCTAACATATGTAACACCTAGTATCTAGTACATGTTGCTGTTCGGTGTTCAGTCACTAAGTCCTGTCCGACTCTTTATGACCCCATGCAAGCCAGGATTCCTTTTCTTCACTGTCTCTCAGAGTCTGCTCAAACTCATGTCCATTGAGTCGGTGATTGCAACCAACCATCTCATTCTCTGTTATTCCCTTCTCCTCTGGCCTTCAATCTTTCCCAGAATCAGGGTCTTTTCCAATGAGTCAGTTCTTCGCATCAGATGGCCAAAGTATTGCAGCTTCAGCTTCAGCATCAGTCCTTCCAATGAATATTAAGGGTTGATTTCCTATAGGATTGACTGGCTTGATCTCCTTGCAGTCCAAGGAACTCTAAGAGCCTTCTCCAGCACCACAGTTCAAAAGCATCAATTTTTCAGCGCTTAGCCTTCTTTATGGTCTAACTCTCATATCTGAACATAACTACTGGAAAAACCATAGTTTTGACCAGAGGGACCTTTGTCGGCAAAGTGATGTCTCTGCTTCTTAATACGCTGTCTCGCTTTGTCATAGCTTTCCTTCCAAGGAGCAAGCGCCTTTTTACTTCATGGCTTCAGTCACCACCTGCAGTGATTCTGGAGCCCAAGAAAATAAAATCTGCCACTGTTTTCATTTTTTCCCCATCTATTTGCCATGAAGTGATGAGACTGGATGCCATTAGTTTTTTGAACGTTGAAGTTTAAGCCAGTTTTTTCAGTCTCTTCTTTCACCTTCATCAAGAGGCTCTTTAGTTTCTCTTCACTTTCTGCCATAAGGGTGGTATCATCTGCATATCTGAGGTTGTTGATTTTCTTCCAGCAATCTTGATTCCAGCCTGGGACTCATCCAGTGTGGCATTTTGCATGATGTGCTCCGCATATAAGTTAAATAAGCAGGGTGACAATACACAGCATTGCATACTCCTTTCCCAATTCTGAACCAGTCAACAACCATTTTGTTTAATGTCCGGTTCTAACTGTTGCTTCTTAACTTTCATACAGGTTTCTCAGGAGGCAGGTAAAGCAGTCTGCTATTCCCATCTCTTTAAGAACTTTCCAGTTTGTTGTGATCCACACAGTCAAAAGCATTAGTGTAGTCAATGAAGCAGTAGATGTTTTCTAGAATTCTCTTGTTTTTTCAATGATCCAGTGGATGTTGGCAATTTGATCTCTGGTTCCTCTGCCTTTTCAAAACACAGCTTGTACATCTGAAAGTTCTCGGTTCACTTACTGCTGAAACCAAGTTTGAACGATTTTGAGCAATATCTTGCTAGCATATGAGATGAGCACAATTGTGTGGTAGTTTGGACATTCTTTGGCATTGCCCTTCTTTGGGACTGGAATGAGATCTGACCTTTTCCAGTCCTGTAGCCATTGCTGAGTTTTCCAAATTTGCTGGCATAATGAATGCAGCACTTTAACAGCATCGTCTTTTAGGATTTGAAATAGCTCAACTGTAATTCCATCACCTACACTTGCTTTGTTTGCACTAATGCTTCCTAACACCCACTTGACTTCAAACTCCAGGATGTCTGGCTCTAGGTGAGTGACCACACTATCATGGTTATCCAGGTCATGAAGACCTTTCTTGTACAGTTCTTCTGTGTATTCTTACCACCTCATCTTAATCTCTTACGTCTCAGTTAGGTCCTTACCATTTCTGTCCTTTATTGTGTCCATCTTTGCATGAAATGTTCCCTTGGTATCTATAATTTTCTTGAAGAGATCTCTAGTCTTTCCCATTGTATTGTTTCCTCTATTTCTTTGCATTGTTCATTTAAGAAGAAAATGAACAATGCATGTTATCTCCCCCTTGCTGCTATTCTTTGGAACTCAGCATTCAGTTGGGTATATCTTTTCCTTTCTTCTCTGCCTTGCACTTCTCTTCTTTTCTCAGCTATTTCTAAAGCCTCTAGTTACACAATTTGGTCTTTTCCATTTCTACTCTGTTGGTGTCTGAGAATCCCATGGCATAAATAAATGGCTGTGTGAGAACTTCTGGGTTCCATACATGTTGGCACCTTTAGGAAATGTTATTTTTAAGGCTCTGAGAATGTCCATAATAAATCATACACACTTCAACACAGTACTGTTAAGTTAATAATTTATTTTAAATGCCTATGAATTCTGCCTGGTATTCAGGAAACTTTTCTTGATAAAGTGCTGGATTTATGACTTCATGGTCTCAAATAGGAAGTCTGGGGATGTATATCTAAAGAAATCATTCTGTGGAAATTTAAAATTATGAGTTTAGTGGTTTACAAAACTAACCAGTTTCTCAGTTCTGTTTGTAAAGTTAAACAGACCCACGTTGTCATGGCTGCCCCTTTATAATATAGTGTCAAACAGTATGCAATGATCATTTCAATAAATCAATTGAATGAGCAATAAATGCTCATTCAATAACCATTTATTGAAGAGTATTACATTGCTTCAGCACTTCCCTGTGGCTCAGCGGTAAAGAATCCGCCTGTCAATGCCGGAGACACAGGTTTGATCCCTGGGTCAGGAAGATCCCCTGGAGAAGGAAACGGCAACCCAAGTATTCTTGCCTGGAAAATCCCATAGACAAAGGAGCCTGGAGGGCTACAGTCCTTGGAGTTGCAAGGAGTCGGACCTGACTTAGTGACTGTGCAATGCAATGCCGATTACATTGCTTAGAATTCATAGTCTTTAATAAGTCTCTCTCTGTTGTTATCCAGAAAACAAAAAGGTATTTTTCCTTCCATGTCAAAAACTCCTTGAGCTGAAATGTGTATGGAATAACATGAAAATTCCATGTCTGACTTGGTTATCTTTGTGAAACAATGAAATAAATTTGTTAGACACTGCATTAAACACTTAACACACAGATAAGATTCAATCGTCACAATGCAATCTAGTGACATTCTTTCATTCACTCTGTCTTTCATTCAGCAGATCAATAAATATTTAATAAGCATATATTCTCTATGGGAACTATTCTAAGTACTGTTTATTAGCCAGGCTCAAAATTTACAAAGTCCTTACTCTTATGAGGCTTATAGTTTATGAGGCTTTATATATGTCTGTTGTCAATAAAAACCAAGAAGAAGAATAAAGCAGAAAAGGAACTAGAGAGTAGTGGGCCAATAGGAAGAGTGAGATTTCAGACAGTACGGCTAGCAAAGTGAAGTGAAGTCACTCAGTCGTGTCTGACTCTTTGCAACCCCATGGACTGACTGTAGCCTATCAGGCTCCTCCGTCCATGGGATTTTCCAGGCAAGAATACTGGAGTGGGTTGCTATTTCCTTCTCCAGGGGATCTTCCCGACCCAGGGATTGAACCCGGGTCTCCCGCATTGTAGGCAGATGCTTTACCATCTGAGCCACCAAGGAAGTCCTCTCTAATAAGGTAACATTTGATAGGAGACCTGAAGGAAATGGACGAGAGAGCCATGTAGATATCTGGGGAGAGTATTTTGGGAAGAAGAAATGGAATATATCAAGACCTTAAAGTGGGAACATATCCAGAGTTTAACAAACAAGAAAGAGATGTCAATATGAAAAGGCAGGAGCATACTAGGTGCTGAGGTCACAGAGGCTGCTGGAGACCACATAACACAGAGGTTTATAGACTGTGCACTTATTCCCAACAGATGAAAAAGAGTGAAAGTGAAAGGCGCTCATTCATGTCCAACTCTTTGTGACCCCATGAACTATACAGTCCATGGAATTCTCCAGGCCAGCATACTGGCCTAGTATGGAGTGGGTAGCCTATTCCTTCTTCAGCACATCTTCCCAACCCAGGAATTGAACCAGGGTTTCCTGCATTGCAGGCAGATTCTTTACCAGCTGAGCTACCAGGGAAGCCCAAACAGAAGAGAAAGCTGATAGAAGTAGAGAGCTGAGTGGGAACATTCCACTTTTACTTTAAAAGAACCACTCTAGCTGCCATAGAGGAATCAGAGCAGATTCAGAGAGACTGGATAAAGGCTACTGCAGTAATCCTAGCAAGAGATGACTATGACTTCAATCAGGTTGGTATTGGTTGAGGTGATGATAAGTGACCAGATTCAGCAAATATTCTGAAGGCAGAGTCACCACGATTTACTGACGGCTTTGGTCTGAGGTATGAAAGTAAAAGAGAAATTAAGTATGACTCTGTAGAAGCTTCTGGTGTGAGGAGCTAGATGCACAGAGTTGTGGTTATTGAGAGAGGAAAGACTGGTGAAAAGAAAAAGTTGGTGAATGAAACCAAGAGTTCAGTCTGCACATGTTAAGACATATGGTCCATCAGACCAAGGGGAGATATTGAGCAAACAGCTAAGTATATAAACCAGGAATTCAGAGAACAAGTCAGACTGGAGTCTTAAAATTTGGAAGTCAGAAGCTGCATGGTCATAAAAATCAACAAGGGAGTAGATGTGCATAGAAGAAAAGAGGTCCAAGCAACTGAACCAGGCACACTCCAAAATTTAGATGTCAGGAAGATGAGGAGGGTCTGGCAAAAGAACCACCGAGAAAAGTGATCAGTCAAGACAGTACTGTCTGAATTACTCAGTCTAGTGTAAGTCAATGACACAGAAACATAAAAGAAAAAAGAAAAAGAAAAACTTACTGCAAACAGTGCTACAGTAAAGGTGTGCTCAGAGGAAGAAGGAAAAAGGCAATAAATCTCTAGCACAATCAGGGCAGAGTTCACAGAAAGCATAACATTTTGAGAAGGGTTATAAAAGTTGAGTAGCAACTAATGGGGCAAAGAAGCATGGCTGGGCTTTTGTATCTTGTGCTCTGACACCTCCCAAACAATTTCTCTGTGGACAACAAGCCCTTTAGAGACCTTGTGAAGAAAAAAAGGACAGTACTCTATATGGGATTAGGAAATTGAAGTCCCCACTAGCTTCATACTAGGAACATGTGAGGGCATCTGGTAAACCCCTTTCTGTCTCTTTTGCCTTCACATTTATCAATGTGTCTGACTCTTTGTGACCCCATGGACTACACAGTCCATGGAATTCTCCAAACCAGAATACTGGAGTGAGTAGCCATTCCCTTCTTCAGGGGATCTTCCCAACCCAGAAATCAAACCCAAATCTCCCACACTGCAGCTGAGCCACCAGGGAAACCCAAGAATATTGGAGTGGTTAGTCTATCCCTTTTCCAGCGGATCTTCCCCACCCAGGAACTGAACCAGGGTCTCCTGCATTGCAGGAGGATTCTTTACCAGCTGAGCTACCTGGGAACTCCCTTATCAAAGACAATGAAACTCATTTCACAGTCCACAGCTCCACACAGAGTCTGCCAGTTGCTTAGGCAATGTTCATAGCCTCGAGGATAATTTATCTGATAATTTAACCTGTTTGCCTGAACCTTGTCTACAGCGACCTATAACTCCACCAAAATTCAGCAGGTTTCTTACGGCCACACCTTGCACTTGTGTCTGCCTGATAGTTTTATACCTCTGAAATTCTAAACTTCAATAGTATATGCCCCTCTCTCTCAATATAACCTTCTAGATCAGCAATGTTGAATAGAAATAAAATGTGAGCCATTTACATAATTAAAGGTTTTCTAGTAGTCACATTTTAAAAAATGATTCATTTTGAAATTAACTTGAAGGATTTATTTTATTTTAACCAATATATCAAAAATATAATCACTGAAACATGTAAAACACATGCATACTGGCAATGAGAGGTTATCTTCTTTCTTTCATACTAAGTCTTCAAACTCCAGTGTGTATTTTACACTTACAGCATACATTTCAAGCCAGACATTGCTTATAGTCAAGGCAAAATGTAATTTTACAAAAATAAGAATTGGGTTCAATGGGAAAATGTTTTACACTATGTATAATAAAGAACTGGCCTTGCCCAGCATGATAGCCTGGCTTTATCCTTTGGCTTCCAGAGGTCTGGGCCTTTGGAGTGTATGCTTCATGGGAGTGTCTCTGCCTGGGGACCTTGGAACATACCAGGTAGTCTAACAAGATGAGTTAGCAAGGGACTGGCCATACCCACATAGTCTTAGGGTGTGAGCCGGCCATACTAGAACAAAAAATGTGACTTAGGGTGGGAGCTTTGGGTCAGCTGGCCTGGAGACAGAGGTCAACCATGTAAGTATTTAATCAGTCAATCAACCTTTCCTATGTAAAACAGAAACTCTGAACACAGAGGCTCAGGTGAGCTTCTCTATGGACAAGACTCTGCATACTATCACATATCAACACCAGGAGAGTAAGACATTCTGTGGGGAGAGGAAAATAAAAGTTCTGTGTTTGGTACTTCTCATGGACTCTGTGCTTCTTCCCTTAGATGATTTTAATCTGAATCCTTTCATTGTAATAAACTGTAACTGTGAGTTAAACAGCTTTCAGTGACTTCTATGAGTACTTTTAGCAAATCATCAAAGGTGACGGTGGTACTGGGAAATTCCTGAGCTTGCAGGTGGCGCCAGAAGAGAGGACAGACTTGGGTGCTCAGCTTTGAAGCTGGCTAACTCTCTGAGTTCTCCTAAAACTGCTTCGGTTTTTAAATGTTAATTCAATTCAAAATTCAGCTCCTCAGCTGCACTATCTATGAATACATTTCAAATGCACACGGTGGCTACAGTACTGGGTACACTTTCAGACTTTCATCTCTTTGATCTTGTTATGCCCAACACACTTGCTTTTTAACTTCATCTAAATCTCTAGCGTTTAAAATTCCTCCTATGTACGATCATTCATCCTGATCTCACTTGCCTTCCTTTGAGCCTAAGCCCAAAGACCCACACATTATTTACTTTATTGCTAGTGGTTTGAATTTCTTTGCCAACTGTCTCTCAAATTATTGCACATGATTTTATGTCATGTTAGTTACATCTCATAAAAATGTTTAGAATATTGCCTGGTACATAATGATGCTGTGGACATGTTGTACAAGTCTTTAAACTGACTAGCACTTTACAAACACTCATATAATCCTCACAACAACCTTTGGAGATAAGCGGTGTCTTCATCATCATCATTAGTATTACTATTATTATCTTCATTTTAAAGACAGAGGCAGTGAAGTTAAAAATTTTGCCCACTATTACAAAGGCAGTAAGTAAAGGAACTGGGATTTGAATCAAGCAGTCGGACTCTATCCATACTCTTAACCACTAACAATCCCACTTGAACTCTATCTATAATCCATTTCTCTACCCCCATGGGCATTACTCATCAGACAATTCTCAGTTCTCATCTGTCTTACTGCAGTAGCCTTCTAAGTGCTCTTGCAGACCCCTCTCCTTCAAATATATCCTTATATTGCCATCAAAATACCGTTTCTTAAACAAGTCAAACTGAATTCTCGCCCTTGCTTAAAGCTCTCCCATAGCTCACTATCATCTAATAACAGAAGAAACTTTTAGTGGCCACAGACTTATTTATTTAAATGAAATCTTATGTGGGAATCAATTTAATTTCTATTTAAATGAAATTTTATGTGGCATATTGGGTATAAAAGCAGAAATGCTCCTGTTGAATATGAGGGAAACATGGGAGTAGGCTGAATATATTTATGGGCACAGCATGACTCTCTAGCTGGGCCTCACATAACCTCTTTCTCAGAGATAGCATATTACACATTTCCAAATAACCCTCAGAACTTTTGGGATAACCTGAAAACCACTGGTCTATCACTTAATCCTCTGAGAAACCAGTTCTAGTTCTGTGAATACACCAACTTGTCACATGCTTTAGGGTCTTTATATATGTTATCCCGCTGGAGAGGTCATTTCGACTCGGCAAACTTCTCATACATGAAAACTCTGTTCAAGCTTTACTTCCTTCACAAAGACTTCTCTAACCTACTCTTTACTCCAACAATTGCAAACAGTGCTCCCCATCTTCGTCACATTTCTAAATGAAGATGTCCTGATGACATACAACATAGTACTTGAAACTGAAGAAAATATTCCAGATATGGTGTGACTGCCACTAAAGGTAAGCTCACTACAACTCTTTTAGCAAATCTGAAACTGAACTTGGAATTAGGAGCCAACTACTATTTCAAGCAGTTTGGTGTTTTGATTAGCCAAGGACTCTGGGATAAAGTTCCTCACTAATATTTACACCTAGACCAGAAACTTCCAAGCATCATTATTCATCACTTCAAGTAACCATGCAAAACTCTGGATCAAACCAACCATCTATGTTCTTCACTCCGATATCTAAGCTGCCAAGAACTGCTAACAAACATGGAAGACAAGCCACAGCAGAGTTAATTAAGGTCAACAGCTGCCAGCCTGTTCGAGCTGCCTATAAATCCTTCCACTTGTCTCCTGTAGCTATCTGTTTCATTTCCTTTAGTTGCTGTTTCAAGATCTCATCTCACCATACAAGTGATTTTCTTCGTAAAAATTAGTGATTAGGTATTCAGATTCTAAATCTTAATCTCCCAACTATCGATTTCACACAAATACTTCAGCAAATTTACCAGCCTTCAACTCTATGTCTACCCACTTCCTCTCTTCACACAAAACTAATCCCTCACTGATGCACTAGAAAGTATCCCCTTGTATCTCCTTTGTGGTCATTACCAACTCTCTCTCATTCCTTCCCATTATAGCTGACTTTCTCAAGAGTCATTTGAGAAATGACTTCTAAGTACTAACCTTCAAAGTATGGGACTGATTTTTATCTCAGTAGATGCTCTAGGGATTATAACATGCATCTTAATTTATCACAGTCTACTTCAAATTAATGCTGGCTTGATTTAGGTAAAATACAGAACGTTACTCCAACAGAACTCCATTTCCTCAAACTTCCTCTAGATACTTACATCAATCTCTGCTAGAAATCCAGAAATAGTGTCATAGTTACTTTAAGTCATTTTATGCCTTTTAAAGAAATTAAGAGAATAAAAGAGGGAAAAGTTATATTTATATACTCCTTTATTTCCTATACATTCATCTTTCCTGATTTTCTTCATTTCCTCGTGTGGCTATGAGTTACCGTTTGGCATTACTTGCTTTCAGTCTGAGCATTTCCTTTGGGATGGCTTATAACAGCAGATCTGCTTATACAAGAAACTCTCTGTCTTTATAAATAGTTATTTAGAAATGACTTAATTTTGCCTTCATTTAAAAGGATATTTTTGCTAGATACAAAATTTATGGTTCAGTTTTTTATTTCGGCATTTTAAACATGTCAATCCACCGCCTCCATTTTTTCTGATGAGAATCCAGCTATAAATCATACTGCTTTTACCCCGTATGTGATGAGTCAATTTTCTCTTGCTGCTTCAAGATTCTTTTTGTCTTTTAGCAAACTGACAATGATGTATCTAGATGTAGATCTTTTTGCAATTATCCTACTTGAGATTCAATGAGCTTCTTGAGACTATAAATTGATGTTTTATAATACACTTTAAAAATCTCTGCCCACTATTTCTGCAAATATTCTTTCTGTCCCTTTCTCCTTTCCTTTTGGAATTCCCAATATAAATATGTTGGTAAACTTGATCTTGTTTCACAGATTTCAAAGGTTGTGATTATTTTTCTTCAATGGTCTTCTCTCCGTTCTTCAGATTGGATTATTTCTATTGATAGTTCCTCAGGGTTTTGTTTTTTGTTTTTTTTCCTGCCACCTAAAATCTGCTCTTGAACTCAACTAGTGTATTTTTCATCTCAGTTATTGTGCTTTTCTAGAATTTCCATTTCCTTCTTTTTTAATAGCTTCTAAATCCTTACTGAGATTCCTTATTTGTTAAGTCGTGGTCATCATATTTTCTGTTAGTTATTTAAACACGATTTCTTTGTTTGGACAAATTTAATAACTGCCAGAAGTTTTTGCTAAAAGCAACATCTAAGCTCACTCAGAGAAAATTTCCATTGACTATTTTTCTTTCTGATTTTGGATCACATGATCCCAGGTTTTCTTTTCTCCCTCTTTCAGGTTTTTTTAAGGAAATTACAAATTCATTTATTTTCAATTGAAGAATAATTGCTCCACAATATTGTGATGGTTTCTGCCATACATTAACAGGAATCAGCCATAGTCTCTTTCAGTTTTATTGCGGTATAACTGACATAGAGCACTATATAAGTTTAAGGTGTGCAGCACCATGATTTGACTTACGTACATCATGAAATGATTACCACAATAATTTTAGTGAACACTCATCATCTCATATAGAGTCATATAGACACAAAGTTAAAAAACTAGAAAATAAAATGTTTTGTGATGAGAACTCAGGATTTACGGTCTTAACAACTTTCATACATAACATATAACAGTGTTATCATATTGCACATTTACATGTCTACTACTCACATACAACTGAAGTCTACTTTTTCATTGCCTTCAGTCAATTCCCACTCCCCTGAAACTTTTTTTAAATAAAAGTGAATATTATAGATAATATATTTAACCAATTCTAGATTATTACTTTTCCCCCTGAGGATTATTGTTCCTGTTGCTCATCCTTGTTTTTTTTAGTAACCCTCTAAGAAATAAGAGGGTTAATTTGAGAATCTGTCTCTCTGTGGTATGTAGCCATTGATACCTCTGCTAGTTTTTAAAGTTCTTGCTTTTATTTTTTAGGATGGCTTCCTGGAGCTCATTCCTATGTCTACATCACTTAGTCGTCAAGACAGCAGACCTTTCACTTTCTGCTGACAAATTTATTGGTGGATTCAGGAGTTCACTCAAAGTTCAGAAAGTTTCAAAGTCAGCCTCAGCTATAAACGTTGCTGGGCTCTCTCAGGACTTGCTAGTAGATGCCAGTCCCCTGGTAAACCAGAGATGAATGGAGAAGGGTATCCTACTCTGTTATGGTTCTCTCAGTAACAAGGTCTCCCTACTAGATTACTGGCTAGTGGACCATACTGCTGCTCACCCCCAGCAAGGCCACAACACTAGCTAGCAAGGCCTGAGCCCCCAACATTCGTTTTCTACCAAAATTACTATTTTCACTGACAACACAACTGAGTGTGAGTTTTTCATCTTTCATTTCAAATCAAGTCAGCTGCCTCTGGCAACAAAAATGCTGGTCTTAAGGCCAGCCCCACCTTGATCACACCGTTTCCCCTAGAGGAAGAGATGAAAGATGTAGGGGCTCAGGCAAGAAAGCCAAGCCTCCCACTGTTGTTATCACAAGCTAAAAGCTTTTCATAAATTAAGCTTCTCAATTTGATGTTTGCTATTCGTTCATTTACAGAACCCTAAATGAGTGTTTCTGACAATTTAGTCTAGTTTTATATTTATTCTTTGGAGAGAAGACATTCTTGACTCTGATACTGTCACTTTTCAGTTAAGTTCAGTTGCTCAGTCGTGCCCGACTCTGTGACCCCGTGGACTGCAATGCACCAGGCCTCCCTGTCCATCACCAAATCCCAAAGCTTGCTCAAACTCATGTCCATCAAGATGGTCATGCCATCCAACCATCTCATCCTGTCATCCCCTTCCCCTCCTGACTTCAGTCTTTCCCAGCATCGGGGTCTTTTCTAATGAGTCAGTTCTTCGCATCAGAAGGCCAAAGTATTGCAGCTTTAGCTTCAGCATCAGTCCCTCCAATGAATATTCAGGACAGATTTCCTTTAGGAGTGACTGGTTTGGTCACCTTGCAGTCCAAGGGCCTCTCAAAGAGTCTCCTACAACACCACAGTTCAAAAGCATCAATTTTTTGGCATTCAGCTTTCTTTATGCTCCAACTCTCACATTCCATACACAACTACTGGAAAAACCACAGCTTTGGAGAAGGAAAGGCAACCCACTCCAGTACCCTTGCCCGGAAAATCCCATGGACAGAGGAGCCTGGTGGATGGAGTCAAAAAGAGTCAGACACGACTGAGCAACTTCACTCACTTAACTAGATGGACCTTTGTTGGCAAAGTAATGTCTCTGCTTTTGAATACGCTGTCTAGGTTGGTCATACCTTTTCTTCTAAGAAGCAAGCCTCTTTTAATTTCATTGCTGCAGTCACCACCTGCAGAGATTTTGGAGCTCAAGAAAATAAAGTCTGTCACTGTTTCCATTGTTTCCCCATCTATTTGCCATGAAGTGATGGGATGGGATGCCATGATTATAGTTTTTTGAATGTTGTTTTAAGCCAACTTTTTCACTTTCCTCTTTCACTTTCATCAAGAGGCTCTTTAGTTCTCTCTGCTTTCTACCATAAGGGTGGTGTCATCTGCATATCTGAGGTTATTGATATTTCTCCTGGCAATCTTGATTCTAGCTTGTGCTTCATCCAGCTTGGCATTTTGCATGATGTACTCTGCATGGAAGTTAAATAAGCAGGGTGACAATATACGGCCTTGACATACTCCTTTCCCAATTTGGAACCAGTCTGTTGTTCCAATTCTGGTTCTAACTGTTGCCTGCATACAGATTTCTCAAGAGGCAGGTCAGGTAGTCTGGTATTCCCATCTCTTTCAGAATTTTCCACAGTTTATTGTGATCCATATAGTCAAAGGCTTTGGCATAGTCAATAAAGCAGAAGTAGATATTTTTCTGAAACTCTCTTGCTTTCTTGATGATCCAGCAGATGTTGGCAACTTGACTGCACATCTGGAAGTTGTTGGTTCATGTACTGTTGAAGCCTCGCTTGGAGAATTTTGAGCATTACTTTGCTAGCCTGTGAGATGACTCCAATTGTGCAGTAGTTTGAACATTCTTTGGCATTCCCTTTCTTTGGGATTAGAATGAAAACTGACCTTTTCCAGTCCTGTGGCCACTGCTGAGTTTTCCAAATTTGCTGGCACATTGAGTGCAGCATTTTCACAGCATCATCTTTTAGGATTTAAAATAGCTCAACTGGAACTCCATCACCTCCAACTAGCTTTGTTCGTAGTGATGCTTCCTAAGGCCCACTTGACTTCACATTCCAGGACATCTGGCTCTAGGTGAGTGATCACACCATCATGGTTATCTGGGTCTTTTTTGTATAGTTCTTCTGTGTATTCCTACCACCTCTTCTTAACATCTTTTGCTTCTGTTAGGTCCATACTGTTTCTGTCCTTTATTGTACCCATCTTTACAAGAAATGTTCGCGTGGTATCTCTAATTTTCTTGAAGAGATCTCTAGTCTTTCCCATTCTATTGTTTTCCTCTATTTTTCTCCATTGATCACTGAGGAAGGCTTAATATCTCTCCTTGCTATTCTTTGGAACTCTGCATTCAGATGGGTATATATTTCCTTTTCCCCTTTGCCTTTAGCTTCTCTTCTTCTCTCAGCTATCTATAAGTCCTCCTTAGACAACCATTTTGCCTTTTTGCATTTCTCTTTCTTGGGGATGGTCTTGATCATCACCTCCTGTACAATGTCATGAATCTCCATCCATAGTTCTTCAGGCACTCTGTCCATCAGATCTAACTCCTTGAATCTATTTGTCACTTCTATTGTATAATCGTAAGGGATTTGATTTAGGTCATACCTGAATGTTCTAGTGGTACTCCCTACTTTCTTCAATTTAAGTCTGAATTTTGCAATAAAGAGTTCATGATCTGAGCCACAGTAAGCTCCTGGTCTTGTTTTTGCTGACTGTATACAGCTTTGGCTGCAAAGAATATAATCAATCTCATTTCGGTATTGACCATATGGTGATGTCCAAGCTTAGAGTTCTCTCTTGTGCTGTTGGAAGAGGCTGTTTGCTATGACCAGTGCGTTCTCTTGGCAAAACTCAGTTAGCCTTTGCCCTGCTTCATTTAGTACTCCAAAGCCAAACTCGCCTGTTACTCCAGGTATTGCTTGACCTCCAACTTTTGCATTCCAGTCCCCTATGATGAAAAGGACATTTTTTTGATGTTAGTTCTAGAAGGTCTTGTAGGTGGTCATAGAACCATTCAACTTCAGCTTCTCTGGCATTAGTGATTGGGGCACAGACTTGAATTACTGTGATATTGAATGGTTTGCCTTGGAAACGAACAGAGTTCCTTCTGTCATTTTTGAGACTGCACCCAAGTACTGCATTTCAGACTCTTCTGTTGACCATCACTTTTATATATTTTCAATGATTATGTCAATATGTATTTTAGAATTGAGTTATTATATAACATTTATGCACTCATAGCTCACCCCATTACATTCTAATTTCTAATCTTACTGCACTGGTAAAACAGCTCTCTTTAAGAATACTGAAAACATCATTACAAAGTCAGAAGTTACTTTTCTGTCCTTATCGTAGTTGACTTTTCTACAGCATTTAACACTACTACTTTTTCAAATTTCTATTTTCCTTAGCTTTTTAAATATTAATTTATTTAAATTGGAGGATAATTACAATATTGTGGTGGTTTTTGCCATACCACAATTGTCTTTCATCAACAGTGGCTTTTGCATATTTTGTGGCCTCATTTTCAACTTAAATACTGATGGTATGAAGGGTTTCAACCTTAAACCTATTCTTTCATCCTTAAACATACTGATGACTAACCATTCATCCATGTTGCTACAAATGGCATTATTTCATTCTTTTTTATGGCTGAGTAATAGTCCACTGTATATGTGTACCACATCTTCTTTATCCACTCCTCCGCTGATGGACATTTATGTTGCTTCCATGTATTGTATTGTAACTAGTGCTGCGATAAGCACTGGGGTGCATGTATCCTTTCAGATTAGTTTTCTCTGGATATATGCCCAGGAGTGGGAGTGCTGGATTATACTGCAATTCTATTTTTAGATTTTTAAGGAACTTCCATCCTGTTCTCCATCGTGTTTGTACCAATTTACATCCCCAGCACATTGTAGGGGTGTTCCCTTTTCTCCACACCCTCTCCAGGTTTTACTGTTTATAGACTTTTTGATGATGGCCATTTTGACCAGTGTGAGGTGACATCTCACTGTAGTCTCAATGTGCATTTCTCTTATAATCAGTAATGTTGAGCATCTTTTCATGTGTTTTTTTGGCCATCTACATGTCTTCCTTGGAGAAATGTCCATTTAGATCTTCTGATCACTTTTTTTTTATTGGGTTGTTTAGCGTTTTTTGACATAGAGCTGCATGAGCTGTTTGTATATTTTGGAGATTAATCTCCTGTTGGTTGCTTTGTTTGCAAACATTTTCTCCCAGCCTGTGGGTTGTCTTTGTGTTTTGTGTATGGTTTCCTTTGCTGTCCAGAAGCTTTTCAATTTAATTAGGTCCTATTTGTTTATTTTTGTTTTTATTCTCATTACTCTAGGAGGGGGATCAAAAAAAAATTGCTATGATTTATGTCACAGAGTATACTGCCTATGTGTTCCTCTAAGAGTTTTATAGTGTATAGCCTTATATTTAGGTCTTTGATCTATTCTGAGTTTATTTTCGTGTAGGTTGTAAGAAGATGTTCTAATTACATTCTTTTACATGTAGCTGTCCAGTTTTCCCCAGCCTGACTTATTAAAAAGACTGTCTTTTCTCCATTGTATACTCTTGCCTCTTTTGACATAGGTTGGGCATAGATGCATGGGAGATGATCATGTTATCTTGTGTTTTCTTTTATTGATATATATTACATTCATGTATATCCAATAGTCGTGTATGGATGTGAGAGTTGGACCATAAAGAAAGTTGAGTGCCGAAGAACTGATGATTTTGACTGTGGTTGTTGAAGACTCTTGAGAGACCCTTGGATTGCAAGGAGATCAAACCAATCAATCCTAAAGAAATCAGTCCTGAATATTCATTTTGAAGGACTGATGTTGAAGCTGAAGCTCCAAAGCTTCGGCGATGTGAAGAACTAACCCTCTGGAAAAGGCCCTGATGCTAGGAAAGACTGAAGGCAGGAGGAGAAGAGGACGACAGAGGACAAGATGCTTGGATGGCATCACTAACTTGATGAACACGAGCTTGAGCAAGCTCCGGGAGTTGGTGATGGACAGGGAAGCCTGGCATGCTTCAGTCTATGGGGTCACAAAGAGTTGGACATGATGAGCAACTGAACTGAACTGATCATATTCATGAATTCTGATATGGTGAACCAACTTTGCATTCTTTGCAAGTAAATAAATTCCACTTGGTCATAGTGTATAATTCTTCTTATATGCTGCCAGATTTTGTTTGTAACTATCCTTTTGAAGAATTTTGCAACGATATTCATAAGAGATACTGGTCTGTAGTGTTGTTTTTCTTCCCCCTTGTGATGTCTTTGTCTGGTATTGGAATCAGGTATGTGTCAAGTATCAAGTATACATACATCACGTACATCTCCTCTTCTATTTTCAAGAAGAGTTTGTCAAAGTTTGCTGTTATTAGTAATTCTTTTTAAATATTTGGTAGAGTTCAGCAGTGATGCCCTCTGGACATGGACTTTTTTATGTGTGGTTTTTGATTACTGCTTCAATCTCTTCACTTGATATAGATATATTCAGATTATTTATCTATTGAGTCAGTTTCAACAGTTTGTATCTATCTAGGAATTTGTCCAGTTTATCTAAGTTAAATGATTTGTGGATATATAATTGCTCAAGTATTCCTTTACAACTGTTATTAATTTAGGATCATTAGTAATATCTCTTCTTTCATTTATGATTCTGGTAATTTGAGTGTTTCATTTTTTGCTTGGTCAATCTAACTAAAGATTTGCCAATTTTGTTGACCATTTCAAAGAACCAGCTTTTGTTTTCATTGATTTTCTCTATTTTTTTCTATTCTTTCATTAACTTCTGCTATAATTATTTCCTTCCTTCAGCTTGTTTTAGTTTTGGGGTGCTCTTACTCTTTCATTGTCTTAAGGTAGAAGACTAGGTAATTGATCTTTCTTACTATGCACATTTTATGGTTATAAACTTATAATTTTACTGTTATAAACTTCCCTCTAAGAACCCTGGTAGTTGCAATCCACAGGTTTTGAAATATTGTCCTTACTTTCATTCATCTCAAAGTACTTTCTGAATTTGCTTTTGACTTATTCTTTGACTCATTGCTTACTTTAAAATACACTGTTTAAATTGCACATATTTGTGAGTTCCCCAAATTTTCCTACTATTCATTTCTAATTTCATTTCATTGTGGCTATAAAATATTTTGTATTACTACTAAAACTAAATAAGTTTAAATTTTATGGAGGTTTGTCTTATGGCCTAGTATATGGTCTATCCTTGAGAATGTTCTGTGTTTACTTGATAAGCATGTATGTTGTATTGCTATTAGATGAAGTATTCTATCAGTATCTGTTAGGTATAGTTGGGTATTGGTCGACCAAGTCTTATTTTTCCCTTGTTGATCTTCTGCCTAATTTTTCTATCCATTATTGCAAGAAGGGTGTTGAAGCTTTCAGTTGTTGTCACTGTCTATTTCTTCCTTCATTTCTGCCAGTTGTTGTTTGATATACTTTGGTGCCCTGTTATTAGACACATATGTTTATAACTGTTACAGCTTACATACTAACGTATTACCTTCTCATCATATCCCTCTTTATCTCTAGACCAAGTGAAGTCGCTCAGTCGTGTCTGACTCTTTGCGACCCCGTGGACTGTAGCCTACTATGCTCTTCCATCCATGGGATTTTCCAGGCAAGAGTACTGGAGTGGGTTGCCATTTCCTTCTCCAGAGGACCTTCCGACCCAGGGATCGAACCTGGGTCCTCCTGCATTGTAGGCAGACGCTTTACTGTCTGAGCCACAAGGGAAGTAAGTAGAAAAAGAAAGTCTTTTGTGTTTAAAGTCTATTTTATCTGATATCAACATAGATATTCTAGCTTTCTTATCACTGCTATTTGCATGATGTAACATTTTCCATCCTTTTACTTTCAGTTTACTGGTATCTTTAAAGTATGTTTCTTGTAGACAGCATACAATCGACCACGTGTTTTTATTCAGTTCAACAATCATTGCCTTTGCATTACATTATCCCACCCATTTGCACTTAATATAATTACTGATAACGGATTTACATCTGCTGTTTCACCTTTTGTTTTCCATACAGTTTGTCTATTTTATTCTATTCTTCATTACTGCTTTCTTCTGCATTAAGTGAATATTTTCTAACAAAGCATTTCAATTTATTTAATGACTTTTGCATTGCAATTCTTGAGGGTATTTTTTTAAGAGACTACTTCAGTGTTTAGCATGTATATTTTATCTTACTCAAATGAGGTTCTGATTTATACCAGCTTAATTTTGATGATTATATAGAAGTGTTTCTCCTTTATAGTATCATTTCTTTTACCCTCTTTTCTAGTGTTTTTATAATAAAATTACATTGATTAATGCTACAAATCCAACAATACACCACTATAATTATTTCTGTATCATCTATAATGACTTCCTTAGCGTAATGCAGTTTTTCTCACACACATACCACCTCCATTGTGCTGCTACTGACAAATACATTATACTATAGCCTTAATAATGTATTTCATATTTATTTTTAAATACATTAAGAGAAAAAAGCAGAAAGTATGTATCACTTCTGTCTTTTATGATTACATGACATTTATTGGTGCCCTTTTTTCTTGCATGAACTCAAATTACCATGTGAAGTCATCTGCTTTTACCTTGAAGAACTTCCTTTAGCATTTCTTATAATGTGGATCTATTAGCAACAAAATCCCTCAGCACTTGATTATCTGAGAAACTACTTTGCCTTCGTTTTTGAAATACAGGTTTACTGGATATAGGATTTTGGTTAACAGGTTTTCTTTTTTTTTCTTCCTTTCAGCACCTTACAAATGTTATCCTATTGCCTTCTGGCCTTCATCATTTCTGCTGAAAAGTTTACTACCAAAACTTAAGGAATTGCCTTTAAGTGTCACATCATTTTTCTCTTGATGCTTTCAGTATCTGTCTTTAACTTCCATTATATTTACTATGATATATCTGTTTGTGGACCTCTTTGTGTTTACTGCTAACTGGATTTTGAAGAAATTCCTAGATATGTAGGTTATTGTTTTTCAATGAATTTTTGAAGTTTACAGCCATTACTTTCTTGCATATTTTTTCTGCTCCTTTCTCTCTTCTTTTAGTGCTCCCATTATACATATATTGGAGCATTTGATTGTACCTCTTATTTCTCTGAGGGTCTGTTCATTGTTTTTAATTCAATTTTCTCTTTGTTCTGCAACCTGCATTAACAAGCCTGTGTACGTGCATGCCTGTGTGCGTGCGTGCTAGGTCACTTCAGTCATGTCCACCTCTTTGCGACCCTATGGACTGAAGCCCACTAGGCTCCTGTGTCCAGGGGATTCTCCAGGCAAGAATACTGGAGTGGGTTACCACGCCCTCCTCCAGGGCGTCTTCCCGACCCCGGGATTGGGCCCGTGTCTCTTATCTCCTGCACGGCAAGTGGGTTCTTCACCACTAGTGCCACCTGGGAAGCCCCATAACATGCCTGCCGCTGCTGCTGCTGCTAGGGCACTTCAGTCGTGTCCGACTCTGTATGACCCCACAGATGGCAGCCCATCAGGCTCCCCCATCCCTGGGATGCTCCAGGCAAGAACACTGGAGTGGGCTGCCATTTCCTTCTCCAATGCTTGAAAGTGAAAAGTGAAAGGGAAGTCACTCAGTCATGTCCGACTCTTTGGGACCCCATGGACTGCAGCCTACCAGGCTCCTCCGTCCATGGCATTTGTCAGGCAAGAGTACTGGAGTGGGGGTGCCATTGCCTTCTCCTATCTATCTACAAATTCATTTCCTGTTCTGCAAGTTCAAATCTATAGTTAAGTCTCTCTGATACATTTTAGTTATTTTACTGTTCAATTCCATAATTTCTTTCAATTATTTTTTATAATTTCTACCTTTCTACTGATATTCTTATTTGATGTGACCCTGCAATCGTATCCTTTTTCAGCACTTTAATTGTGAGTTCCTTTAAGTCTATGAACATTTCCATTATGGCTACTTTAAAGTCTTTTCTTGATAAATATGGTCACTCTGATAGGCAGTTTCTATGGCCTGCTTTTTTTTCAGTAAATGGGTCATACTTTCCTTTTCAGTATATGGGTCATACTTTCCTGTTTCTTTATATGCTCCACAGTTTGCTGTTGTTGGAATATAGATGTTTTACATAATACGTTCTGTCACCTCTAGGTGCTCCACCCTTCTGGAGCATGTTATTGTTCTCTGTGTATTTGTTTAGAGACGGACTGGACTGTTTTAGTGTTTATTCCCCTATACAAATCAAATCCCCTACATTTAGGGGAAGTTTATTCCCCTAAATCAAATCCCTTACGATTAGACAAGTGGAAGTGAGAAATAGATTTAAGGGACTAGATCTGATAGACAGAGTGCCTGATGAACTATGGACTGAGGTTCGTGACACTGTACAGGAGACAGGGATCAAGACCATCCCCATGGAAAAGAAATGCAGAAAAGCAAAATGGCTGTCTGAGGAGGCCTTACAAATAGCTGTGAAAAGAAGAAAAGCCAAAAGCAGAGGAGAAAAGGAAAGATTACCCATTTGAATGCAGAGTTCCAAAGAACAGCAAGGAGAGATAAGAAAGCCTTCCTCAGCGATCAGTGCAAAGAAAGAGAGGAAAACAGAATAGGAAAGACTAAAGAGAAAGACTTCAAGAAGATCAGAGCTACCAAGGGAACATTTCATGCAAAGATGGGCTCAATAAAGGACAGAAACGGTATGGACCTAACAGAAGCACAAGATATTAAGAAGAGGTGCCAAGAATACACAGAAGAACTGTACAAAAAAGATCTTCATGACCAAGATAATCACGATGGTGTGATCACTCACCTAGAGCCAGACGTCCTGGAATGTGAAGTCTAGTGGGCCTTAGGAAGCATCAATACGAACAAAGCTAGTGGAGGTGATGGAACTCCAGTTATTTCAAATCTTAAAGATGATGCTGTGAAAGTGCTGCACTCAATATGCCAGCAAATTTGGAAAACTCAGCAGTGGCCACAGGACTGGAAAATGTCAGTTTTCATTCCAATTCCAAAGAAAGGCAATGCCAAAGAATGCTCAAACTACTGCACAATTGCACTCATCTCACATGCTAGTAAAATAATGCTCAAAATTCTCCAAGCCAGGCTCCAGCAATACGTGAACCGTGAACTTCTTGATGTTCAAGCTGGTTTTAGAAAAGGCAGAGGAACCAGAGATCAAATTGCCAACATCCGCTGGATCATGGAAAAAGCAAGAGAGTACCAGAAAAACATCTATTTCTGCTTTATTGACTATGCCAAAGCCTTTGACTATGTGGATCACAATAAACTGTGGAAAATTCTGAAGGAGATGGGAATACCAGACCACCTGACCTTTCTCTTGAGAAACCTATATCCAGGTCAGGAAGCAACAGTTAGAACTGGACATGGAACAACAGACTGGTTCCAAATAGGAAAAGGAGTACGTCAAGGCTGTATATTGTCACCCTGCTTATTTAACTTATATGCATAGTACATCATGAGAAACGCTGGGCTGGATGAAGCACAAGCTGGAATCAAGATTGGCCGGAGAAATATCAATAACCTCAGATATGCAGATGACACCACCCTTATGGCAGAGAGTGAAGAACTAAAGAGCCTCTTTATGAAAGTGAAAGAGGAGACTGAAAAAGTTGGCTTAAAGCTCAACATTCAGAAAACAAAGATCATGGCATCTGGTCCCATCACTTCATGGGAAATAGCTGGGGAAACAGTAGAAACAGAGGCCGACTTTATTCTGGGGGGCTCCAAAATCACTGCAGATGGTGACTGCAGCTATGAAATAAAAAGACGCTTACTCCTTGGGAGAAAAGTTATGACCAACTTAGACAGCATATTAACAAGCAGAGATGTTACTCTGCCAACAAAGGTCCGTCTAGCCAAGGCTATGGTTTTTCCAGTGGTCATGTATGGATGTGAGAGTGGGACTATAAAGAAAGCTGAGCGCTGAAGAATTGATGCTTTTGAACTGTGGTGCTGGAGAAGACTCAAGAGTCCCTTGGACTGCAAGGGACTCCAACCGGTGCATCCTAAAGGAGATCAGTCCTGAGTGTTCATTGGAAGGACTGATGCTGAAGCTGAAATACTTTGGCCACCTGATGCAAAGAGCGGACTCATTTGAAAAGACCCTGAGAAAGATTGGGAAAGACTGAAGGCAGGAGGAGAATGGGCCGACAGAGGATGAGATGGTTGGATGGCATCACCGACTAGATGGACATGAGTTTGAGTAAACTCCGGCAGTTAGTGATGGACAGGGAGGCCTGGCGTGCTGCAGTCCATGGGGTCGCAAAGAGTCGGACACGACTAAGCTACTGAACTGAACTGAACTCCCCTATAAATAGTGATCAACTTCTGATGCTATTCCTCAGGGAGGCACATATCCTTGTTACATCCACAATTACCATCAGATCACTGGATCACCATGGTTTGGGTAGAGCTCTCTTCCTGTCTTTCTTTAACCATGCCCAGGTGTTAAAATCCAAAAATTTTGGCTGGTTGCTCTACTATTTTCAACAATGCCCTACAGCATGAACTGGTCTATAAACAATCTAATCAAATTCTCGTTCCTTTGAAGGAACAGTTTCTGAGATCAGTGTTTGATTTTTTTTCTGACCTTAGAAGGCTCTTGTGATGTTCTATTCCCTGGTTCTTGCCTGCAAACTAGCGGGCTTATATTTAGCCTGCTCAAATCTCCTCTGAAATGCCTTTTACCACAACCTCCACTGTTTTCATGAGTGCCTTCAGGCTTAAACTTCTTCATTCTCTGTTGCAAATGAAGTCAGTTCCTATGGGAAGAAATTAGGAGCTAAATGTGTTGTGGTCTGTTTCTCCCTCTGGACAAATCTCTGAGGCAGGACTCTGAAGCTAGGCGTGGGGACAATGGCAAAGCTTTCTTTGAGTAACGCTCCCTTCTCTAGGAGCAGAGTTCAGTGCAGAGAAAGGGCGCAGATTCTAAATTGTCCCTGCTTGCCTCTCTTGAGATGACCTACTAGTTTATAACATAAAGCAAGAATGAGCTGGGTCCCAGTATTCTCAGTGTGCCTCACTCAAACTCTACAAGTATGAGTTGGGCAGACAAAGGAGTCCTCACTGTTCAACTGCTCTAACCCACGACTTAGCAACAGCAATAGGTAGCTGGAGCAGGATGAGAAATGTTTATGTCCCGTTCCTCCGGGAAGAAATCCATTAGTCTAGGTGAAAAGGGAAGGCCAGAGGGCAGGCCTGTGGTCTTGGCTGGAGTAACCTTGCTGAGTTGGAATCTCCACCTTGCTGAGTTGGCTAGAGGGGAAGAAGGAAGTAGCACTGGCTTAAAGACCACAAGCTCTCTTATTTCTTACCAAATTTTCATAGATGTTCTTGAATAAATGTTTCTTCAGTTGCTGTTCACCCTCAGAACCATTTCCAGAGACTTGAAATGGCTGGAGTTTAGGGGTTTTTTAAAATTACTTTCACCAGTTTCACTGGGGAGGGCAGCACAGTGTCTCACATTCTCCTGCCAGCAGTCGATCAACCACTTGTTCTATTACACGGAGGTAAAGGAGGTAAAGGAAGCAAAGTGCTAGGGCTCTCCATGCGCTTTCTCATTTAATCATCACAACTACAAGGGAGATGTTACAGATCTGACTTTATAGGCCATGAATGTGAGTCCTGGAATCCAAGTAAAAAAGCAAATAGGCGGCAACAATGTGATTCAAAACCAGGTATAGCTGCCTCCAAAGCGCATATTCTTGATTAAACCCATCCCTTCATCTTTGATACAGATACTTTTAAAACTAGACCTCATGAGACACTTCTCTCCTTGTGTAGGCACAGTCCTTTCTTTTGGTAACAGCAATTTCTTCCTCCTCCAGATCTTTTATAATAATACCATGAAAAGTACTATTCTATTTCCTCATGCCATGAGCTATGTTCCCACAAAGAATCTACGAACAGGGCATTGTTATCTATTCTATACTTTTGAAATCTGTTTTCTAAGGAGCAAGGTAGATCTAATGTACACTGTGCTTGGTTCTTTGATTATTATGAATGTTAAGATGACAAGGTCTCTTTGCTCTCAAGATTACCATTATACATAAGTAGATACAAAGCCAAGTGAAAACGTCATTAGGAAATGATACCTCTTTTTAAAAAGACTCACACTTATTTTGAAGATTATTAGATATAAAATTGATCAGCTTTCAGTTTAACATATCAAAAAATCTTCGGTCACAACTCCCCAGTCACTAATTAGAAAATGCCACTTAATGGTGATTTCATGCTTTTTAATATATATTAGGCACTTAGCAAGTGCCAATGTTTTAAAAATTAAAAAAGTTCTTACCATCCAGACTTAAACCAAATCAAAATCTAAAAAAACAAACTAGATAAACCTAAAATACATAAGAAACCCTTTTCTATATTCACATGCCAAAAAGAAAATTTAAAAATAAAAAGACATGTCAATCTAGGTTTGAAAGTTTAGTCTTTATTTGGCTCCATTTATCACAGCTACCAAAAGAAAAATTGAGGGGGGCCAGTTTTTACCACCTCAAAATGACATATTTCCTGGTAACAAATTCTCCAGCTTAATTCTAATGTTGTGCTAAGTGTTAGAGGAAAAAAAACCAACACACAGTTACTGAACACAAAACCTCCTAAATTATAAGAATCATCAAAGAAACTGTGAACACATGGTAAGGAATACAGTTACATGTCATATTTAAGTGAATGTTAAAGAATGAGTTAGGGTGAGACTGTTCACTCTGAGAGACTCTTTCATATACAACAGGGGCCCACCCACCACATTTGAAGGGGTTCTGTCACATACTGTCACCCCAACTAGAATCTGGCAATAGGAAAGACCCTCATGTTCACAGAAATGTTTTGTTTTTGAAGATCTTTAATCTCAACTGTCAACACCTGACCGAAACAAACAAACCACCTTTGCTAAGGAAACAAAGATGGTGAGAACTTTAAGAGGTGACTCCAAAATCATTAAAATTGCTTTGCTGGTAGAAGACGACAGCACTGAAGGGCAGCATCAAGTGACAGCTGTTCAAGTGAAAAGGCACTGAACAGCTATTTGAAGTTTGCCATGCTACGCTCAACTGCTGTTTAAAGAATGCAATAAATGTACTTACCAAATATTTCCCCTCCACTAGCATATTCTGTCACCAGATAAATCATCCGCTCTGTCTCCATGACCTGGTGCAAAGGCAGGAAAATGACAGTGACACAAGTGACAGGCTGACGGCACAGGGGCAGAGACTAACAGCTCTTTCTCTTGTCGTGTGAAGTGTTAACAACCATTCTACCTAAAGGAGACTTCAAACTTGCAGAGCTGGGAGGGAACAGATATAAATGCCATGAAGAAGGGGGGAAACAGGTATTCCTCCAAGTTCTTAAAAGTAGGAAATATTTACTACTTGAGGGAGTCAGTCCTTGCATTGTCCCAGCAGGCCTCGGCAATCTTTTAAGCTCCACAAAGAGACACAAAGACACTGCCAAGAACCAAAAAGTTCACATTTGGTCACTTGGAAGTTTTGGATCATTGATCACTTGAAGCTCAAAAATGTCCCTCCCAAAACCCAACCAAAATAAAACTCAGGGAGAACAACTGGAATCACTTAAGAACTACACAGATATTACATATAGCTGTGCTCTTTAAAAAATGGAAATGACAACTTTCCATTCAACAACCTCAAAGATATAAACTACTCATTTGTATTTTAATATTAGTCTTTATTTTACTACTTTTCTAAAAACTTGTGGTGTGTTATCAGTTCCTTCTTCCTTTTTACTTTTGTCAAATATGTATTAAAGTATTAATGTATAAGTATAAATGTTCATTATAAACATTTTAAATACCTAGTATATAAACAAAAGACCAAAGGTTTTCCTCTGTCTAAGCCCTTCCATTTTATTCCCCAGAGGACACTCTGTTAATAGTTTATTTTATATCATTCTACGGTAGTGGTATCCAACAGAAATACTATGTGAGTCTCACATACAATTTTAACTCTTCTAGTAGCACATTAAAAAAATAAAAAGGTGAAATTAATTCTAATATTATATTTTATTATCAATATTATTTCACACACTTTTAATTGTAAACAGCTCCAGTTTTTATATTTAAATTAATATTAAATAAAAGTAAAAATCCAGTTCCTCATTCACGCAAGCCACATGTTAACACACAACCACGTGTGGCCAGTGACTATCAAAGTGGGCAATACAGTTCTACACTTCACTACACTTGACAGTTAATTATTTCGTCAAATCATTCCCTAGTCATTTTGACATCTCTATACATTAATACCATTATAACAATAGATCTAGCTCTTCTTTTAAATGGTTTCATAGTACTCCAATGTATGTATACAAATTATTTTAATTTTTCAATGTAACAACTGTCATTTTTCTCACTTTAACTTAAAAACTCTCTACAGACTGGTGATACTAGCCCACTGTTACATGTATTGCTTCCAAGCTCTCTATATGTTGGCTCATGTAACAAAAAGTAAGTATCCTGAACATAAGTGTTAAGGAAAAATGAAACAAAAAAAAAATGTCATATTGTATATCTCCTTTATACCAGGCCTTTTATGGACTTCCCTGGTGGTTCAGACAGTAAAGTGTCTGTCTACAACGCGGGAGACCTGGGTTGGATCCCTGGGTGGGGAAGATTCCCTAGAGAAGGAAGTGGCAACCCACTCCAGTGCTCTTGCCTAGAAAATCCCATGGATGGAGGAGCCTGGTGCAGGCTACTGTCCACGGGGTCACAAAGAGTTGGACATGACTTCACTTTCACTTTATTGACTGTAAATTTTTAAATTTTTAAAAATTTTGTTGAAGTAGAGTTGATTTACAATGTTGTGTTTAACTTTAGACTATTATTTTTTTTATTTTTAAGCTTTTCAGGAGTTCAAAAACTTCCCTATATAGTTATCTAAATTTGGTTCACTCTGGAAGCCCAAGGAGACTGAAGCTTTAGCAAATGACATAAAAACTACCTTAATACACACTCACCTTGGCAGCTCAGAATCTCCCATTAACAATATTAGCTGCCAGACAGCAAAATTAAAGCCTAAAAGAGGGCAATGTTCAAAGCCAGGGTTGAAAGTCTCCAAATCTGAAAGGCTAATGAAATCCTGGGTAAGAAAGGTAAACCTGCAGATTTCAGTGATAAGGTTAATACCTGTAAGTCAACCTCTTAAGGAAAGTCAGCCTTTATAATGAGCTCTACAACTATTAAAAGATGACTTATTTTAAAAAGTGAGGTCAAGAAGTTTACTGTCTGTCAGGATAGGAAGGAAGCATCAGCTCTGAACTTGCAGACACAGCTCTTCAGGCAACCCCAGGAAGCTTTCATGGGTTTCCTTCTCAGGCACAACAGAGGTGTTGCTCAATCTAACTTTGTGTGATAAACTTTCAACAATCCTGCTCCTGCTGATCTAATTCATTTCATGATGTGAGCAGGTGACGCCAGACAAGAGCCCTAATGCTATGGTCTTAAACATACATTAATATCACTACATGCTTTCTTTTCCATAAAAGCAGCAGACTGAAAGTTTGCCTGTTGTGCCTCAGATGTACTCTTTCCACTTTTACACATGATCCCAGGTCTGGGCCAGTAACCATTTACTGCAGACTAACAGCAGCAAACGAACTGAGTGGGTGGCCACTTCCTGCAGAACGAGGTGTTGGCTGTTCTGGTAGAGAGCAGTGAGCAGGGCTGGCCTCATACACAGGCAGGGCTCATGGTTGCCAACACACTGCAATTTGAGAAGCATCCCAAAGCCCCACCTCTCCCAAAATATCTCTTCCACCCGCCTGCTAAGGCAAGGTCCTCCTCTCCTATCTGGCTTAAAATTCCAGCCATTAGATACACTGCTTTTGCAGTAAGGCTAGGGAATCACTTTTGATGATGGCATGAAATATGCATGCCTCCTGGGAAGCTAAGTAAAGTAGAATAGAAAATTCTGCCATTACGCGGAGTCAATCTGATGGTTGGGCTTCCGGGGTGGCTCAGATGGTAAAGAATCCGCCTGCAATGTGGGAGACCTGGGTTCAATACCTGGGTTGAGAAGCCCCTGAAGGAGGGCATGGCAACCCACTTCAGTATTCTTGCTTGGAGAATCCCCATGGACAGAGCAGTCTGGCAGGCTACAGTCCACGGGGTTGCAAAGAGTCGGACATGACTGAGGGACTAAGCACACAAACACAATCTCCTGGTTATCAAAGTAATCAAGTGCAACCTTAGAAAAACTATGTCTGGGACCCTATTAGAGTTGAAAGGAGATAGGTTCGACTGGTACAACAAGCCACACTGAAAATATCCTTTGTGATAATTCATAAAATGATCACAGACATTGGTATTTCAATAATGCTGTGAAAGTTAATATTATTTTAGTCTCTTTAAATTCTCTGTTCCTTTTGGGTTTCCCATTCTGCTTTAGGATTCTGATCTAAATAAACAGGTTCTCATCATCTTCTAAATAATCTTTTTGGGTAACTCTAAGAATGGCATCCAAGCTTACCTAGGTAAGCTAGAGCTTACTAGTAAATCCCCAGGGGAAACTGAAGTACTGAGTTGGGGGATAATAGGGTGGGGAAATAGTAGGATGAACATATGAACATAGAAAAAAAAAGTTGCAGATGTTCACCCACCCACCTTCTCTTCAAAAGTAACCACAGACACAAGTGACCACCCTGGGTTCTTTGTTGCCCTGCACCACACCACTAGGGATCCTACCTGGTAAAGCCTGATAATGTGGGGGTGGCAAAGCATCTTCATAATTTGAACTTCTCGGAAAATCTTCTTCAAGTTTTCTTCATCCAGCTGGGTCTTATCAATGATCTTGATAGCAACCTGACAACAGAGAAAGAAAATTCACTCATGCATTATTAAAAAGCATTTACTAAGGAAAATTAAATCCACTTTAAAACATATTCCACAAAATACAAATTGCCATTATCTTGTTTACAGGACGTCAATGAAGAAAATAAATTTACTCTTTTTAAACAGACAGGAAATGGATTCCTAGCAAGTTGGTCTCAAAGGAACAGACTCCAAAAGCTAATGGGTCTTCTGCCATTTCTTAAATTGCTCCTATAGTAAAACCCCAGAACAAAATACTTCATTACCCTACAGATGCGGTTGCAATCTAGGCAAATCATGCTTTGGTGCAGAGAATGATATGCAGGGCTTCTTATTAAAACAAGAAGCTTATATGATAAGTAAATGATGACTTGGTAAGGTCTGACTAGAAGTTCCACAGGCACATCCCACATCTCAGGAGGTGCTTCTATAATCCAGTAACAGTGAGAGTAGTAAGGGCGGTGGTGGCGATGGCAACAGCAATTACTATACACTGAACTATATACTATATATATACTCTACATTATATATAGACAATTACTATATACTATATAAGTATATACTACATGTATACTCTATATTACATATAGACAATTACTATATACTATATAACTATATACTATATGTATACTCTATATTACATATAGACAATTACTATATACTATATAACTATATACTATATGTATACTCTATATTACATATAGACAATTACTATATACTATTTATTACTATATATATATACACACACACACACTATATACTGAACACTTACTATATGCCAGTATATATATATACTATATAATCTTTAGTGCTTTGTAAATACTAACTCATTCAAACCTTACAACACTCCATATTATTATCAACCCTGTTTTACAAATATGGAACCTGAGACACATAGAGATTCAGTAATTACCCAGGACTAAGTAATGGAAGGACTGATGCTGAAGCTGAAACTCCAATACTTTGGCCACCTCATGCAAAGAGTTGACTCATTGGAAAAGAACCTGATGCTAGGAGGGATTGGGGGCAGGAGGAGAAGGGGACGACAGAGGATAAGATGGCTGGATGGCATCACTGACTTGATGGACCTGAGTCTGAATGAACTCCGGGAGTTGGTGATGGACAGGGAGGCCTGGCGTGCTGCGATTCATGGGGTCGCAAAGAGTCGGACACGACTGAGCGACTGAACTGAACTGAAGTAATTTATAGCTAGTATGAGGTAGACCGAAGAATGAAGCCCAGGTAGCTCAGCTTTAGAATCAAATTCTTGATGATAATCCTAAAAAAATCTTTAGGAGATCTTTCTATGCTGTATATATACAGCTTCAGCATAAAACATCTTTCTACTTTGCTCGTAATTCTTAAGTTACTCAGCAGCACACATTTAAAAACAGAATAAATGATGAAAGACATTTTTAATCTACTAAATCTAAACTTCCTCATTATTCTTAAATATTCAAAATATTGGGTTGCCCCCAAATATCTCTATGTCTTTTTCAACTACTCAATCAGGATGTACTCAACAAATATTAGCTGGATGAAGGATAAGGGCTACGCAAATTTAGCACTTTCAATTCCTAAAATTACATGGGTCTATACACTGGGGGAGGAAAAGAAAATTTACACTTATTGAGAAAAAAAAGATAAAGAAAACCAGGGAAGCAAAGATGTCAATAATAAAAAAGTTCAGCCCAAATAAATAAAGACAGAATGGAACTATACATAGTAAGTGATTCAAATGTAAGAAAGACCAGCACAACAGTAACTTTGTTTGGGGTTGTTTCTGCTGTTAGGTTAAGGACTAATGGAAGGAAGGCACAAGCAGAGCAATTCCAGCTCAATTCTGAGTTAAGCTCTGCCTTGAACATGGAATGTGATAAAATGAGGTGGATGTCGCTTGAGCTACGAAGATTAACCAGACACAGCCTTCACTTCAGGTACCTCACAATCGAGTAGAGAAGACAGACATATGTGAAACAGCCAACCACACAGCACTGGAAATACAATAAATAAAGCTTTGTACATGGTATAAGTAGAACAGAGGACAAAGTATGACCTTCACCTGGGGGAGAAAAAGTAAACACAGGTAAAGACTTCACAAAGAAGAGAGAACCTGAGAAGACACAGAATTGAGATGGGCAGAAAAGAGGGAAAAGAATTTTATAAGGAGCAATAGCACAAACATTAACAAATCTCACCAGCTAACTGATCTTCTAATAAGTTGTCCTGAATCCTACGGCCCCTAACCACTAGCATTTCTTCTTCCCATCACTGTGCAAGACCACATATAGGACCTTAATGCCAGCAATTAGTCTGGCATCTGCAGCTGGTTCTCTAAGAACAATTCCCAAAACAACAGCAACAAAAATCACAGTAGAGACAGGAGCCTGGCAGGCTACAGGCCATAGGTTCGCAACAGTCGGTCACAACTGAGTGACTAACACATTCACTTTGTTCACAATCTTAGAAGTAAATTCAGAGAGATTTTAATATATAAAAGCATCAAGTCCCTGCCTACTTTATAGTGAGATTTAAGCTTCCACAAGACACAGGGAGGCGAAGTTTTGCCTAGCAGCTAAACATGGTGTCAAGCTGACTGGGATCAAAATCTTGGATTTGTCTGGTAACATATAACCAAGTTATTTAATTTTCCCATGGCTCCTTATCTATAAAGTGTAGGCAACAGTAGAAGCCACTTTAAAGGTTACTGATGATTAACTAAGCTAATGAATGCAACCTTCTTATATAACGCCTGGCATGCAATATACATTCGTTACAGGTACTGCTTTTGTTATTATTTCCTTTTTTTCTGGAATCAAGCCTTAAATGTTAGGCATTTTTTGGCAAGGATTAGATTTGCTTCACTAAGTGACCATAGTCCTGGATCTGCAACACATCAACTCCTTTCTTAAGGGATGAGTTGGGGGACCTAGTAGCAAAATAGCTAACAATTTGTGGGCAGCATTTAGAACAGGCTGCTTCCAGCTGATGTGGGAAGAACATGGAAGAAATAGAACTGGGAAGAAAATGCATTTCATTCAGCAAAGTCAGACTGAGCCACAAGACGGAACCCACAGCAAGACCTGATCCTGAAGGCTATGTCAAAGAGAGGGAGGGAGCTGCTTCCTCAAGGCAGGTTGGGCCCCCTTCCATCCATGCTAAGTAGCTAACACAAGAGAGGAGGCCACAGGACTACTCTGCACGGGCACCTAATGGGACCACTTACTAACAGAGACGGCAACTTCCTCTCACTTAGCTCCTACCTTAGCTGCAAACTGAGGAGTAGAAGTTTTCTACATAGCAATACCTTAAAAAAAAATACCAGTGAAACAGAGAAACTACCAAGTCAGAGAGCAGGTAGCTGGCAAGCAGGTAGTTCTAATTATTTCAAGACTACTTGAAGAGACCAATGACCATAAATTTTCACTGTTACAGATTATTGGAGGCTATATAATAAAGGCTTTAAAAGTAGTACATACTAGTTACTTGAAAAATAAAGTGTGTCAATAACAAAAGGTAAATGGGCAGGTAAACAGAAGATAAGACTCTCAAAGAATGTTTTTAGATCAGTGTTAAAAATCTATGAATCACATACTTGCACATACATATGAAAAGCATAACAAATAAAGAGGGAAACTTCCAACACATTACCAGCAGACCAGATATTTCTTAAGTTTGACTACTCTACACAGAATCCTTTCATCCTGCAAAGAGCATGATCTTGTGAATTGACAATAGTAATTATTAAACATGGTATTATATCCAATATGTTGCTAAAGAGATACAGATTATTGGGAGTCCTTAAGAATTTCCTTACCCAATATATTTCCATTCAACAAATTTCTTTTTTAATACACAGGTGGTATAAGAAAAAGTTAAACTTATAATGTGCCAAATTTAAAGTCCTAGTTCTTTATTCATTCTAGAAGGGGAAAACAGCCATTTCCTCCTGTTCTCACTTCTAAACCACAGTTCCTTTAACTCTTACCTAATTTTTCTAAGTGCAGTAATGCTCTTAGGGAATGAAGTTCAAGAAAACAGTGTTTTCCTCACAACAGGCAATAATTCACTCACATACCCTGATGTCATATTCACAGGCAAGATAAGGTGACAATAAAAGCCAATGAGCCATGAAAAGGTTCAGTGTTAAGGTCAAAACAAATCACCTTTCCTCCTTACCCATCAGAAATAAGCAGGTCTCTTCACTCAGGGACATGCTACAACTAATGAGCAGCTTAAAAAAAAAGAAACTACTTAGGAAGAAAACGCAAAGACCACAGTTGCTAAAATTCCTCCAAAAAGAGAAAAAGCACTCTCTCAAACTAGTACACAGACGCACGCGTAATCATTTCACAGGATACAGTAAAAAACTGAACGCTTTTAAGAAGGTAAGAGAAAACATTATAACAGTGCAGAGAAAGATTTTTTTAATTTTTATTTTTTTCTGTATTCTTTTATGAAAAGAAGTCTCCTCTCATTGAAATGCACTAACATTTAGGCATTTTGCCATTGTTAATTATTTTTAAGAGGCTGTCTTTATATTAACTTCTATAGCTAAGTTTGTATTCTCTTATTTACACAACAAAGCTTATCTAGTATCTAGATTACTCTCAGCTCAGGTCTAGAATCATTTTATGGTTTAGATTAGTGCTGTGCAATGGAGTAGACACCAGTCACATGTAACTACTGAGCACTTGAAATGTGGCTAGTTCAAACTGATATGCTATACATGCAAAAATACATATCAGATTTCAAAGTCTTAACAATAAAAAGGGAATGAAACTATCTCACTGATAATTTTTACATTGATTACATGTAGAAAGAATATTTTGGATATACCAGGCTAAATAAAATATATTATTAAACCTAATTTCAATAAAAAGGCAACCCTATGGAATGGGAAATATATTTACAAGTCACATATCTGATAAGGAGTTAATATCCAAAATATAGAAGGAATTCATACAACTCAGGTAAAGAAAAAAAAAATCCAATTTAAAGATAGGCAAAGGACCTAAACAGATATCCTTTCAACGAAGACATACAAATGGCCAACAGGTACATGAAAAGGGATTCAACATCACTAGTCATCAGGGAAATGCAAATCAAAACCACAATGATACCACTTCCTGCCTGTTAGGACGTCTACCATCAAAAAGGACAAGATAACAAACGCCAGCAAGGAAATGGAGAAAAGGGAACACTTATACACTGTTGGTGGGAATATAAACTGGTACAGCCACTATGAAAACAGTATGGAGGTTCCTCAAGAATAAAAAGTAAAACTACCAGCAATCCAACTTCCGAGTATATATCCAAAGAAAACAAAATCATTATTTCAAAGAGATTGTCTTGCAATGTTCACTCAATACCCAAAGTATTAAAATTACCTAAGTGTCCATCAACAGATGAATGATTTAATAAAATCTGGTGTATGTATACCACAGAATATTATCGGGCCTTAGAAAAGAAGAAAATATCTGTCATTTGCAACAAATGGATGAACCTGGGAGGCCATTATGCCAAGTGCCATTATGCCATTTGCCAAAGCCAAACACCACATTATCGCACAGGATCACTTATGTGTAAAATCTTTAAAAAGGAAGAAAGAGCCAAAGTCATAGAAACAGCAAGTAGAAAAGTGGCTGCCAGAGGCTGAGGAGTGAGGAAAATAGGGAGAGGTTGGTAAAAGGGTGCAATCTTTCAGTTATAAAATGAATAAGGTCTGAGGATCTAATGTAAAAAATGGTGACTACAGCTGATACTATGGTATTGTATAACTGAAATTTGTTGAGAGTAGAACTTAAATATTCCCACCTATTAGGAAGAAAAGATAACTATGTCAGATGATAGATATGGTAATTAACTCAACTGGAGTAAATCCTTTCACAATATATACATTTCAAAACATCATATTGTATACTTTGTCAATTATACTTCAATAAAACTGAAGGGAACCTAATTAATATCACAAGTCTTTAGTTTTGAAAATATGATTACTCTAAAATTAAAATTATATAGGTGGCTTTCATTTCATTGGACAGCACTGCTCTAGATAATGCCAATAAGCCATCAGTTAAAGCAGATATTCTACGAAAATGACTTCTGAAATACTTGACCCAATACTGAGACTTGCCAGTCACCCATCTCGAAGAAACTTGGCAGGCTACAAGGAACTCAATGCTCCAACACCACCCTGGGCAGAATCTTAAATAAGGTCTCAAAAGCTGCATTCCAAGAACCCAATTTAATTCCATTAAAAGATGTTTACTGAATAACTGCCTGGCTTAAGGCAACACACTTGCACAGCTCACCAGCAGCTACTGATACTCCCAACTGGGATTCTGTGAGAGAAGGGAAGTCCCACACTCAGCTGCACAGCAGTTCTCAAAGTTTTTGGTCTCAGGATTCCTTCTTTTAAATATTACTGAGAACCTTCAAAGAAGGGTTGTTCATATGTGTAGTATCTATTAATATTTACTTAGAAATTGGGTTAAAATTAAAATCAGAAATTAGAACAGAAAATTTTAAGACAGAAGAATACCCAAACACACATTTCACCAGCCGTCAGGGTAATCAGATCATCAAACATCATGCAGTCTTTCGAAATCTCCACTATGTAACTGTAAGAGAATGACAGTGAAAAATAAAAATAATGTTTGAATATTTATAAAACAGTTTTGACCTTGGGGACTCACTAAAAGAATTTGGGGACTCACTGAAAGAATTTTGGAAACTCTGGGGTCCTTGGATCAAATACTGAGAACAATAAGGCATTGTATGTAATGAATTAACTTCTCTCCTATAAACCTAGAATGGTACCACCTTTGGGAAAACTGAGAAAATCGTCAATTTTTTTTTTTTCCTGTTGGACTTAATTCTTTCCATAAGGCCTAATTCATTCCCAGTTGAAATGGCTCTAGAAAAGGAATTTATTAAATGTCTTTACAATCAGCCTTGATAAAAAGCTTTTTTTCTTTTAAACTTACTAGAAAATAGAACTGTCATCAGGAAAACAGGTTTAAAGAAACCCCAAACCACCACAGACTACAGAAATCAGACTAAAAGGTTAAACCCACAAGGGGTTCCCTTGTGGCTCAGCTAGTAAAAATCGGCCTGCAATGTGGGAGACCTGGGTTCAGTCCCTGGGTTGGGAAGATTGCCTGGTGAAGGGAAAGGCTACCCATGCCAGTATTCTGGCCTGGAGAATTCCTGGACTGTATAGCCCATGGGGTCTCAAAGAGTCGGACACGACTGAGCAACTTTCACTTCTCTTTATAGTCTAAAGGGCCAGGATTAAAGATGTACCACGTGGCCACATTGAGGATATAGGCTGTTCATATTCTTGGGGAGACCCTCACCTTTACACTGGAACCAATCAAGGATTTTGTATTTTAGTTTATAAGAAAGAAATCAAGTACTAAGGGGCAAAGCAAAGATACGCATTTGAAAAGAACTCGTTACTCTATCCATTTCACACATCATCACAACTGTTTTAGAGAAAATATGCAGCTGTCAAGCCTAAGAATGGTTGAGCCATCAGGATTCCAGCCAACTCCAGATAGGAGGGCTCGACAGGACCACTGAAGATAAGATTTTAGTCAGTTCTCAATGAACCGCAAAGGAAATACAGTTGACCCTCGAACAATGTGGCTTTGAACTGCTCAGGACCACTTATACATGAATTTTTTTTCAACAGTAAAAACTACAGTTCTAAACAATAAACTGTGGGAAATTCTAAAAGAGATGGGAATACCAGACCACCTGACCTGCCTCTTGAGAAACCTATATGGAGGTCAGGAAGCAACAGTTAGAACTGGACATGGAACAACAGACTGGTTCCAAATAGGAAAAGGAGTACGTCAAGGCTGTATATTGTCACCCTGCTTATTTAACTTATATACAGAGTACATCATGAGAAACGCTGGGCTGGAAGAAGCACAAGCTGGAATCAAGATTGCCCGGAGAAATATCAATAACCTCAGATATGCAGATGACACCACCGTTATGGCAGAAAGTGAAGAGGAACTAAAAAGCCTCTTGATAAAAGTGAAAGAGGAGAGTGAAAAAGTTGGCTTAAAGCTCAACATTCAGAAAACGAAGATCATGGCATCCGTTCCCATCACTTCATGGGAAATAGATGGGGAAACAGTGGAAACAGAGGCAGACTTTATTTTTCTGGGTTCCAAAATCACTGCAGATGGTGACTGCAGCCATGAAATTAAAAGACACTTACTCCTTGGAAGGAAAGTTATGATCAACCTAGACCAACCAACCATATTCAAAAGCAGAGACATTACTTTGTCAACAAAGGTCCGTCTAGTCAAGGCTATGGTTTTTCCTGTGGTCATGTATGGATGTGAGAGTTGGACTGTGAAGAAAGCTGAGTGCTGAAGAATTGATGCTTTTGAACTGTGGTGTTGGAGAAGACTCTTGAGAGTCCCTTGGACTGCAAGGAGATCCAACCGGTCCATCCTACAGGAGATCAGTCCTGGGTGTTCATTGGAAGGACTGATGCTGAAGCTGAAATACTCTTCACCTGATGTGAAGAGCTGACTCACTGGAAAAGACCCTGATGCTGGGAAGGATTGGGGGCAGGAGGAGAAGGGGACAACAGAGGATGAGATGGCTGCATGGCATCACCAACTCGACAGACATGAGTTTGGGTGAACTCCGGGAGTTGGTAATGGACAGGTAGGCCTGGCGTGCTGTGATTCATGGGGTTGCAAAGAGTCAGACACGACTGAGCAACTGAACTAAACTGAACTGAACAGTTCTAAATGTTCCATGGTTGGTTGACTCCTAAGATGTAGAGGAAACAGGGATGCAGAAAGCCAACTGTTAGTTACATGTGGATTAACCCCCACAATGTTCAAGAGTTGATTAAAGTTTTAATAAAAGAAACAAAAAAGAGTCAATTATAGTTTAAAATATCTAGCAGGTCTTTTAGGTGATTTTTTATTTTTCTATACTTCTTTGTTTGGGCTATACTAAATAGTGAAAATAAAACAGTTCATCGATGCAGAATGTCCGGGAGATACAGAAGTGACAGCTTACCTGAAGAGACAAAACATCCCTGAAGTAAGAAAATGAAACATGCATCCTTCTTGGAAACATTTCTAAGTTAGAACTGCGTGCTTGTATGCTCAGTCATGTCTAACCCTTTGGGACCGTAGCCCACCAGGCTCCTCTATCTATGGAATTTTCCAGACAAGTATACTGGAGTGGTTTGCATTTCCTACTCCAAGAGATCTTCCTGACCCAGAGATAGAACCTGCATCTCCCGCACTGCAGATTCTTTACCACCGTGCCACCTGGGAAAGCCCAAAACATGGTGTGTTGGCATAAAAATAATTAATAAGTGGAAATTTTCTGGTGATAACTTGGAATTCAAGGCATAGAAGAAAAAATTTTAAGGCAAAAAGAAAATAATTTCTCCGTTTCAATGACTCCCATCTGGTTAATATTTACCCTCTCAGAAAAAAGAAGTCCTAGGAGTGTCTCTAACACAATGGGCAACCTTCTCAGACTAACTGACATTATTATTACTGTTATTTAAACATTTAACATCGTGCCAAAAACACTTTGTATGTTTTTGTTGTTTGTCGCTCACTCGCCATGTCCAACTCTTCGCAACCCCATGGACTGCAGCACGCCAGGCTTCCCTGTCCTTCACTACCTCCCGGAGTTTGCCCAAGTTCATGTCCATTGAATCAGTAATGCCATCTAACCATCTCATCCTCTGTTACCCTCTTCTCCTTCTGCCTTCAATCGTTCCCAGCATCAGAGTCTTTTCCAATGAATCAGTTCTTTGGATCAGGTGGCCAAAGTATTAGAGCTTCAGCTTCAGCATTAATCCTTCCAATGAGTATTCAGGGCTGATTTCCTTTAAGATTGACTAGTTTGATCTCCCTGGACTATCTCCAGAGTCCTCTCCAGCACCACAGTTCAAAAGCATCAATTCTTTGGCACTCTAGAACAATAAACCAACTTCTGGGCTATAGGTTTACCACTTAAGCGAATGGAATATAAAGATTTTTAAAAATATTTATTTGTTTACTTGGCTGCGTCAGGTCTTATTTCCCCGTGGCATGTGAGAGCTTAGTTGCACAACCAGGGCACCACTTGCACTGGAAGTGTGGAGTGTTGACCACTGAAATGCCAGGAAAGTCCCTAGGAGGGGGATTTAGAATGAGACTGATGATTTAATTCTAAAGTAGCTATTTTTTAAAATGCCCTGAAGGCTTATTTAAAGGAAGGGCAGAAAAGAGGGAGAGGCCCAAAGAAGACTGGAGGGCAAACTGGAACTTTGAGAAGAGGGAAGGGGCTGGGCAGTAAGAGCTAAATGGTTGAACAAAGAAGTTCTAATAGTTTAGTGGCTACCAAAAAAGAAGACTGCAGAAAACGGCACAGTGAAACAATAGTAACTGTCACAGAAAAGTTTTGAAATAAAAGAAAAATAGGGAGCAGCAGTTAGCCCAAAGAGAAATTTAAAGTTATGGTGAGAAGTTAAGCTACGAAAGACAAAATTTTCATCCCGGAGAAGAAGGATGGGACATGTGGGTAAAGAACTTGGCAATGGCCTGGACTATGAGGTTAGAAGGAAGCAGAAAGCTGAATGGATTTCAAGATGAATTTTCTTAATGGAGTACATGCTACTCTTTCCTGGAGTGCCAGCTCATAGGTAAAAATAACACAGACTCACAGAAGGACTGCGCTCTTCCCAAGAATGGCATTTGTCAAGGAGTCTGTGTACTGTTAGGCACATTCAGATGTAGCACCTAGAACACGCAAATCTTTTTAAAGCACTGGCTGGAAAGAGAGCTAAACTCAACTGGCAGAGCATAACTTTTTAAACTTCCCCAGCGGAGATTTATTAGGTTGAATATCTTGCTAACCTTACAATGAACAGCAGTGTTGTTTCCAGCGCACAAAGTTAGCAACAGTTCATATTTTAAATTGTTTCAAATTATATTAATATGCCCCCAAGGCCTAACAACATAGCCTGCAGTAGCAGGAGGTTGAGTGAACCAAGGGAACACAACAACAGTTGAAAACCACTCTAAATCCTTCATCTCTTTACATGTCCCAATTATTTGGCAAAGAAGACTAAAGGAAAATAGGAAGCAATCTCCATTATCAGGGGGCATTTTACCCTATTTCTGAAACTCTTACCTGTCACATATCCTTAGTGTCGGTACTGTGAACTATCTGTCAAAATGTAGATCTTCGAAAAGCCAGGCATTTCTAGTCTGAATGGTTCTAACTCTGGGCTGTCTGTCTTCCCTGCTGCAGCCCAGAGTTGAAGGGCCAGCTCCCTTGTGCCCATCAGGAATACTGCACCCAGTATCTTCTGAGGGGCTTTCCTAATGCCAGCTGCAAACCATCAGTGCTGGCAGGAAATGCCCTCCTGGGATTCCACCAAAATGGGAATGTTTTGTGTGATGGCTTCTGGCATATATGCTGACTTCAATGAGTTCCTTATATTAAGTAGTCATCACATTTTCAAATCAAACAGATTTTATTTCCATAATGAAGGTTTGTGTTTCATGTGCTGAACAGTGAAGTTCTGGTAACTTAAATCTCTCCCTCTGGATAGTCTAATGGGAACATTGGTAAATTGTCAAATTTCTGATATTTATTTTAAAGGCAGGAGGAGTAATGTCGATGACAATGCCATAAAAAATTGAAAAAGGGTTTCAGCAGAATATAACTCATTATTATACAGGTTATAATTACTATTTGATATATCACATACATGTTAACATCACTGTGCGTGTGTGCGTGCCAAGTAGCTTCAGTCATGTCTGACTCTGTGCGACCCTATTAACTGCAGCCCGCCAGGCTTTTCTGTCCGTGGGATTCTCTAGGAGTGGGTTGCCATGCCCTCCTCGAGGGGAATCTGCACCCACATTAAATGTAAAAACACAACTACACGAAGCATGTTACCATTTAACACGACTGCTCATCCTTTCCCTTAGCAAGAGCATTCATCCTCAATTCTGACTTTCTAAAACAGTCCTAAATTGACATTACAGTATAAGTCTGGAATTCTGAAAAGCTGCTACAAGTAACGGCAAGGATTTTACTATTAAATAAGTTATCATAATTGTGTATTGACTAAAATACTGAGAAGTTAATAACAGTGAGGATTTTTAAAATCATTAAAAGTATCTACAGTTTAAGCAAAAACCAACCTATTTATCACACTGTCTACAAGGCCCTCTTTTGATCTTATGACAACACTGTGTTTAAGCAAATGGAGATGTCTCCTAATTCACTGCCAAAGAGACCCAAAAGAATCTCCAGACACCAGAAATAGTTTCATTTAAGATAGACATATTTGCATAAATACCTTTTTAGAAAAATAACAGACCATGGAAAACTCCATCCAAAAAATCACAAAGAATAAGATCTATGAGATGAGAAAAATGAAGGGAAAATAGAGGGGAGAGGGAATAAAATGTTAACTGATAATAACTTCACTCTAAAAATAATTATCCCTTCCTATTTAAAAGTCTGTTTGAGATCTCTGGGTCACAGATTTCTTTAGACAGCACACTGGCATTCTCTGAAACAAAGTCAAAGAAAGCTCTAATAAGTCAAATTTACTTATCCGAGTAGAAGATAGCACAAAATAAAGAGTTCTATGTAACAAAGACATAAAAACTAACATACAGAAGCAGAATCTTTTCCTCTCTGAACAAAATCTCATAGAAATTCTAATACGGGAAGACAAGGAGTGGGAGAAACGCCTACTCTGGTTAACTCAGGGTAAAAGGTTCAGAGACAGACAAAACTCGTCAGAACCCTAGGGCTCTGGAGAAATATTTAGAAATTTCTGGGACAGCAAAAAGAGCAATGGACTGAGAACTGGGATCTAGAGCTCAATTCCCAACTCCATCTCTAAGAAACGTTTGGGACTTTGGGCAACTTACTTTACCTTTACAGTCCTCAAGGTCCTCACTGACTAAATGAAAGGTGTAACTGTAAGTGACTTGCAAACAGAGTTATCAAGACAAGGTCTCACCATGCCAATTTCTAATTAGATCTCTGAGAGACTTTGGTATTGCTTCTTTAAAATTTTCATTTTACTGTTTTTAATTTCAAAGTTCATTCACATAAAATAAATCAGAATCACTACACAGTTCTCAATCTTGAACACTCAAGTCATCTAGTTTTATAGTGCTAATACAGTGTAGGACCATATGATAAGCAGGAAGATGCATTTACCACATGGGAGATAACCTCAGTGAGTAAACTCGTATTACCTTTCTCACTTAAATAGCAATTTAATACATTAAATCACAGCACCACTGCCCAACTAGAAAAGTCTTGGCATTTTTGTTGCTAATATTTTCACTATTGGTAAACTCAATATCTCCTACCATTAATACCAGTAACACTGATAATCAGTAATACAATTTTCATTCCACTTATACAACAAATAATGGTAGACTAGATGAAAGGGAATGTGTCACAATTAAGTCAAATTAATTAAACCATAAATTATAGCCAAATTAGGAAGATCCAAATATAGAAACCAAAAATCCAAGTCTAAGAATCTTATCCAAATTTGAATGTTCAAAGGTCACAAAAATAGAAGCACACCAAACAAAGATTGAAAGAAAACCAGTGTTGTTAGAACAAAGTAAAGAAGGGAGACCAGACAGGAAGGCCTCATAGACCATGGAAAAGACATTGATTTGGAGAACTTTACCCTGAAAGTTACAATTAAAAAGTTTTAAGCAGTGGATAATGTAACACCTGAATGTCCCAGAGACATCTTTAACACATAAAAAAATCTAATTTCATTATCCCTCTTTCTCATTTCCTGATTTCCATAAATGGCACTATCCTTTTTCCAGTTAGGGAATGACAAAGAGGTTACATTATATCACATTCCCACCAGTAAAGCAAGAGAAGGTTCTAATTTGTCCACTTCCTCACCAAGACTTATTATTGTCCATCTTTTTAAATTAAAGCCATCCTAATGGATATGAAGTGATATTTCATTGTGGTTTTAATTCTCATTTTCCTAATGACCAGTAATACTGAGCATCTTTTTAGTGTGTTTTTTGGCTAGTTGTACACCTTTGTTCATTATTTATGTAGCAATTATTAATTATCCATAGTAACTACTAACAAACCAAACCAAAAAGAGTTCTGCTTTAGATTTAGGGGGCACTTTTTTATTATTTACAAAAAACATCAATGGATAAAGCAAATATTAAAAACTGAGATGATAATAAGCTACCAACTTAGCAAAACAACAACAGGAAATAGAACTAAGAACTAGAGTAACAGCTACTGGGCAACCCCAACAACTACTAAAGGGGATGACTAGTCCAAATTTTTGTTCCAGTTGATTCATTCATTAACTTAAGTACATATGTGAGATCCTAGCTACTACTTTTAAAAAGGAATAAAAGGACTGAGGTGTTCACAAAATCAAATATATAAGATAAGACAAATTAAAAACAAATCATACATTCTTTCCTCCTTAGTTCTCAAAGCTATAGCACCCTTAGGAAATGACCAAACATTTCCAGATCAACAGATACACAAAGAATTCACTGGTGTCAATTCCCCTAGTCTACAACCAACACTCATGGGGAAACTTCTAATGTATAAGACAGGCACAAACTGTGTTAGATTTTTCAAAGGATGGATATAGGAAGTTCTGGCCCTCACCTCCCCAAATCTCTGCTTTTTTAACGAAAAAAGGATAAAGAAAAGTGAGGGTTTCTTTGTCCTCTGGTTCCTCCAAAGTAGGTCAGGTCTGTGCATAATTATTGGCTTTCGCATTCCTTTAGAACAGGAAGAGAAGTCAACGAACGCATGGAGATTTTTAAAACTACAGACTCAGGCTTGATGTAGAGGCAAAAGAGTCCCTCTGTTGCTCACCAAAAAAATAAAGAACAGTCACTTGCTTTTAAAAAATAACATGCCAATTTTAAGACAAGTAGGATAAGAGGCCCAATTTCTCATTCTAAGGCTACAACCAACTGAAACTGAACTTGTGGATAAATCCTCCTGGTTTCATCTTCTTCTAGTTATGTTCCCTACTGGGCAAGATTAACATGAAGAAACTTTGAAAAATAAATTCAAAGTGTATTTACTGGGGGATTTTATATGCAAGAACACCTACCAAAGATCAATAAAGAACTAGCACTTGCATTACCAAATATTTCTTAGAAAAATAATCATTCTCGGGTTCTTTTTAACAATATACTCATAAAAATTCTTATTGTGAAATATGTCACACACAAACCACATTTCCTTGTGTGCTCTTCTATTATAGGCCTTATCCCAAGGTAATGACCATCATACAATTTTATTATTCTTCTGCTTTTCTTTACAATTTTACTTTGTATGTATCATGAAACAACATGTTAGATTTGCCTGCCTTTAAATTTTATATGAAGAGCATCATCTTATCATTTTTAACTACCTTCTCTGATCCTTATAATGTATTTACAATATTCCTCTGTGAAGATGCATGCAGTGATACCTAATTAACATTATGCTAAATAGTCATCCTTTGACAAATATACCATGTTTATTTACTACTTTACAGTTGCTGGATGTTTGGGCTGCTTATGTTTTTAGCTATTATGAACGGTACTTTAAATACTCATACTTAAATGCGAAAGTTCACTAGGGTATATATAGATTTAGGAACCATTAAGTAAAGCCTAACTGTTTTCCAAAATGGTCACACCCAACAACAGTGGGACTGTTCCCACTGCTCCATATCATCACCAATAATTCTTATTTCTCATTTTTCCTAGTCTGGTAGGGGGTGGGGAACAAAGAGTTCCTCTTTGTTTTAATTTGCATTTCCTTGATTATTGAAAATGTTGAGGATCTTTTCATATGTTCACAGATCATTTATTTCTGCTTCTGTGAAATAAATTTGTTCATGACTTTCCTAATTCCTTTTTTTGAAAATATTTGAAAAGTTCTTTAATACTTCTCTCAAGTTGTGGCTTATTTTTGCACTCTTTATGGTGTCTTTTTTTCAGTAAAATTTTTATTGAACTATGTAACAGGTATACAGAAACGTCTCCACATTACAAGTATAACCCACGCACGAAAAAGCAACTTGGCCCTTTTGGCTCTCTGAGCAGCACCAAAGCTGTCAGCAAGAAGAAGCGCCTTACAAAAGCTGGCAAAACGGGAGTCAAGAAGAAAGTGGTTGATCCATTGGCTAAGAAAGATTGGTATGATGTAAAAGCAGTATGTTCAATATAATATAAACTAGGAAAACACTAGTTACAAGGAACTCAAAGAACAAAAATCCCATCTGATGGCCTCAAAGGTAGTGTTTTTGAAGTGAGCCTTACTGATCTGCAGAAGGACGAAGCTAACATTTAGCAAAGTCAAGCTGATTACTGAGGATTTTCAAGGCAAAAACTGCCTAATTTCCATAAAATGGATCTTACCTAACAAAAATGTAATGCCATTACATTGCAAAATGTCATGCCATGGTCAAAATGGCAGACCATGACTGAAGCTGGTGTTGATGTCAGGACTACAGATGGTTACTTGCTTCATCTGTTCTGTGCTGGTTTTACTTAAAAACACAAGAATTTGATTCAGAAGACCTCTCACACTCAGCATCAACAGGTCCACCAAATTTGGAAGATGATGGAAATCATGACCGGAGAGGTACAGAAAAATGTCCTTAAGGCTTCTCACAAGGCTGGTAAGCTCGCGTTGGCTGACAGCTTAGGCCTCAGTCCATCTCCACATGGGTCCCTCCATGGACGGCATGGGCTTCTTCATAGCATGGTGAGGGGTTGCAAGAATATGCATCCCAAGAGAGCAAGGAAAAAATGTGTGGCATTTCTAGGACTTACCCTCAGAATTCACACAGCCACACAGTATCACTTCCGTTGTATGTTTTGTTGACTGACTTTGGTCAAAGCAGTCGGAAAGGCCTGGCTAGGTTTAGGTTTAGTGGAATGAGACAGACACTACTTCTTTTTTTTTTTTTTTTAACTTTTAGACACTACTTCTTGACGGCAGACTATAAAGGTTCTAGAAGGGCACACTGGTCAGGAAGTGTTGTGGCAGCCATCTTTGGAAAGTATAAACCTGCTATACCTGCCTAACTCACAGTGGTTGTTTTCTTGTGCAAGCTCACACTCTTACAACTTTATCCATTAAAATGTTTTTGAGGTCTACAGAGATTTAAATTTGATTCTCCCAAGGCAAATATTATATAATTAACGCATGCATATGGAATACAGAAAGATGGTGCTGATAAATCTATTTGCAAGGCAGCAACAGAGATGCAGACAGAAAACAGACTTGTGGACACAGCGGGGAAAGAAGAGGGTGGGGCAAATTGAGAGAATAGCATGGAAACAAACACATTACCATATGTAAAATAGAGAGCAAGTGGGAAAAAACTTCTTGATTTTCCCAGACACAGAGACTCACAGCCAAAGGGGAGTGCTATCAACATGGTTACCAGTTGAGAGATTTTCAGGCCTCACAGACAGTACGAATTCCTGGTTGCAAATCCATGTGAGTGCAAGCTCCCGTTCAGGCGGTTTTTGGGGATACTATTCCCGCTTCTCCATTCAGATCCAAGACATTAACAAGCAAGTCTCTGTATGCAGGTCATTTTCTCTCCTACTTATCTACTGAGAAGTCACCTTTCTGGGGTGACCTTTACACAGTGCTGTCTCCAGTATGACCTCCCATTCTGCCTGGGCACTATTTTTTCCTCTTGTCCCTCCCTTTTGGTCTAATTTTCTAAGAAACCTTCGGCACAAACATCTCCGCCAGTCCTCACTCTACATTGTGAAATCATGCTTTCCAGTCCTCTCAGGGATTTCCATTGTTTTTCTCACATGAGCTCCAATATTTTACATATATTTTTCCTTTAAAATGGTCACTTCAAAATGTTCTGGCCAGAAGGCAATTCTCTGCACATCTAATCTACCATGTAACTGTCAAAGAAATCACTCATTGTTCATTTTAAGCTATTTCACTTATTAAAAAATGATAAATAATGTCAGGAATGCATTTCTATTTTTAAAAGACAGCTATGTAAAAATATTGTATTTACTTGGATGGAAATGCTTTGGGAAATGTCCTTAATGAATACACTTCCCATAAAGCAAATCAGAGGGGAACTCACACTTATTAGAAGTGGTAACTTATGTCCCAGATTCTTCATATCTTTTAAATTCTTACTGAGGTTTATGTCCCTGTACATTGTTTTTTATTTTTTCACCACTCTGCAACATGTAGGATCTTAGTTCTCTGACCAGGGACTGAACCCTCTGCATTGGAAGCATGGAATCTTAACCACTGGACCACCATGGAATTTCCCCCGGCCCCGCCCCACACCATACATATTTTAAACATGGTTTAGAACTGTACTACAACCCAAGGTAAATGAAACTGTACTTATTTCAAGGAAAAAACAAACTATTTCTAGAGCCAATGTCCTAAGGTTAAAAAAAAAAAAATGAGGTTCTCTTTGGCAAAATAAATTAACCGAATTTAATATTCACATACATTTTTTGAAACATATTCTTAAAACTAAAAGAAGCAGCTGTTCATGAAACAAAGGAGATGTAAGCCACTGGAATAAAGCCTTAGCATGTTAGATCTCCCTACCATGCTGAAAGCAATGGCTACAAATTACCATATTCCTCCCAAAGATGACAGCCAAACGCTTATATCCCTGAGGAGAAATAGCCATTACAACCCTTAGTCGGCATTGGCAGGAGGCTTAACAGCTAATCGCTGAACAGACCATTTATTGTTCTTCATCTTGTGCAATATGACCTTTCCAGCTCAGCCTGCTAAACATCACAGTGGTCCACAGGAGAAAATCCACATGGAAGCAAATTCCGAAATGCGATTTACCCTATAGGCAGCATGCTTCTCCAAATTCTCCGTCCCACTTTGCTCTACTCCCCTCTGGGTCATAACAGAACTTGGCAAATGTTAGAATTTGCTATGTATAAACTCTGGAGCCCAGATTAGAAAATTCAGCAAAGTATGCATTTGGCACCAGCAAAAATGGGTTGCTTTGTGCACCGCTTCAGATTTGCTAACTTAGGATAGCTACAGTTTCAAAAATGTGTCTACAACTGTTGAAATAAAAAAGAATCACTTAAGAGGCACGTGTCACACACATCCCAACACAGGCTTGCAAGTCTTCTGAGATCATCCTATCCACACCAACAAAATACCAAGGCCGTTACACAATCTGTGGTTTCTTCTCATAGTTGAAGAAATTA